>NC_057867.1:1136368-1436368 GCF_019393635.1 Dromiciops gliroides | reverse complement strand
TCAAGTTGGAGGGACCCCATAGAGGACTAGGAAGCTTTGTCAAAGAAACAGCAACCAATGAGGTCCTGATACTGCTTTGTATCCTTTCTGGGAAAACAGGAGGGAAGGAAAGGGGGTAGGCTTAACCCATGTTGTGGGGAAACACTGGTAGATATTAGTCCTGTCACGTAAGCAAAAGGAAAGAGAGGCCTTGCCTTCAATGAGCTTACATTCTGGAACACTCCTTAAGACCAGATGTGTTACATTTCACTCCTCCTCCAGGGCTTTCCAATACCCTTAAGAGGCCTATCTGTACAAAAATATTTATAGCACCTCTGATGGGTCAGTTGGGAACCTCCATCTGAAGAAAAGTGCCTATGCCAGACACATTCACTCGTTCTTTCATTCTGCTTTGGGCTCTGCTCCTGACTCTCTGGACTTCTTTCTCCTTCATGCCCTTTCACTTATAATGGTAATGAAGCTTTGGTGCATACCCAGATCACCTAAGATGGAGGTGCCCATACTCCTGGGAGAAGACTTTTCTTGTGTGTTCACCCACCAGGTGGATGGGAGCAACCTCTTTTCAGTGTCTTTAAATCTCCCTCAGAGGCATAGTTTCTGGTGTTATCAAGGAGTTAATGTCTTCTTTACATGGGCACCATATACTAACTTGGATGGGAAGAAGAGCTCTCCCTAGGCCTATGGACCCAAGAAACAGGGCTGAGACTTTGGTCTATTTCGTTTGTCCTTTTCAGTTCTAGGTGCAGGTGGTGGAGTCCTGGACATTGAACTTCAAGTCACTGGAACCTTGGAGCCAGGATTCCAGGCCAGAGGTTGCAACCAGCCCAGCAGGAAAGCTCTGAAAAGCCAGGACCTTGGGACAACAAGCTTAACTGACTTATGTTATGAACCTAAGAGATGGAGGTAGTAGAAGGAAGAAAATCAGCATTTCTGTGGCACCTACTAGGCCAAGCACTGTGCTAAGTGCTTTACAAATATTTTCTCATTTGGTGCTGACAAAACCTGTTCTTATCTCAATTTTACAGTTGAGAAAATTGAGTCAGATAGAGGTTAAGTGACTCACCCAGGATCACACAGCTAGGAAGTATCCAAGACCAAATTTGAATTCGGGTCTTCCTGACTCTATCCACTGTACTCCACCCAGCAGCTTTTAGCTGAGGGAGATTATGCCCTGTGCCCAGGTGTTGGGGAAGGGGAATGTTTGCATGCTTGAAGTAAATAGTCCTCCGTAAAAGCTCATGTGACTGACTGCTAAGTGGTTGAAGTGGACCTAGGGTGATTAGACCCCTGATATTTGGGGTAGAGGAAGAAACCAGTACCCTCAAGGGCTGCCTTGGTAACCCCATCACTTAACATAGGAAGCCCTTGACACATGATTTACTAGCTATGATGTCTTTGTGATCACTCTCATTCCAGATCTCTTTCAAAAATCAATGCCAGGAACTCAGCAATCACATTGGCCCAGTCCTGATATACTCTGAGATGTAGGGCATCTGGGCCAGATGATTTTAATTTACCCAAGGCATCCTGAACTCCATCTTAGCCTTTTTAAACCTTGAATAAAGGAGTGAACAAATGCACGAATGAATAAATGAATGAATGAGCGAATAAATGCATACATAAATAAAGGAAGAAAGGAAGGAATGAGTAAGTGAATCAATCAAATAAAGGAAGACTAAGTGAAGGGAGACCAGAGAGAAGAGGAAGAGAAGCCTGCTACTAGGACCCCTCAGAACATGGTAAGAGAATAGTAGGGACCTGCACATTGAAGAACAGACCCTGATGGACAAGTGGACAACCACAATTCAAACAAAGGGTTCCTAATGGGAAAGAAACAGAAGCCCAGGCCCTGGGCCTGCCCCTGGGAGCTGTTCTCCCACCAGTTTTCAGTGATGCATCTTCACTAACGAGCTCTCCTGGTACCTCCTTTCAGAGAGGCCACCTTTTCCCCTTGGCCTCATTACCCAAGGATCCAAGGGGAGAGTTCTCAAAGCCACCTGGGGACTTATTAAGCAGAGCCCATTAGTCAAGACTCATTAAGAGAATGAGAGCCTCCCCAGCCACTCCTGGGCCCTGTCCCTATCTGCCAGACTTCAGAATCAAGAGTAAAGCAAAACTTTGCCATCTCTTTGGGGAGTCTGTTCCCTGTGGCCTGAATCAATCATCTTACAGTCTTCATCTCTATCCCTGGCTTGTGGAATGACCCCAGCAAAGTGCCTTGTGCCCCATCTTGAGAGGCAGAATATGGGGTATGGATCCAGGAACCCTGTCTTTGAATCCTCTCTCAGATACTTGCTAGCTGGATGACCGTAGACAAGTCCCTTAGCCTCTGACACTTTGATTTTGGTCATCTATGCACTGCCTGCCCCACAGAACTGTGGGAAGGCAAGTTCTTTACAAACCTTGGAATAGTGTATAAATATGACATTACTATTACCTCTTGGCTGGACTCAGTGGCCACCTGGCCCTAAAATTCTTAGACCCAGTAGATGGCCAAGAGGATCCCTATGAGATGAGGATGTAAAGAAGGTCAGATCCTCAATTGCCAGGCCGGAGGAACCTAGACTAACATGGGAAGGAGGGAGCTAAAAGAGATTCTGAAGTTGGGAGAGGGACATAGTCTGAGTGGGGAGCAGCTATACGGAGTGAGAAAGAGGCAGAGAGAACCTTGAATGCCAGGCAGAGGCTTTGGAAGAATCCTAAGATTCCTAAGATCTCAAAGCTTTGGACACAAGTATCCTTGGATCTATGCCTGATAGTCTCGAAGGACTTAAAAATGTGTATCTTGGAGAGGGCGCTAGAGCACTGCATGCCAGTGTGAGCCCACTGCAACACGGTGATGAAAAACAAGAAGATAAAAGACATCATAATAATAGTGATGATGATAATAATAATAATAATAAAAGGGATAAGGAAGATGGGTCACTCACATGCCAAGAGTGAGGCATGACTGAGGAATATATGACACCTGTGAGCTTATGGGCTAAGCTGGCCTAGATGTATCTGCATCACTGACAGGAAAATTCCCATGGATGGCATTACGTACCCACTGGTGAAGAACTTGAATACCTTGAAAGAGAAGCATTTAAAAGAAGTCCCTAATAAGAATTGACTTATTAGAGTGAGGGACAGTGTGCCCAAATAAGACAGCTAACTCGGGCAACCTTGATTCTGAGAGAATTTTCCAATATTTCTTATGGCTGTAGGCTCATCAATGTCCCCCCTCCAGTGATGCAGATTTCAACATATTCAGGCCTGCCCATAAGCAGCCTTCCATTTTTTAAGGGCAGTTTAATATTGACCCCCTTCCTCCCAGAGGATTGGTGAACATACCTCTCCTTAAATCATACCACCTTGGAAGAACTAAGGACTTACAAATTCCTAGAAGTAATTCTGAAAACAGCTGCTCAATCCCCTGAAGAATGGGACAGTATACTCTCCAGCCTGGAAGCAGTGTCCCACTTTAACAAAGAGCTAAAAGTCAAGAAATAGGCTGGGAAAATGAGCAAACAGAAAAAAATACTGACCCTAGAAAGTTTCTATGGTGACAAGGAAGATCAAAAATACACCCTCAGAAGAAGATAACAAAGTCAAAGCTCCTACATCCAAAGCTTACAAAAATATAAATTGGTCTCAGGACATAGAAGGGCTCAGAAAGGACTTTGAAAATAAAGCAAGAGAGATAGAGGGAAAAATGGGAAGAGAAATGAGAGTGATGCAAAAAATCATGAAAAGAAAGCCAACAGCTTGATAAAGGAGACACAAAAAAATACTGAAGAAAATAACACCTTAAAAAACAGACTAGGTACAAAAAGCCAGTGAGGAAAAAGAATGCCTTAAAAAGTCAAATTGGCAAAATTGAAAAGGAGGTACAAAAGCTTTCTGAAGAAAATAACTCCTTAAAAATTAGGATTGAGCAAATGGAAGCTAATGGCTTTGTGAGAAATCAAGAAACAATAAAGCAAAACCAAAAGACTGAAAAATAGAAGGCAATGTGAAATATCTCATTGGAAAAACAACTGACTTGGAAAATAGATCCAGAACAGATAATCTGAAAATTATTGGACTACCTGAAATCTATGATCAAAAAAAGAGCCTAGACCTCATTTTCCAGGAAATTGTCAGAGAAAATTGCCCTGATATTCTAGAACCAGAAGGTACAATAGAAATTGAAAGAATCCACCAATCACCTCCTCAAAGAGATCCCAAAATGAAAACTCCCAGGAATATTATAGCCAAATTCCAGAGCTCCCAGCTCAAGGAGAAAATATTGCAAGCAGCCAGAAAGAAACAATTCAAGTATTGTGGAGCCATAGTCAGGATAATACAAGATCTAGCAGCTTCTACATTAAAGTATCAGAAGGCTTGGAATATGATAATCTGGAGGGCAAAAGAACTAAGATTACAACCAAGAATCATCTACACAGCAAAACTGAGTATAATCCTTTAGGAAGAAAAATGGGAATTGAATAAAAGAGAGGACCTTCAGGCATTATTGATTGAAAAGACCTGAGCTGAACAGAAAATTTGACTTTCAAATACAAGACTCTAGAGAAGCATAAAAAGGTAAACAGGAAAAAGAAACCATAAGGAATATTAAAAGGTTAAACTGTTTACATTCCTACATGGGAATATGATACTTGTAACTCATAAGAACTTTCTCATTATTAGGGCAGCTGGGTGAAGTATATTTAGACAGAGGGCACAAGTGTAAGTTAAATATGAAGGGATGATATCTTTTTTAAAAAATAAAATTAAGGGGTGAGAGAGGAATGCACTGGGAGAGAGGGAAAGGTGGAATGTGGTAAAGTATCTCACATAAAAGAAGCAAGAAAAAGCTTATACAGTGGAGGGGAAGATGGGGGAGGTACTGGGGAGTGAGTGAACCTTACTCTCATAAGAATTGGCTCAAAGAGGGAATAACATACACACTCAATTGGGTATAGTAATATATCTTACCCTGCAGGAAAGGAGGAGGGGAAGGGGATAAGGGGGGTAGGTGATAGAAGAGAGGGCAGATTAGGAGAGGAATCAGTCAGAAGCAAAACACCTATGAGGAGGGAAAGAGTAAACGGAGATAGAAAATAGAGTAAATGACATGGGGAGGGAGTAGGATGGAGGGAAATTTAGTTAGCAATAGTAACTGTGAAATGATGAGCAGGATGCTCTCAGAAAAACCTGGAAATACTTACATGAGTTGATGCAAAGTGAGATGTACTGTATACAAAGTAACAGCAATATTGTAAGATGATATGCTGTGAATGACTTGGCTATTCTCAGAAATGCAATGATCCAAGACAACTCTGAAGAACTTATGAAAAATGCAATCCATCTCCAGAGAAAGAATTGATGGTGTCTGAATACAGATTGAAGTATATTTTTTGGTTGTTTTTTGTTTTTTTGGTTTTTTTGGTTGTTTTTTTTTTGCAGGGCAATGGGGGTTAAGTGACTTGCCCAGGGTCACACAGCTAGTAAGTGTCAAGTGTCTGAGGCCGGATTTGAACTCAGGTACTCCTGAATCCAGGGCCAGTGCTCTATCCACTGCACCACCTAGCTGCCCCTGAAGTATATTTTTTAGTTTCTTTTTCTTAAGTTTTTTTGTCTGTTTTTTTACAACCTCACTAATGTAGAAATGTTTGGCATGACTACACATGTATAAATTATATTGAATTGCTTTTGTTCTTAAGAGGGGGAGGGAGGAAGAGCATTTGGAACACAAAGTTTTTAAAATGGATGTTAAAAATTGTTTTTACATGTAATTGGGGAGAAAAATTAAATTCTAAATAAATGGAAAGAAAGAAACTTTCATCTCACAGGTCTGTGGGGGTCAGACAGTTGAGTAGAAGATTGAAAGACCTTCTATTGTTGAGGGACACAAAGCATAGCTGTGCTAACTAGACGTGTCTGGGCAGTGGCTGCAGGGAGAAGGAGCTAGCACACAGGTGATGAGTGCAGTATCGAGGGGTGGAGACCCTGTGAGCTGTGGGCACCCACAGGAGAGCAGAATCCTTGGTTTCAGTTCTAGGGCAGAGAGGACAAGTGTAGTTTGCAGCCACCAGAGAGATCGAAGGGAGCAAGATCATTTGCAGGACAGTGTGGCTGTGAGCCTAGCCATGGCTTGGGAGTGAAAAGGAGAGCCCAAGATTGAGCCCCAAGACAGACATCAGAAGATAACTGCTAAAAACAAAACAAAACCAAAAATAAATAAATAAAAATGACCAAGCAATGGAGAAATACTCAAACATAGTTACTATGAGGATAGAGAAGATCTGGGTTCATATTCAAAGGAAGATAATGGAGCTTAAAAGGCCACTCCTTTTTCAATGAGAAATGGCAAATGGTCACAAGCAGAAAAAGAGCGCTTGGAAGAACTTTAAAAAGGACTTTAAAAACCAAATAAGAAAAATTGAGGGAAAAATAGAAAAAAAATTAAGAACAATCCAAGAAAATTATGAAAAGAAAGCCAACCAACTTGAAACAGAGAACCAAAAAGTTAAGGAAGAAAATAATTCCTCTAAAACTAGAATTCAGCAAGGGGAAGATAATGACAACAAATCATAAAACAAACCCAAAAGAATAAAAAAAGAAGAGAAAATTAAACATCTCATCAGAAAAACAACTGATCTGGAGAAATAATAATATTATCAATAATATAATTATCAAGGAGAAATAATATTATTTCTCAATTATTCTTTGGATTGCCTGTAAATTATGAAAAAAATAATCTTGATACAATATTATTATAAGAAATTATCAAGGAAAATCACTCTGAAGTACTAGAACAAGAAGGCAAAACAGAAATAGAAAATATCCACCAATCACCACCTGAAAGAGATCCCAAGAGAAAAACCTATGGGAATATCATTGCCAAGTTTCAAAGCTCCCAGGTTAAGGAGAAAATATTGGAAGCAAAGAGGAAAAAAAACTGAATGGACCAAATGGTAAAAGACGTACAAAAATCCAATGAAGAAAAGGATGCCTTCAAAAGCAGAATTGGCCAAATGGAGAAAGATATATTTTAAAAATCTACTGAAGAAAAGAACTCCTTTAAAAAGTAGAATTGGCTAAATGGAAAAGGAGGTACAAAAGCTCACTGAAGAAAATAATTCCTTAAAAATTTAAATTAATCAAGTGGACTTTATGAGACACCAAGAAACAATAAAACAAAATCAAAAGAATGAAAAAATAGAAGAAAATGGGAAGTATCTCATTGGAAAAATAGCTAACCTAGAAAATAGATACAGAAGAGATAATTTAAGAATTATTGGACTAGGTGAAAAGCCATGATAAAAAAAAGAGCCTAGACATCATCTTTCAAGAAATTATCAAGGAAAACTTCCCTGATATTCTAGAACTAGAGGGTCAAATAGACATTGAAAGAACCAGCTGATCACCTGAAAAAGATCCCAAAATGAAATCTCCTAGGAATATCATAAGCAAATTTCAGAGCTCCCAGGTCAAGGAGAAAATATTGCAAGCAGCTAAAAAGAAATAATTCAAATATCAAGGAGCTACAGTCAGGATAATACAAGATTTAGCAGTTTCTACATTAAAGGATAAGAGGGGGCAGCTAGGTGGCTCAGTGGATAAAACACCGGCCCTGGATTCAGGAAGATCTGAGTTCAAATCCAGCCTCAGACACTTGACACTTATTAGCTGTGTGACCCTGGGCTTAACCCCCATTGCCCCACCAAAAAAAAAATAATAATAATAAGAGGGCTTGGAATATGATATTACTATGGGTGGCAAAAGAGCTAGAATTGCAACCAAAAATTACCTACCCAACAATCTGAATATAATCCTTCAGGGGAAAAAATGACATTCAATCAAATAGAGGACTTTCAAACATTCTGATGGGGAAAAAACAGAACTAAATAGAAAATTTGACTTTCAAATCTAAGACTCAAGAGGAACATAAAAACAGGAACAGGAAAGAGAAATAATAAGGGATTCAATAAGGTTAAACTGTTTACATTCCTACATGGGAAAATAATACTTGTAACTCCTAAAAACTTTCTCATTTTAGGGTAGTTATATATATAGACAGAAGGTGCAGGTGTGATTTTAATATGATGGAACAATTATCTTAAAAATAAATAGATAGAGTGGTGAGAAAGAAGAATGCACTGGGAGAAGGGGAAAGGGAAAGGTAGAATGTAGTAAATTATCTGACATAAAAGAGAACTGAAAGAGATTTTACAGTGGAGGGGATAATAGGAGAAATGGGATAAGGGTGGGTAACATGTGAACCTTACTCTCAACAGAATTGTCTCAAAGAAGGGATAACATACATACTCAGTTGGGTGTAGAAATCTATCTTACCATACAGGAAAGTAGGATGGGAAGGAGATAAGAGGTGGGGAGAGTGATAGAAGGGAGGGGAAATTAGGTTACATAAAAGTCAGAAGCAAAACACTTTTGAGAATGGACAGGATGGGGGGCAGCTAGGTGGCTCATTGGATAAAGCACTGGCCCTGGATTCAGGAGGACCTGAGTTCAAATCTGGTCTCAGACACTTGACACTTACTAGCTGTGTGACTCTGGGCAAGTCACTTAGCCCTCATTGTCCCAAAAAAAAAAAAAAAAAAAGAGAGAATGGACAGGATGAAAGGAGAAAGAGTAGGATAAACGGTGGGAAAATATGATGGAGGGATATACATAGCAATCATTACTGTGAGAAAAAATTTACAGAAAGTTTCTCTGATAGAGACTGCATTTCTCAAGTATATTGAAAACAAAGTCAAATTTAGAGAAATAAAAGCAGCAGAAATATTAACAGAATAGAAAAACTAGAATCCCCAGTAGCAAATATCTCCAAAGAAGCAAAAGAGAGAATGGTACTTTGGAAATAAACATACATGGAAGTAAAAGACAATCTGGAATAAAAGAAGCAAAAAGCAATAATGAACACATGATTTCTATACAAGTAAAACACATTTATCTTTAAGGCAGGATATGTAGAAACAATTTAAGCATTACAGGCTTCCCAGAACAACATTAAGTCCAAAACCCTGAACAACATAATGCAAAAAATAATACAAGAAAACTTCTCAGAACTTCTGAACACAGAAAACATAGCACCTATTGAAGGAATCCACAGGTCACCTCTAGAATAAAAGGAGGGGGGTGAGGCGGGAAACCATGCTTCAAACTCTAAGACACAGAGTGGCTAAATTTAATTATTCCATTGGCAAATAACAAATTCTGCAAGCAACCAAGAGAAACACCTTCAGATAAAGAATAACACAAGACCAACTATTCTATACCCACCAGACACCACAAAAGGGAATGTAATAATATATTCCAAAAAGCAAAGGAGCTCAAAATGGAACCAAAATGACATCCTACAAGCCTCACCTGAATCATCAATGAAAAAGATAGACATTAAATAAAAGAGAGGTATTTCAAGGTATTTCAGAATCAAGAATCAAGAAATTTCAGAATCAGAGGGACAGCTAGGTGGCACAGTGGATAAGTGAAAAGACTCTCAGGAGAAAAATTCTATCCATAAAAACATATAAACAAAATAGAAAAGGACAGGATTGATAAACTAAATGTACATTTAAGAAATTAGAAACCAAACAAACCCCAAATAAGCACAGAAGAGGGAATCTTGAAAATTAGGAGGTAAAAAGACTACAGAAATGATCAATTAAAAACTCTTTCTTTGAAAAGATTAATACCAAAATTGATCAACATTTAGCCAACCTGAAGCTAAGAGGTATCAACAAAATAAAAAATAAACAAGGTAAAATAAAAATAAAACAAAAAATAATTATCAGAATCTTTTTTTAATTATCAGAATCTTTGAACAGCTATATGCTGACCAGACTGAGAACACAGAAGAAACAGAGAAATAGCTTTAAAAATATAAAATACTCAAACTAACAGCACATCAAATAGCTCTTAAGGAACTACTAAACAAGCAAACAAACAAACAACTTTATGGTCCCAGCAGATTTGCAAGAATTCTACCAAACTTTTAAAGAACAATGCAGAAATTACTCCCCAAATTGAACAGCACATTTTACAGATTCCCTTTTATGAGACAAATATAATCCTAAAAGCTAAACCTTGAAAAGGTAAATCACAGAAGAACTATAGATCAGTATCACGAATATTCAATGCTAAAAAAAAAAGTCAGACTCCAGCAAGCCATCCAAAAAATCATTCATTCTAACAGAGCTGTACTTATATCATGGATCAAAGAATGGTTCAACATTAGTAAAACAATCAACATAATTAATCAGATCAAAAACAAAAACATCCCCAAACCACATGATTATCTCAAATGAATAAAATATTTTGAAATCAAGCAATCAAAGTACTCCCAATATTTGCTTAGATTCAATTACAAAATGCTCCTTAAAGAAAATAAGAACAACTTAAACGTTAGAAACTGCTCAGTGCTCATGGCTAGGTCATGATAATATAATAAAGATGAATATAATTTATGCTTTTAATGTTCTAACCATCAAATTTTCTTTTTTGTTTGTTTTGGGGGGGTTGGGAGGGGTGAGGCAATTGGGGTTAAGTGACTTGCCCAGGGTCACACAGCTAGTAAGTGTCAAGTGTCTGAGGACAGATTTGAACTCAGGTCCTCCTAACTCTGGTGCTCTATCCACTATGCCACCTAGCTGCCCCTCTAACCTTCAAATTTTCAAAGTGATACTACACCATTAGTTCTTTAGAAGCTTTAATTCCATGTGAAACACAAATGAGAACAAATAAGTATAAAAACTATGAATCCAAGTTTAGAATAGACATAAAGAGAATGGAATTAATGAAGTGACCAAGGTAAAGAAATCTTTTTTAAGAAAAAGCTACATGGGGGGGGGGTGAGGCTAGGTGGCTCAGTGGATGAAGCACCGGCCCTGGATTCAGGAGTACCTGAGTTCAGGTCCGGCCTCAGACACTTGACACTTGCTAGCTGTGTGACCCTGGGCAAGTCACTTAACCCCCATTGCCCTGCAAAAAAAAAAAAGGGGGGGGAAGAAAAAGAAAAAGCTACATGGGGGCAGCTAGGTGTATACTGGATAAAGCACCAGCCCTGGAGTTAGGAGGTCACAGCTGTGTGACCCTGGACTTAACCCTCATTGCCCCGCAAAAAGAAAAACAAAAAACAAAAAAAAAGCTACAAAAAGAGAAAAATAACAACAAAAAATCAGAGGAAAAGAAGGGAAGATTTTTAATTAACAACTTAACTGAGAGGGAAAAAAAGAAGAAATAAGAGAGGAAAAATTAGATAACTAAATAAAAGGAAGAAACAAAATGGAATCAATAACTTAAGTAAAACTCCAAAATAAACACATTTATCTAAGCCAATAGCCATCAGAAATCAGATAAGTTATACAGACAGTACTTAATGAATGAGTTCTCTCACTGGGAGTGAGATATTTCATCTCACCTAAGAGATAGTCCTAGATCTCACCCAAGAGAAACTCCCTGAAATCTCTAGTGATAGGGATATGATCGAGGTGCCAGCCTCTCTATATGTCAGCTTCTTCCCTGAGTTTTTCTCTCCCTTCAGCAATCTGAAGAGAATCTGGAACTATGAATTTTCTTTCTCAAAGCTGGAAACCAGACTAGGATCTCTCTTCTCCCAAACTCTCACCATTTCCACTCCTCACACAGGCATGGAGTAATCAACCTCTACCAGTAAGGTGAGTTCTATGTAAATGGGATTTGAATTGTAAGTTACATAAAAAAATATGAATTGCTTAGGAAAATACTCCCTATTTGATAAAAACTTCTAAGAAAACTGGAAAGCAATCTGGCAGAAATTCATTTTAGAACAACACCTTATACTGTACACTACAATAATTTAAAAGTAGATATGTGACCTGAATATTAAAGATCATACCATAAAGAAATTAGAAAAGAAGCAGATCAAACGCCTTTCACCACTATGGTTATGAGATATATTCTTAACCAAACAAGGGATGGAGGCAAATCCAAAAGATAAAATAGATCATTTTGACTATGTAATATTGACAAGCTTTTGCACAAACAAAATTAACACATTTAGGAAAAGAAGCAAAGTAGGGGGGGAAGAATCTTTGCACCAAATTTCTTGAATAACAGTTTGGAATCCAAGATACACAGACAACCAACAGAATTATACATGACCAAAATACATTTCTTCCTCCTCCTCCTTCTCATTCTTCATGCTCAAAGAAGACCAAAATGGCATCCCTATGTTGGAGTCAAGGTACAGTGTGTTCAACTACAACCAATTGGACCAATACAAGCTCAGGTTGGGCACAAATCATCCGCAAGAACATTTAGAGTGGAGATGTCTTTAAATTTGTATACCTCATGTTTCTTTTGAGCTACTATAACCCTGTTTCACTTATAGAGCACAGTGTCTTCTTTATCCCAATGAACTTTTTTTTTTAATGTATGAGGTATTTTATTTTTTCCGTTACATGTAAAGATAGTTCTCAACTTTTGTTTATACAAGCCTTACAATTTCAGATTTTTCTCCCTCCCTCCCCTAGACAGCAGGTAATCTGATATAGGTTATATCTATATATCTATATACATATACATATACATATATACCCACATATATATATATATATACACATAATAACATTAATCCTATTTCTGCATTAATCCTGTTACAAGAGAAAGAATCAGAGCAGTGATGCAAAACCTCAAAATAGAAAAAAAAAAACAACAGCACCCAAAACAAAAGAAATAGTATGGTTCAATCAGCATCTATACTCCACAGTTCTTTCTTTCTTTTTTTTTCTTGGATTTGGAGATCCTCTTCTATCATGAGTCCCCTGGAACTCTTCTGTGCCATTGCATTGGTGAGAAGAATATAGTCCATTACAGTAGGTCAACACTCAATGTTGATGATACTGTGGTACAATGTTCTGGTTCTGCTCATCTCACTCAGCATCAGCCCACACAAGACCCTCCAGGTTTCTCTGAACTCCTCTTGCTCATCATTTCTTACAGCACAATAGTATTCCATTGTATTCATATACCACAACTTGTCCAGCCATTCCCCAATGGATGGGGACCCCCTCAACTTCCAATTCCTTGCTACCACATAAAGAGCAGCTATAAATATTTTTGTACATGTGGGTCCCTTTCCCCCTTCCATGATTTCTTTGGGCAAAAGACCTAAAAGTGGAATTGCTGGGTCAAAGGGTATGCACAGCTTTATTGCCCTTTGGGCATAATTCCAAATTGCTCTCCAGAATGGTTGGATCAGCTCACAGCTCCACCAACAATGCATTAGTGTTCCAATTTTCCCACAGCCTCTCCAACATTTATTATCTTCCTTTTTTGTCATTTTAGCCAATCTGATAGGTGTCAGGTGGTACCTCAGAGTTGTTTTAATTTGCATCTCTCTAATCATTAGAGATTTAGAGCATTTTTTCATATGGGAATAGATAGCTTTGGTTTCTTCATCAGAAAACTGCCTGTTCATATCCTTTGACCATTTCTCAATTGGGGAATGACTTGGATTCTTATAAATTTGATTTAATTCCCTATATATTTTAGAGATGAGACAGTGTCTTCTTTGATGCGGGCATGCCATGCTGTGTGGTCCTTTTCCAGTGTCTCCCATGTTACACAATTGATTCCAGAGTTCTTCCGAAAGACCTCGAGAGTGTCCTTGTATTGCTTCTTCTGACCATCGTGTGAGTGCCTGCCTTGTGTGAGTTCTCTGTAAAATAGTCTTTTAGGCAAATATACATACATACAAACATACATAGGTTTGGCGTTTGAACAATGTGGCCAGCCCATTGGAATTGTGCTTTCTGCAGTAGAGTTTGAATACTTAGCAGCTCAACTCAAGAAAGGACTTCATTATCCCGAACCTTATCTCGCCGGGTGATCTTCAGAATCTTCTTAAGACAATTCAAATGGAAGTGATTCAGTTTCCTGGCATGGCACTGGTATAATACTGTCCAGGTTTCACAGGCATACAACAATGAGGTCAAACCAAGGGCTCTGTGGACCTTCAGTTTGGTAGTCAGTCTAATACTTCTCTCCTATACTTTCCTCTGGAGCCTCCCAAATGCTGAGCTAGCTCTGGCAATTCGTGCATCAATGTCATTATCAATGTGTACATCCATGGAAAGTATGCTGCCAAGGTATGTGAACTTATCTACAGTATTACAAATTTCTCTATTTGTTGTAACTGATGTTTCCACCTATGGGTGGTGTGGTGCTGGCTGTTGGAGAACCTCTCTTTTCTTGGTGTTAATTGTTGGGCCAAAATTAGCACAAGCAGCAGAGAATTGATCCATACTCTGTTACATCTCAGTCTCAGAGGCTTCAGTGAGTGCACAGTCATATGCAGAACAAAAAGTCATGTACCGACTCTCCCTCCACTTTAGTCTTGGCTTGTAGACTTTTCAAGTTAAATAATTTACTATCAGTGAGGTAGCTGACCTTGATGCCATGTTAGTTCTCATTGAAGTCATCTGACAACATGGCTGAAAACATCATGCTTAAAAGCATGGGAGCAAGCCCTGATTTACTCCAGTGGTGACTAGGAAACTGCAAAAGCATCATCCATTATCCAGAACCCAGGAAAGCATGCCATCATAGGACTGGTATACAATACTGATGAACTTCTCCAGGCACCCAAATTTTGCTACAATTTTCCATGAGCCCTAACAACTGACAGTATCAAAGGCCTTGGTCAGATCAACTAACATTGTATACAGACCTCCGTTCTGCTCCTGGAAAATCTCCTGGAGTTGTCAGGCAGCAAACACCATATTGACCATTCCCTTGGCTCCTTCTGAAGCCACACTGGCTCTCCAGTAAATGACCATCTTCCAGGCGAAGGATCAGCCTATTAAGGAGGACTCTGGTAAGAGTCTTACTAGCAATGACTAAGACAGACTCCTCTGTGATTGTCACAGGACACCCCATTTTCTTTACCTTTATAGAGGTGGACAATGGAGGAATCCTTGAACTCCTGAGGGACAACCTCCTTTATAACCTCCATATGTATAACTTCCAAATAACCCAGAAAATTTCAGTCAGCTTTTGTATGAGCACCAGCCCTGAAGTCAGGAGTACCTGAGTTCAAATCTGGCCTCAGACACCCCCTGCCTTGTAAATCTCAGCTGAAATTAAATCAGCACCAGGCACTTCAGCATTAATTGATGATGGTCTGTTGAGAACACTATGGAAGCATTCATATCAGCATAAAACTGAATTTCATCTGCCTTCTTGATGAGCCAAGAATCCCACATCTCTCTGAGCTTTGCCTGTACTTTAGTTTTGATGGAGTTAAATGCTGCCTAGTTAGAGATGGATAAACTATCCCAAAACCTGAGGAGTTCTCATTTTTCATTTAACAGCTTCTGAATTTCCCCATCATTTTCATCAAACCAGTCTTGAAGTTTGTAAGTATTCTGACCTAGATGAGTAAATGCAGTGCTGTACTCTCTAATACTACTACTAATAATAATAATAATTACTCTGTAATCTCTGAAAGCTGCCCACTTTTCTGCTCCACTGTTGCCTACAATGTGTTGGCTCAGTTTTCCCTCTAAGTTAGCAATAAACTATTCCTGCTTGGAGAAGTGCTCTAATCTGTTGACATTAAGTCTTCTGGTAATCATCTTGCCTTGGGGTGGATGCTTGAATGCAAATATTTAGCTTGGAGAATATAAGTCTATAAATAGTCCAGCACCCTGCACCACACACCACCTTTGTCACTCACATCCTGTCTTTTCTCTTTACAATCACAGTCTATTAAATGTCAATGTTTGCTGCAAGGGTGCATCCATGAAGTCTTTTTTCATTGCTATTGCTGTTTCCAACTCCATTCCTCCAAAGGAATAGTCATGCCTACTCTTGCATGACCCAGAGTTATAAGCTTTTCTTCTTTTGGCATATTGATAATAAGGTCTTAATAGAATAATTTTTTTCTTTGACCTCATCAGGGTTCATCGTGGTGGGAGCATACCCACTGATGATGGTGGCAAGGAGCTTTCCTGCAAGTGGCAATCACATCATCATGAACCTGCCATTCACTCCTTTTGGGAAGCATACAAGTTTGTGGACTGGATAAGTTTCTATTGCAAAACCTAAGCCAGCTTCGAAGAGCTCCCCTTCACTGTGGCCACTCCAGAAGTACAAGTATCCAGCTCTGCCTTCATTTGCCAGCCTTGTTTCAATCAGGGTCACACCTGCTTGCTTCTCTTGCAACAAGAGCTATTTGTCTTTCGGGTTTACTGAAGTTCTTGTCCAGAAGTGTGCACACATTCCATGTCTTGATAATAAGGGGCATCATCTTCACAAAAGTTTTTGGACATTTTTTTTGTGTTTTGACCTCAGGGTGGGATCCTCACCTGCCACAGTAAGCAGGACAAGGTTGGGTAGAGTAGACAATTTTTTAAGTAATAAACATTTTTATTTATAGTTTTGGGTTCCAAGTATTAGCCCTCCTTCCCTCCCCTTCCCCCTCCCTGAGGCAGGAAGCAATCAGATATGAGTTATACATGTACAGTTTATAATAATAATAAATAATGTAAAACATTATCATATTAGATAATATCATATTATTATATTATCATATTAGAAAACTTGAACAAAAGAAAAAATGAAAGAAAATGAAAAATGGCCTGCTTCAGTCTATTCCATCAATATCAATTCTTTCTTTTGAGGTGGATAGTATGTTTCATCCATGGTCCTTTGGGATTGTCTTCAATCACTGTATTGTTGAGAATAATTAAGTAATTCAGAGTTCATCAAACTATTGCTGTCTCTGTGTACAATGTTCTCTTGGTTCTGCTCACTTCACAATACATCATTTTATACAAGTCTTTCCAGGCCTTTCTGAAGTCATCCTGCTTGTCATTTCTTTTTTTTCTTCTTTTTTTTTTTTTGCAGGGCAATGGGGGTTAAGTGACTTGCCCAGGGTCACACAGCTAGTAAGTGTCAAGTGTCTGAGGCCAGATTTGAACTCAGGTACTCCTGAATCCAGGGCCGGTGCTTTATCCACTGCGCCACCTAGCCACCTCCCTGTTTGTCATTTCTTATAGCACAATAATATTCCATCATCATCATATCCCACAGCTTGTTTAGCCATTCCCCAATTGATGGGCATTCCTTCAATTTCCAATTCTTAGCCACCACAAAGAGAGCTGCTATAAATATCTTTGTACAAATAGGTCTTTTTCTCTTTGGGGGGATGGATGGAGTGGACAATTTTAGGGCATTTTTTCTAGCCCCTTCCTCACACCAGGAGGTCAGAGGAAATTAACAGAGTTCTTTAAAACATGGCAAACTGGGGCAGCTAGGTGGCGCAGTGGATAGAGCACTGGTCCTGGATTCAGGAGGACCTGAGTTCAAATCTGCCCTCAGACACTTGACACTTACTAGCTGTGTGACCCTGGGCAAATCACTTAATCCTCATTGCCCTGCCCCCCCCAAATGGCAAACTATTATCAACTATATGAAAGAATGCTCCAAGTCACTAATAAGATGAATGAAATTATTGACTATATGAATCTTCCAATTCACACACTAGATGAATCAAAACAACTCTGTGGTTTTGTGTCATATCCAGTGTGATGTTTAAAATCTAATGTGTGATCGCCTTATCTGCCCCCCACCCACCCAGTGTGTCGGGGTAGAACTAGCTAATTTTACTGATAAATTCAGCAACAATTTAGGCTTTTAAGCATGTATTAAAGTATATTAGGGTTTAGAAAAGAGAGAGAGAAAGCCCCCTTCACCTAGCTATCCATGCTTCTAAAGAGAACATGTGAAGTTCTGAAAGTTAGGAGATCTGCCTACCCTGCCTTCTCCTACCAACACAAGCTGGTTCCCGAATGAAAAAAGAACAATCCTCAGTCTGTTCCAGTGGAAGCTTCCTGTGGGACCAGAAGAGGGCCGGTCCCCACACACAGCTCCAAGCTACTTGGCTGGTCCATTGATTGACGTGACTTACAGGCGGTCTATGAATAGACGGAACTTCCGAATGCCAGGCAGCGAGTCACATGCTTTCCTTTTTTTGGGGGGGGGGGATTGCCCTGATTCTCACAATGTCTTTCTCAGCAGGGGGGTGGTGCCCTGATTCTGACACCATCAAATTGGCAAAGATGTTAAAAGATAAGAATAGTCCATGTTAGTGGAACTGTGGAAAGACAGGCATACTAATATATTACTGGTAGAGCTTTGAAGTAGCACAATCATTCTGGAAAGAAGTTTGGAGTCATGTAAATAAAGTTACTAAAATGTCCATACCCTTTGACCTAGAGATTCTATTGCTGGATATATATAGCCCCAAGGAGATAATTGACAAGAAAAAAAGCTCCATGTACACCAAAATATTTGGTGTTAGCACTGATTGCGTCATGGCTGAAAAAATTGTGGTAAATGAATGCAATTGAATATTGGAACACAGAATTTTTTGATATGTTGGCTAGTTTTTCCTGAGCTTCCCCCTTCCCACTCTTTTTTATGCTTTATTATAAGGGATGGTGCTCTGGGAGAGGGAAAAGAAAAAACATATTGGGAAGTAAGGTAATATAAAAACAAATAATATCAATAAAAATGTATTTTTTTAAAAGATCAGAGACATTTGGAGTTTTTAGAACAATTCAGTGCAGTTTCCCAAAGATAATCCAACTCCCTTTAATTCTGCTCTCTGGCTTTTTGTGACACCCCCTTGGTTCTCTTGCTATCTGACTACTTTTTCTTAATCTTCTTTGCTATCTCATCACGTCTATCCTTATCTCCCACAACTGTGGGTATACCACAAGGCCCTATCCAGGCCCTTCTTTCTCTCCAGTGTCCAGCTGACATTGCTTGTTGGTGACCTCACCACCTCCCATGTGTCAAATTATCGGCTCTGTGCAAATTACTCCCAAACCTCTATATCCAGGCCTAGTCTCTCTCTGAACTACCAGCTGCCAATAGGAATTTTGACAGGATGTCCTTTTGGAGTCTGCGTGAGGTTTAGGATTCCAAGATGTCGTGCAAGGAAAGGCAGAACCCAGCATGAGATGAGAGCTTGCAGAGAAAAAATCAAGGCAGCCAGCTTTATTGAGAGAAACACTCAAAATAAGAAGGGGGTAGTTGGGGAGGATGGAATCAGGTAAGCCCTGCTAGAATTCCAGGTGGGTTTTCCTAGGGTTCTTATCTGGGTCAAACAGAACCAGGCATTAGGGAAAGCGAGGAGCCTGGACCTTGTGTGCAGGTCAAGATTCAAGGACTGGTGCCCATTCATGCTGAAGGGAAAATGCCTAGAAAACTGAAGGGGAATATTTAAACTCCCAGCTGAAGGTGGGACTGCAGGTACTCCAGTCCAGTGACCCAGGGGATTTAAGTTTCTCTGCTTGGCCAGTCAGGGAAGCTAATGGGGTTCTTACAGCGTCTCCAACTTAGCAAATCCAAAATAGAACTCATCACCTTCTAAACTTCCCTACATCTGCTAAGGTACCACCATCCTTCCGACCCTCCGGATTCATGACCTCCCAGGCATCCTTGACTCCTCCTCCCTCTCCCTCTCCCTCTCCCTCTCCCTCACCTCACACAGTTGAGACTGGTTCTTCCTGCCTCAAGTTCATCTTCCACAATTCCTCATCAAGTACAGATTCCTCTGTTTGACATTGAAAGTCCTTTACAAGCTGGCCCCGAATTTCCTTTTGTGCCACATTACAGATTCTGTCCCTCCTCCGCTCTCTGTTCCAGCCACCTTCATGCCTTTGCCCGGGCCTGGAACACACTCCCTCGTTACTTCTGATTCCCTTCAAAACTCAGCTCATGGGCCACCTTCTGCATAGGGATTCTTGATCTGCTTCTTTTCAATATTTGGGTAACTGTATTTCACTATATAATTCGTTTCCTTTCTATACATTTAAATACATAATTCTGAGAAGGGATCCATGAGTGTCACAACATACAAAAGGTTAAGACTTCCTTGAAGAATATCCAGAAATAGAAGGAAGTTCTCTCAAGACAAGTAGTCACCAGTGTCCATTTGCTGAGTCTGCCAGAGGGAGGGAAGAAGGGAGGGGGGGAGAGAAGGAGGGGGAGAGAGGGAGGGAGGGGGAGAGAGGGTGGGAGGGGTAGAGGGAGGGAGGGAGGGAGAAAGAGAGAGGGAGGGAGGGAGAAAGATAGAAGGAGGGAGGGGAGAGAGGGAGGGAGAGAGGGAGGGGGAGAGAGAGAGAAGAGGAGAGGGGGGGAGAGAGAGAAGAGGAGAGAGGGAGGGAAAAAGACAGACAGAGAGAAGAGAAGAGGAGGAGGGAGGGAGAGAGAAAGGAGACAGACAGACAAAGGAGAGGGAGGGAGGGAGACAGAGAAAGAGAGAGAGAGAGAGAGAGAGAGAGAGAGAGAGAGAGAGAGAGAGAGAGAGAGAGAGAGAGAGAGAGAGAGAGAGATCAGCAAACATTTATTAAGTACCTACCATGGGATAAGCACTGAAAATGTTGTTCAATCTGTTTCAGTTGTGTTTGATTCTTCATGACCCCATTTGGGGTTTTCTTGGCAAAGATACTGGAGCAGTTTGCCATTTCTTTCTTCAGGTCATTTTATAGATAAGGAAACTGAGGCAAACAGGGTGAAGTGAGTTGTCCAGGGTTACCCAGCTAGGAAGGGTCTGAGGTCACACTTGAACTCAGGTCTTCCTGACTGACTCCAGGTCCTGCACTATTTTCACTGCCCAAGCACTGAGAATAAAAAGACCAAAATCAGACAATCCTCGCTGTAAGGGAACTTCAAATCTAACATGAGGATCCTTAACCTTTTTCGTGTCGCAGACCTGTCTGGAAGCCTGGTGAAGCCTGTGGTCTCCTCAGAATCTTGTTTTTAAATGGAGAAGGCAGCTGGGTGGCACAGCACTGGGCCTGGAGTCGGGAAGCCTGAGTTTAAATCCAGCCTCTATAACTCTAGGCAAGTCACTTCACTGCTGTCTGCCTCAGTTTCTTCAACTATAAAATAACATCTACCTTAAAGGGTTGTTGTGAGGATCAAATTAAATAATAATATTTATTTTTAAAAAGCACTTAGCGGGGCAGCTAGGTGGCACAGTGGATAAAGCACCAGGCTTGGATTCAGGAGGACCTGAGTTCAAATCCAGCCTCAGACACTTGACACTTACTAGCTGTGTAACCCTGGGCAAGTCACTTAACCCCCATGGCCCCACGCACCAAGAAAAAAAACCACTTAGCACAGTATCTGGCATATAGTAGGTGCTTAATAAATGTTTATTCCCTATCCCTCTTTCCCCTTTAAATGTATTTTTTTTTTTGGCTTTGGGTTTTTTTTTTTCTGGCAGGGCAATGAGGGTTAAATGACTTGCCCAAGGTCACACAGCTAGTAAGTGTCAAAGGTCCGAGGCCTGATTTGAACTCAGGTCCTCCTGAATCCAGGGCCAGTGCTCTATCCACTGTGCCACCTAGCTACCCCTAATTGTATTGTTTTAATCAATGCATGATCACAAAAGAAGACACTTATGTTCCCCACTTGGCAATGCTTGCAGGATTCTGGGGTTGGCTGTCATGTCCAAACAGGAGTATCTGAAGGACCGAATCAAAGGAAATTGAATGAGAACAAATGAATGGACCGAGCTTATTGGCACTGAAAAGTTGGATGCCCTCATAGGGTCAAGTGGCTAGTAGATGGCAGATATAGTATACCAGACTGCCTGGCATTGCAATTAAGCTCAGGGTCACTATTTCCTAAGTGAGTTTCATGGGACATTAAAATATTTTTAAAGCATTTATTTTTAGCTAGTATTTTTATTGCTATTGGTAAGGAATTCCACCTTCAGCTTGGACTCGCTGTTGGATTTTCTCTATGGCTTTGGTGCAGCTCAACATCACTGGATATTAATGAGCAAACCTGACTCTGGATGTCAAAGAGCTGCTGATACCCATTCATCGCTAGCTCTGAGACAGCCACACAGCAGGCTCCAAACTGCACGCATCTCTCTCTGATGATGGGCAATCCTCTGACTACACTTTGGAAGGCAGAAGAAGGCAAAGCCCTTTAACATTTTCAAAGGACACTCTGTCAGGTTCCCCAAACACTTTCCAGCTTGCAAACTCATATACTCTCATAGGCTCACAGGCCCACAGCCCACAGGCTCACATACTCTCACAGACTCCTGGAACATTCTCATTCAGTCGTGAGAAGATGGAAGATGCTTAAGCAGATTACAATGCTTGTCTTCTCTCTACCCCCCATCCACTTCTCCCTCTGTGGGCCAGAATTCTGACCCATACACTCATCTTGCCCATGGTGTCAGTCACACCTTCATTGATGCAGATGAAAGCCCCAGAAAGTCAAAGGTTTGGGCCCCAATGGGTCTAAGGCTGAGGAGAAAATGGCAGGAAACCTAAAGGATTGACACAGTTTCCCAGAGAGTGGATAATGCCTCCAAATTGTCATGAGCAAGTCCATCCCATTTCCTGGGCCTCAGTTTCTCCTTCTGTCACTTTTGCAGGTGTCATATGAAGGTGTCCCTTCATCCCAGCTCTGATGGCTTATGAGTTTGAAAGCAGGTCCAAGTCAATGAGGAGGTGTATCTTATTGGACTAGGCTCCAAATTCTGTCATATTAATGAATGAGGCTCATCCATCAGCAAGAAGGGTGTTCCTATCTCTTTCTACCTTTCTCTTATCATCTTCAACAGCTTAAGGTTTTAGATGTATTAGTAATTGCTTTGATGGGTAGATCTGTGCATGATAAAGAGGAGAGGCCTTTCCTAGGGGCCATTTCCAGTTCCTTCTGCTTCCAACAGTTCTACCTTGAGACACGGATAGGGTCCCTCAGGTCCCCCCAAGCCTGCTAACAAGGCCCTGTGGGGAAATGGGCCTCCTTTAATTAATGAGTGCTCATTAGCAAGACCTCTGGGAGTAACTCTAAGGGGGACAGAAATGATCTCTTTCCATCATCCTATCTCTTCTACTTTATAAACACTGAAGCTGGGATGACCCTGTCTGAGAAGCCCCTGCCTGGAGCCTGGAGCCTAGAACACAGAGCTTGGTGAGTACCCATCCCACAACATCTTCCCTTTGCTCCACAAGAACAAGAAAATCTCACAACTGGGAAGGATGTTTCCCATTCTTTCAGAGGCAGAGAGGAAAGAAAGAGCTCCTTGGGGTCATAGAATGAGTCGAGTCGGGATCCAAAGCCAGGTGTCTTTCCATCCCACCCTAAATTTCCTTCTGCTTTATTATACTATGGCAGGTTATTGAGCTATAGCAGGAAGGAACATAGAGCTGAAATGGACCTTTGAAGCAGGATAGTGGAATCAACCTCTTCATTTTACAGATGAGGCAGTAAATGGGAAAGATCAGTCATGGATCCCTTTGACAGTCTGTGGAAGCCTACAGACCCCTTCCCAGAATAATGTTAAATACCTAAAGAAAAAGAAAATACCTAGAATTACAAAAGAATCCAAAAGCTAATGAAAATAAGGTTGTCAAAGATGCTGGATTACAACTACCCAGCTGAGCCCTCCCAACATTCTCCTCCAAACAATTTTTTTAATTAATAAAGTATTTTATTTTTTTCCCATTACATGTAGACAGTTCTCAACTTTTGTTTATACAAGCTTTACAATTTCAGATTTTTCTCCCTCCCCTCCCTCCCCCCTCCCCCCTCCCCTAGACAGCAGGTAATCTGATATAGGTTATATATATATATATATATATATATACACATAATAACATTAATCCTATTTCTGCATTAGTCATGTTATAAGAGAAAAATCAGAGCAATGATGCAAAACCTCAAAATAGAAAAAACAACAGCACCAAAACCAAAAGAAATAGTATGGTTCATTCAGCATCTATACTCCACAGTTCTTTTTTTTTTTTTCTTGGATTTGGAGATCCTCTTCTATCATGAGTTCCCTGGAACTCTTCTGTACCATTGCATTGGTGAACACACAATGTTGATGATACTGTGTACAATGTTCTTCTGGTTCTGCTCATCTCACTCATCATCAGCCCACACAAGACCCTCCAGGTTTCTCTGAACTCTTCCTGCTCATCATTTCTTACAGCACAATAGTATTCCATTGTATTCATATACCACAACTTGTCCAGCCATTCCCCAATTGATGGGCATCCCCTCAACTTCCAATTCCTTACCACCACATAAAGAGCAGCTATAAATATTTTTGTACATGTGGGTCCCTTTCCCCTTTCCATGATTTCTTTGGGAAAAAGACCCAAAGGTGGAATTCCTGGGTCAAAGGGTATGGATAGCTTTATCGCCCTTTGGGCATAATTCCAAATTGCTCTCCAGAATGGCTGGATCAGTTCACAGCTCCACCAACGATGCATTAGTGTTCCAATTTTCCCACAGCTTCTCCAACATTTATTATTTTCCTTTTTTGTCATTTTAGTCAATCTGATTGGTGTCAGGTGGTACCTCAGAGTTGTTTTAATTTACATCTCTCTAATCATTAGAGATTTAGAGCATTTTTTCATATGGGAATAGATAGCTTTGGTTTCTTCATCAGAAAACTGCCTGTTCATATCCTTTGACCATTTCTCAATTCCCTCCAAACAATTTTAAAATAACACCTCAAATCAAATCTTGGAGCAGCAGAGCCAACAAAAGGTCAGGCTAGACATTTTTCCCACCTAAGAAAATTGAAGAGGTCAGCAAGAGAAATCTGTGGCATCAGAGTAGAGGTCTGTCAAGATCCCACACACAAGGCAGCAACAATAGTGACAATAGTAGCAGAGGCAGCAGCTTTGGGAGATCTCAGCCCAGACAGGTTAAGGAGGTCAGACAACTGGTCATGAAGAGATAACAGGGGACCCTTTGCTGGCACTGGCTGCAGCTGGCACTGACTGGCAACTCTATTACCCATAAGCAGCTCTAGGCTGCAGTTCCAGGGCAGAGAGGAGTGCTTATGGTCAGTCACAAGGGAGAAGGGACCCTGGTAGCAGTTCCAAGGTAAAAAGGAGCACTAGCTCTTGTGGCCACAGGGGAACAGGGAACCTGGTCATAGTTCCAGGGCCAAGAGGAGTATCTGCAAGTGCAGAGGAGCAGGGGCCCTTCCCAAGTAAAGACCAGAGTGCAGACCACAAAAGAAGTGACCACACCTCTCTCCAGATCACACCACCTTGGAAGCACTGAAAACTTGCAGACTTCTAGAACTATCTCTGAAAACAATGGCACAAAAAGGCCTGAAGTTTGGGGCAGGGCTTCCTCTCCCCGAAGTGAGCAGACCCCAACTTTAGCATAAAGTTTAACTTTAATGTAAACTTTAACATAAAGTTTATTTAACATAAATTTCAAAGTTAAAGTCATAGTCATAGGCTAGAAAAATGAGCAAACAAACAAAAAAAAGAATTTGACCATAAAAAGCTACTGCATTGGGGCAGCTAGGTGGCACAGTGGATAGAGCACCAGCCCTGGATTCAGGAGGACCTGAGTTCAAATCTGGCCTCAGACACTTAACACTTAACTAGCTGTGTGACCCTGGGCAAGTCACTTAACCCCAATTGCCTCACCAAAAAAAAAAAAGAAGAAGAAGTTTCCTTTCTACTGGAAGATACAAGTTATGAACAAACAAATCAAACCAAGCTAATTTGGCCTTAAGGCAAAAGCTTCCTGTTAAAGGCAGTGCCTTCGCTGACTTTTGGAAGAAGCCAAGGAATCTAGGAAATGGAGGAGAGAAGGGAGTGATTTTGAGATGGAAGAGTGCACATATCCAGACCAGGAAACAGGAAGTAAGCTAGTTTGGCTGTAAAAGAATAGTGAAGAAAATAGCAAAAGAATATGAATGAAATCTGGGAAAAAGTCAGAGAGTACAATTGTACAGGGCCAACAGCTTGTGTGCTTTCAAGGCAAAGGGCTGCTGGAGCAAGGACTTACATGGTCAGATCCTTGCTTTCAGAAGAACATTGTGACAACTCTAAAGAGGAAGTAATTGGAAGTTAGGAGACCAATCAGGAGCCTATTACAATAGTCCAGGTGAGGGGTGACAAGAGCCTGAAGTAGAAAATGGTGGCCATTGGAGATAGAGAAGGGAACAGATGTGAGAGCTGTCTGGAGGCAGAATTGAGAAGATGTGGCTAGTTGGTTACAAAAAATGAATTGGAGAATAGGTTCTGGATTTTGAAGATACAGATTAAAGTATAGTAATAATGGACTCTGGGCCAGAGACAGAATGCAACTTTAAAGGGCTAGGGGAAATGTGTTGACCTGAAGTCTTGAAAATCTCACAGAAAGAGCTCTAAATTGAAAAGGGAAAGGAAGCAAGGAAACTGTCTCTGGATACCTACTGACAGTGAACCTAAGAACCTAAGACAGTGGCTAATAGCAGTAGAGAGGACCAGAAATTCTTAAGAGACTTGTGAGAATCAGGGTGCCACCCAAAATCAGAGAAATGAGCCAGAAAACAATGACAATAACTCAACCATAGCCTTAGCTATCAGTCCTCAAATGCATCAAGTATGGGATGTTAATGCAAGGAGGTAAACTGGGATTCCCAGATATCATTGAGACTAGGCAGGAGGAGAACACATAACTTGGCATATGGCTCTAGAAGGAGGTGCCTGCCTTATCTAAAAGGAAAGATATTACATTGGATATTAAGAAAATGGGCTCCTGTGAGGAATTCTAGGAACCAGATAAAGGGGGAAAAAACAACAGACGGAGAAACAGAAGTCACAAAACCAAATTTATTAACAAGGATTAGAAGCAAAATAAGTGAGGAAACAGTTTTTTTAAGTCCCTGGCCCATAAGAATAACATCCTTGGGTCCTGAGACAAATGGCAGCCGTAACCGCTAAACCACTGGCAAAGACACCTAAAAGATCCTGGAAAAAGGAAAAGATGCCACAGGACCAGATAAAGGCAAATGTTGTTCCAATTTCTAAAAAGGGAAGACAATAGAGCCTGCTAATGATAGGCCAGTGAGTTTGACTTTGATTCCTGGGAAGATTCTGGAACTGGTGACTAAAGAGATGGTTGGCCAGAGCCATCATGGTGGCTTCATCAAGAATGGGTCATGCTACACTAACCTCCTTCCTTTTTTTGGACAGGAAACCATGGCATAGTGGATAGAGAGCTGGCCTTAGAGCCAGTAAAACCTGGTTTTGAGTCCCCAACACCTACTGGCTATGTGACCCTGGACAAGTCATTTAACTTCTCAGTGTTCCAGGCAATTCTCTAAAACTAGAAGTTGCAGAGAGGGTGCCGACCTGCATTAGTAGAGGAAGTTTCCCCATCTGGGAGTTTCTTGTATCAATGAAATCACAGATCTGGTCTCTATCTCCATCTCCACATAAACTAGCAGATGAGGGGGATTCTACAGCTATAGGTCACCCCAATATTAGCAGAGCATTGAATAAGGTAGTTCATATTGTTCTTTTGAAGATGGAGAGATAATATAATAATATGGGTTCAAAAAGAGTTGCCAGTAGTTCAATGTCAGTGTAGCAAAATATCTCCATTAACATGTCCAAAGGATCTCTGCTTGACCCTGTTTCCTTTTTTTATCAGCGACTTGGAAAAGGGCATCAATATTCTGCTCATCGAGTTTTCAGATGATCCCAAGCTGGATGACAGATTTGGGGTCCAAAAGAAGCTTGACAGTCTAGCATTGAGCTGAATCTAATAAAATTTAATAGAAATAACTGTAATCTCCTCCCCCACCAAAAAAAAAAAGAAATAGCTGTAATCTCACACATGGGTCACAATCACACATCAATCACAAGGGAGAAGGGACCCTGGTAGCAGTTCCAAGGTAAAAAGGAGCACTAGCTCTTGTGGCCACAGGGGAACAGGGAACCTGGTCACAGTTCCAGGGCCAAGAGGAGTATCTGCAAGCGCAGAGGAGAAGACTGTTGGTGTTTGTCTTTCATTCTGGAAGAGGACCATGACATCGGGAGGTGATGTCATGACTCACAGGGAACTGGATTGAAGTGAGGCAAAGCTGTGCAAGGTCTCCAGCCTCACTCTCTCCTCCAGAGCCATCTGGGTCCAGTGGCAAAATATATATCAGGAGAACTGGAGATGGCCCCAGATGTTAAAGCAATTGGGGTTAAGTGACTTGCCCAGGGTCACACAACTAGCGTCTGAGGTCCTATTTGAACTCAGATCCTCCCAACTTTAGGGCCAGTGCTCTATCCACTGTGCCACATAGTTGCCCCACAGATGGGACAGAAGTCTATCTGAAATCAATCTGCAGGTTACAGTGGACTGCAAGCTTAAGATGAGTGAACAGTGTCCATGCATTAAGTAGAGACAAGGTTGCTAGGAATAAGGAGGTGCCAATCCCTCTGTCATCTGCCCTTATCAGACCTCATCTAAAGGACTGGCTTCACTGATTGCTCGCAACCTTGGGGAAGGGGGAGGGGAGGGAGGGAATGAGAGCAGGACAGAATTTGGAACTCAAAGAGAGAGGGGGGGAGGAGGGGGACTGGCTTCAATTCTGAGCACCACAACTGAAGAAGGGTATTGAGCTACAGAGTATCCAGAAGCTGAAAGTCATATAAGAATGAGTCAAAGAAACCAGAAACATTTCATCTGGAGAAGAGAAGACTCCTAAGAGCTGGCTTCAAGTATTTGGAGACCTGCCATGTGGATTAGGGACTTAACTTGTTCTCTTCAGCTCCAGAATGGGGGGGGCAGCTGCCTGGAGAGGTGACCCCTCCAATGGCTGGATAGGTTAGACATTCCTTCTCTCTATGTGGTGGGCTGGATGGTAGCTAAGGCCTCTTCCAATTCTCAGATTCCTCAAGTCTGAGTATACTATAGGCTACCTGTACAGAAAGAACAAACATTTATTAAGTGTCTACTGTGTGCTGGGCACGTGCTAAGTGCTTTACAAGTATAATCTCATTTGATCCTCACAACCCTGGTAGGCAGGTGCTATTATTATTTCCATTTTAAAGTTGAAGAAACTAAAGCAGACAGAAGTTAAGTGACTTGCCCAAGGTCACAAAGCATATGAGGTCAGATTTTAATTCATGTCTTCCTGACTGCAGGCCCAGGGCTCTATTCACTGCATCACCTGGCTATGTCACTAACAACAGGGAAGGTAAGGAAGGGCTTCCAAAATGAAGTGACTCTTCACTTGAACCTTAAAGAGAACCCAGGATTCTAAGAGGTGGAAGGGGAAATGAAATACACTGGGGAACAGCCAATACAAAGGAACTGAGACAGGAGACAGAATGTCGAGCCAGTTTAGATGGAGCTTAGAGTAGAGAAAAGGAAGTCAAATGAAATGCTAGGAAAAGTTGACTGCGGCTGGATTATGAAAAGCTTGAAATGCTAGTCTGAGGCATATTTGGTCTTTGAGGCAGTAGGAGTGAATGCCATGAGATCACTTTGGGTACATCAGTGAGGAAACTTGAGACAAAGGTGACAACACCCATGGAGACACGTTGGGGAAGTGACACAGACAAAACACTGCAAGTGGTTGGATATGGGAGCCGTAGAGAGAAAATCAGAAAAGATGACTTCTGAGCAGTAACAAGGACATTTGGAGAAGGAATGGCTTAGGGGGAAATGAGTTCTTTTGAATATGTTGAATCTGAGATGCCTACAGTCTGACAACACACAAAAGGGAACTGAAAAGTGGAGGTGGGAGAAGGGACCTGATAGAGAGAGTCCACAATATGAGGAATTCCACCTGGCTGGCCTAAGTAGCCGTCCTTCTGAAAATGGAAGCCAATCTGAGAAAGATACCCCAGCAGAAGTACGTGAAGGGGGGCGGCTAGGTGGCACAGTGGATAGAGCACCGGCCCTGGAGTCAGGAGGACCTGAGGTCAAATCCGGCCTCAGACACTTGACACTTACCAGCTGTGTGACCCTGGGCAAGTCACTTAACCCCCATTGCCCCGCAAAAAAAAAAAAAAAGAAATAGTACATGAAGGTGGTCAGCTGCCAGTTAGCAATTCTGGACTGAAGACTTGGGCTGCCTATATACACCTGAGAATCATCTGCAGAGAAATGACAGTTGAACTCATGACAGTAAATAGAGAGCTGGGCCTGGAGTCAGGAAGACCTGAGTTCAAATATGACTAGCTATGGAACCCTGGGCAAGTCACTTAACCTCTGTCTGTCTCAGTATCCTCAATTGTAAGATGACCATAATAACAGCACCTATCTCCCAGGGTTCTCTGATAAATGAGATAATATTTGCAAAGCACTTAGCACTGTGTCTGGCTCATAGAAGGGCAATATAAATGCATATTCCCTTCCTCTCTCTTCCCTCTCATGGGTGCTGATAAATCACCAAAAGAGAGAATAGAGAGAATGGAAGAGGGCCCAGGACAAAGCCTTGGGGGACACCCACACAAAGGAAGTGGGACAGGGATGATAGTCCTACAAAGGAGACCCTGAAGGAACAGTTCAAGTAGAAGAACCAAAGCAGAACAATGTTACAGAAACCAAAGAAAGAAAAAGTCTGCTGAAGGACTGGGCGATTGACAAGGAGAAGGAAGCTGGGGGAAAGTCTATTGGATTTATCCTTAAGAAATGATTGGCTGTGTGACCCTGGGCAAGTCACTTAACCCTGATTACCCTGCAAAAAAGAAAAAGAGAGAAAGAGAGAGAGAGAGAGAGAGAGAGAGAGAAGGAAGGAAGGAAGGAAGGAAGGAAGGAAGGAAGGAAGGAAGGAAGGAAGGAAGGAAGGAAGGAAGGAAGGAAGGAAGGAAGGAAGGAAGGAAGGGAGGGAGGGAGGGAGGGAGGGAGGGAGGAAAAGGATCCATAGCCTGGGAGGAAAGGAGCAGCGATAGCAGCAGAGTGATGAAGAGGAAGCAAATGAGAGATATGGTAGTGGAGGCAGCAAATAAGGACAACTTTTTTTCTAGGAGTTTGACTGAGAAAAGGAAAAGAAATAAAGGATAGATAGTATCGTAAGACCAAATTCAAATTTAAGGACCAGAGCAATCTTCATCCCTCTTGGGGACCTCACTCCTGAAATGATTTCTCTACCTTTACTCAATGGCCTCCTTACCTTGGCAGATGCCTCTACCATCTTGTCCCAGGAGCCCCCTCACTCTGAAAGACCCCTCTAAGCCCTTCTTCTGATTGGTCATTCCCACCAGGAACTTCCATTTGCAGGGAGAGCCCAGCCCAACCATGTTACTCCTTCATTCCTCTCTCAGTTCCATTCCTGAGTCTCCATCAGCCGTGTTGGTACTTTCTCCCCTCCTCCACTCCCCTCCACTTTTCAGCTTCCTTTAATGTTATCTTCCCCCAGCAGAATTTAAGGAAGTTCTTTGAGGGTGGAGACTCTGTTTTGGCTTGTATTTGTACTCCTAGCCCTTAACACTGTAAGCACTGAATAAATGCTTCTTGTCTTGCATACTTGTAGACAGCAGGGAAGAAGCTGATGGATATGAAGAAAAATATTGAAGATGAGAGAGCTGCCAAGTTTGATTCATGCCCTTCCCCTCTGTCTCTGTCTCTTTCTTACATACACAGACACACACACACACACACACACACACACACACACACACACAGATCCCCATTCTCCAGTGGCTCCATATTGCCTTTAAGATCAAATATAAACTATTCTCTTTTTGAAGCTCTTCACAACTCATATCCTTCCTATCTTTCCCTTCTCTTCCACATTACTCTCCTCTGTAGTCCAACCATCGAGGGCTACTCCCTCTCTCCCACATACTTCATCTCCCATCTCCACACCTTTGCACTGTCTGCCACTCATATTTGGAATGCCATTCTTCCTACCCTCCTGGACTCTTTAAATCCTGACTTTCCTTCTAGATTCAATTCAAATGTTACCTTCTTCTCGATACCTTTTTGGATCCCCCTGCTGCTAGTGTCCTTCCTCCCATAACCACCCTGTATTCATTTTCTATTTTTTTACATATATATTTATATGTATACAAACGAAAAAGCTCCTTGAGGGTAGAGCCTAATTGGCTAAGCCATATGTCTATGTAAATATACACATATAAAATATATACACACACACACATATATATATGCACTTATATAAAGACCTGTTGTCTTTATATCTCCAGAACTCTGCATCTAGTAAGCATTAAGTAAATGCTTACTGCTCATTGCCTGAATGGTCAATAGGATGAGCTCCCAGAGAGATGATAATGAGCTGAAGAGCAGAAATCCCAAAAAGTGAGGGCACAGCTGGCTGCCATGAATACCCTGGCCACATAGGCCTGAACTTTGGCGAGCACCCCAACTAAACAGGCCAGGGTCCAGCAGCCTTGTCACTCTTTAGGCCTCAGGACCTGCATGTACATCACTGACTGCAGTGCTGGCTTTCAGAGAAGACCAGTCATGGTGTCAGTCCTGCCTGGAGGCAGAGGCTGTGAATGGCCAGATTTGTGGGTACCTCAGGTAAAATGCTTGTAAGCAAATGAGTTACAAATTGGAGTTACTGAATGAGGGCTTGGATGAGTTACTGAAGGGAGCTGAGGCTCAGCAAGGCTCATTTTCCAAGACCACACATTGGTATGGTGCTAAGGGATCCATGTCTAAATCATCTGCTACTGGCAGGAGCACAAGCCACAGCCTCTATCTCCTCAGGGTAGCGCCCTCCCTGTGCCAGGGCAACTGCTCTGTAGCAGTCTTTGAGAGGTGGGCGACTTGCCCAGGACCACCGAGCCAGCCAGTCCATGTCAGAAGCAGGACTTGAAGCCAAGGTGGCTTCCTGATACTGCTGCCAGGTCTCTAGATGCCATGACACACTGAAACCACAGGCAAAGCCTGTCATTTCCTTGTGTCTGTAAAACTTGGCTTGATGAGATCCAAGTTCCATTTCCACTCTGATGCTCCACATTTGTAGTGAAGGGTGGGGGGCTCCTTGTTCTTAGGAATTGCCTTTCCCGTTATGGTTAAGCAATAAGAAACGTAGACACTACCAATAGCAAAACTCCCGCTCTGGTGCCTTCAAGGTAAAGAAAGCTTCATAAGGTTTTATAAAGAAAAATGAGAGCCACCAAGGAAAATTAATGGGGGGGGGGGTTCCAAGCAGGCTTCTACTTCATTCTATCTTCTCCCTAGTTTTTTATCTCATTCCTTTGTGAAACCAAATTCCTTTCTCCCCACACCTGTTTGGACCTGACAACTATCTAACACTCCCTGGCTTCTCCTGAAGATGAAGAGACATTGGGTGGACACCAACAGGGCCGATTCTTGATTTCACTAAAAGCACGAGTAGACTCTGCATTCTCACTTAGGCAGAAGATTCCAAGGGGATCTACAGCTGGTGTTCAGCATTTTATTGAAAAGGGAGAACAAAACACACACACGCACACACACATGCAAATATTACTCACCACACTGTGCATACCAGAAGGGCTGAGGAGGGATTTCCTAGCAAAGACAGGTTGGGTGGAGGAGACTAGAGGTTGGAGGGCCATCACATAGGCTGGGCAGAAGCTGGGGGAATGTTGGGGTGAGGCCACAGCTAGACATTGAGCAGTAGGGACAGATGGGTGAGATATAAGATCCTGATGACCAACTGAATCTGGTGGATGGGAAATGTGAGAAGAACCAGAGATGCTGCTGAGCTCAAACTGGTGGGGCAGGGAGACAATGGAGCCCCAACTCTGAGCTAACAACTCTATTCTATTGTGGCTTCTCCCTCAGCCATCTTCACATTCTGCTACTGGCCAAGGAGAGAGTATATCCATGGACCTACAACCTAGGTATAATGTGACATCCGTGACAGAGTTCATCTTGCTGGGGCTGACAGAGAGGTGGGAACTGCAGCCGGTCCTTTTTGCCATCTTTCTCTTGGCCTATGCAGCCACAGTTGGTGGCAACCTGAGCATCCTGGCTGCCATCTTGGTAGAGCCCAAGCTGCATACGCCAATGTACTTCTTTCTGGGGAATCTGTCACTGCTGGATATTGGGTGTGTCAGTGTCACAGTACCCCCAATGCTGGTGCGACTTCTATCCCAAGAGCAAGCTGTCCCCTTTGCTGCCTGCCTCTCTCAGCTCTTTTTCTTCCACCTGCTTGCTGGCGTTGACTGCTTCCTGCTGACGGCCATGGCCTATGACCGCTTCCTAGCCATCTGCCGTCCCCTGACCTATACAACTCGCATGGGCCGAGGAGTCCAAGGAGTGTTGGTGGCTGCATCTTGGGCCTGCTCGCTTGGAAATGCATTGACTCATACAGTGGCACTCTCCACACTTGAATTCTGTGGCCCCAATGTGGTGAACCACTTCTACTGTGACCTCCCCCCACTCTTTCACCTCTCCTGCTCCAGTACTCGCCTCAATGAGCTGCTGCTTTTTGCTCTAGGTGTCATCATGGCAGGAGCCCCCATGGTCCTCATTGTCACCTCTTACCTGCAAGTAGCAGCTGCTGTGCTGCGAATCCGCTCAACAGAGGGCCGGAAAAAGGCCTTCTCCACTTGCAGCTCACATCTGGCTGTTGTGGGCATCTTCTATGGGGCTGGTATTTTCAGCTACATGCGCCTGGGTTCCGTTGAGGCTTCAGACCAGAGCAAAGGGGTTGGAATCCTCAACACTGTCCTCAGCCCCATGCTCAATCCACTCATCTATAGCCTTCGGAACCCAGACGTGCAGGGAGCCCTGCGGCGGGTTTTCACAGGTCGGAGAGTCTCGGCCTAAGGTGACCTTCCCCCACTGATTTTTAAGGCCTTTCCTAGGTCCTCAGTGGTTTCCAGCTTTCTCATTGGTCCGATGACAAGTGGCATCTATTGCTCTTCATCCCCCAGCAGCCTAGGCCCTCATTCTTAATGGCCCCCTGTATCTTTCAGAGGGCATCAGGAGTCTCAGAAGTCTTTAATTAGCCTGAAAAGTATAGAAATGAATAGGGTTCCCTAGCCTGAGGTAATCCTAAGGCTAAGGCTTCCTTCCTCAGTAATCTCTCCTTATGGGGACCTTTGTAGTCAGTCCCCCATTTTTCTTCTCTCTCTGGCTGAGGGCTGACAGGAATGGGTCTCGACTTGAGGTGATCAGAGCCCTAGACTTTTGTTCTCAGTGACTTTCCAGATTTCTCATTGAGTTTTAGCAGTCTCCTTACTTTCTTCTGCTGGACTAGCAGGTAGCTCAGCTCCAGCTGCTGAGGCTTTTACCATTAGTGAGTAATGCTCCCAAGGCTCAAAGGGTGCTTTCCTCAGATTAATTTCTTGGCCTGGTCTAAAGAGCTAGGCAGTTTGAGCCCTCTTCCTTTGTGATTTTCAAAACTCTCTCCTCCCCCATCTCTCTTTGGACCAGTGCTGACAAGAGCAGGTGACAGACAGAGCTTGACTTCGGGTGACCACATCTCTCCAGAGAAACTTCTGGAGAGCTGGGGGAGCGGGGGCAGAAAGACATCATAGAGACAGAAACGGGCAAAGGGAGAGGGGAGGGGAAGGTGCTAGGAATGATGGGAACAGGCAAGATGGAGTCTGCCCTAGGATCCTTTCCTGAGACAGTCAGCTCACTCCAAAGCACACATCCTGCCACATCCTTCACCCCTCTAGCGGGCTACAGCTTCATGCTCGCACCACCCACCTCTCAATCAATTCTTTCCCCCACCTTTCTCCTTGTCGGCTTAAAGAGCCACAACCAATAGAGAGACTTAGGCAGCCAATGAGCTGCCTAAGAGACTGGGAGACAGCCAAAGAGGGTGCACCAGCGGAGAAGTGGGAGGAGGAAGAGGAGCAAGACGTCCTAGCCGATGATCACGGGCCTAAAAGGGGTGGGGGAAGAAATCGCCAATGGGAACTCGACAGAGGTGGGGCTCCCGGGATTGAGAAGGAGGGGAAGAGAAGGCAGCGGGGGCCCTGACAGCCAATGAACTGAGGAAAAACTACGGCAGAAGTGACCAATGAGAGCTCAGAAGAGCCGGGGCTCCAAGAGAGTGAGGGATTGAGAGGAAAAGGGTAAACCCCTGGAGTGACCAATCAGCGCCGTCGGCCTAAAAAGGAGGAAGCGTCCGCCAATGAGCGTGGAATTCTGGAGGAGCGGCGGCTCCTATGGTCAATAAGATTGTGGGTAGGGGCTTTGCCGGAGCTAAAGCGACCAATGAGATCTCGACGGGGGCAGGCCTGACGGAACAGGGGCCTTGGGGCGGCCGTGGCCGGTTCCACCCTCCGGGAGAGGAAAGACGGGCCCTAAGATGGAGGAGGCCCCTGTGGCAGCACCGTGACAGGTAAGGCGACGCCAGGCCGAAGCCACGGTGGCCGTTCTGTATTACTTCCTGTCTTGTCCTGTGCGCCCCCCCCCCCCTTTCACGGAAAAAGAATGGAATCTCCCGTCGCTGGGAGGGGGTAGCTGGACTAACGCGCAGGCGCGAAAGGAAGGGGGAGGGGCACAGGATTTGGTTCCTTTAAATTGTCCTGCTGCTGGCGCCTGCGCACAGGGCCCCTCCTGGGGTGGGGCTGTTTCCCCCCCACACCCCCAGCCCCGTCTCCCCCCCACCCCGATTTATCCATTCCACCTCCCTCTCCTACCCCCTTTCTGGCGCTTGGAAATCCCCAGCCATTCTCGAGAGCTTCGTTTTCACTAGTGATGAGAGCTTCCTGGTAATGGCTCTTGGAGATCTTCTGCCACCCCCAACATCTAGGTCCTGCGAAAGGTTTTCCTAGATTTTCAGCCCCTGCATCATTCTCACTCTCGGCCCCGCCCTCCCCCCAAGTCCAAGTCTGGGAAAGGAAGACCCGGGGACACTAGGAGCGCCTCTCAGTTGTCTCTGATTCATTGTCCCCACCCGCCTACAGTCTGAGAACCACTTGAGTAGCCACTGGCTCCCCTTATAAGTGCTCAGGCTTACAAGGCTGACCACAATCACGGAAAGGACCTATCCAACCCTAGAGAAAATTCACACACACACAGTCTCACGCATACACAGACACACGAGGTGTACACACACCCATCCCTCAACAGTCTCTGACTTATGGTACTCCCCTGGGTGGGCTTCCGGGTTGCTCTTCCTAATCACTCTGATTTTTGCCTCCTGTAGCTCTGCTCAACAGGTGGTCGTTTCTCCAAGACCCACTCACTGTCCACCATAGCTCCACCTCTTTGTTCCTTTGCTGATGGCCACAGTTCTGCCATTCTACATCAGATGGCACCCACTGCCTTCCCCAGGGGCCCAGCTCTAAACACTGGAGTGACCACTGTGAAGTCCCTGCCTTGCCCAGCTGTTTACAGCTGAAAGCATAAATGAAGAACAACTGGAGGACCACAGTTCCCCTGTACCTTTGAAAATTCTTTTTGTATTCTTGGATCCCACAGTCCCTGCCTTGGCACAACAAAATGGCTCTTAGGGTTCTGGGGAAATATTCCCTCCTTGCATTGTTCAAACATGTCTCTATCTGCAACCCCATACCAGGTTCTGGTGACTCAGTATTGTTTGCTTTCTTTCCTCCCCCGCACCCAAGCAGTGAGTGCCTCTCCTGCTTATTTCTGTGTCAGCCCCACTCCCAACGCAGAATTTTCCCCTGAAATTGGGGCCTGGATTATTTAAACTACCCAGGGGCTCTTTCACAAAAGATGCCCAATGATTAGAATTAGAGGGAAGGATGGACCTATCCCAAGAGAAGAGATTCCTAGTGCTTGCTGCCAGTGTGTAGAAAGTTTCCATCGCCTATCCCATCATCCTGGGCCCTCTGACAATCCCTGCCTCCATCAATTTCCTTTACGGTAACTAAAGGTTTCCTGACCACCTCCTAAGAGTTCAATTTCTTCAAATCTTCCCCTGCCCAAAGTAATCTTAACCCTATCAATGATAAATGATGAGAGATCTTGTGCTATCCCAACATCATTGTCATTCTAAAGGGGCCATAGAGCTAGAGCTGAGAGGAAGAAAAAAACATTTAACAAAGGATGAAACTGAGGCACACAGAGGTGAAATGACTTGCCCAAGATCACCCAGCTGGTAAATAACAGATCCAGGATTTGAATCCAAGGCTTAGGACTCCAAACCCAGCACCCTTTCGGCCGCAGCAGTGTTGAACCCCCTGTCCTTGTCTCCTCAGTAATGTATAGAAATCTACAGCCTGCCCATCTTTGTCCCCCAACAGTGTCTGTCCCCACCTTTCAGGTCACTTGGGTGTGGGGAGGACAAGATGAAACGAGGCCCAACTGCCACCCCAGCAGAACCCTCCCGGGGCCTACCCCCCCCTGAAGATCCTGATGCCATCCCTTCTACCAGCAGTCGGGTTGGGGGCACTGTGAAAGTGTATCTGCCCAATCAGCAGCGCACAGTGGTAAGCAGCCCAGCAGGGAAGGAATATCAGGGGCCCTACCCAGGGAAGGGAGAGACTCCTAATCTGGGGAGCTGGGACAAGGAGGGAAACTTGGGAAACAATAAATCATGAGCATCTGTTAGGTAACCGCCCGGGATGGCATGACTGTCTCCGACTCATTGGACAAGGCACTGAAGGTGCGGGGGCTGAACCAAGACTGCTGTGCCGTCTATCGCCTTGTGCAGGGGTGAGCTCCCTGTCTGTCCTCCCTTCTCCCAGCTACCCTGGCCTCTGCCTCCTCCTCCTTGGCTATCACTGATTCTTTCTTCCCCATGTCTTATCCCTTCGGGTCCCATAGTCGGAAGACTGCAACGGCTTGGGATGCAGCCATCGCTCCCTTGCATGGGGAAGAACTGACGGTTGAGGTCCGAGCTGATGTTCCACTTGCAGCTGCCCACAACTTTGCCCGGAAGACATTCCTGGCTCTCACCTTCTGTGACTTCTGCCGCCGCTTCCTCTTTCATGGCTTCCGCTGCCAGACGTGTGGCTACAAGTTCCACCAACACTGCAGTGCCCGTGTCCCCACTGTCTGTGTTGACATGGCCACCGCCCGCCAACCGTGAGGCCTGTGGCCCTTTCCTAGGTCCCTGGGATCTCCCCAAGAATCCCTAGTTTCCTCAGCCCAGCCTTTTCCCATCAGCCTGTCCTCCTTTGGGGTGGGGAGGGATCTCCCTCGCCCCAACTGGTCCTTCCTGGGGGCTCCCCATCATTTTCATCCTTCCTAGGGTCTCTCTTTTCTCTTTTGGCTCCAGTTTCTACCGCAGTGTCCAGGACCTGACTGGAAGCCCTGGTACTCATGAGCCCCAGCCTGGCAGCCAGGCCCTGTGTGAGCCCCTCACCCCAAAGAGCCCCAGGTAAGGCCAGGAGGTGGTAGACGGAAGGGGGGAACCTCCTCAGGAATTCTGACCCAGGGGTTGCCTCCTCCTCCCCTTCCCCTCCAGGACACAAACACAGGCCTCCCATGGGGAGACCTTTGTTTTCCCTGGGCCTGGAGGCCCACCCCTGCAAAGGATCCGCTCCACGTCCACACCAAACGTGCACATGATCAGCACCACAGTGCCTGTGGACAGCAGGCTCATACAGGTAGGCTCTTGAAAACTGCTCTCCCTTGGGGCAGCTAGGTGGCGCAGTGGATAAAGCACTGGCAGTGGATTGAGGAGGACCTGAGTTCAAATTCAGCCTCAGACCCTTGACACTTACTAGCTGTGTGACCCTGGGCAAGTCACTTAACCCCAATTGCCCCGCAAAAAAAAAAATAAAAACTGCTCTCCCTGGAACACCTCCCAGTAAGAACTCGCTGAGGAGGTGGTCTGGGGAAGTCGGGCTAGCAACAGAGGAAGCAAAGGAGGATTTGGAGGGTCGGGGACACGGACCCCACAGGTGCTCCAGCTCGCCCTTGGCCTAAGGAAGCTGGGAAGGTTAGAGAATCCTTCAAAGAAAAGGCTGACCTCTGGTCCCATTCTGTGTTCCCACAGCAGGCAGCTCAGGCCTTCGCTGCTGAAGGTGAGTGTTGGAATCCCTTGACTCCAGTCCCCACTGACCCCCTTCCCTCATGCTCTGGCCCAGGCCTTCCAGCCTTCCATCTCTCTCTGCTTTCTTCTCTGTCATTTCCTCTCCCAGGAGCAGGTGGGGAGAGGACCCCCCAAGGCAGTCCTGGTCCCAACCTTGTGTCCCCCCCTGGAAGGAAATCCCCACACCCCAAGTTTTCATCAGAGCCCCTTGAGCGCAAGTCCTCAGCTTCAGCTGATGATAAGAAGAAAGTGGTGAGCTGGGGAACACAGAAGAACAGAGAGAGAGAGAGAGAGAGAGAGAGAGAGAGAGAGAGTCTGAGAGAGCTTCCGGGAGGAGGATGCTGGGAGAGTGGGAAGCTCACTGTCCCTCTGTTCTGTCTGTGCCTTGCAGAAGTCCCTGGGCTACCGAGACTCGGGCTACTATTGGGAGGTAGCCCCAGGGGAGGTGCAACTGCTGAAGCGGATCGGGACGGGCTCATTTGGGACGGTGTTCCGTGGCCGATGGCACGGGGACGTGGCTGTGAAGGTGTTAAAGGTGGCGCAGCCCACAGCAGAGCAAGCCCAGGCCTTCAAAAACGAGATGCAGGTCCTCAGGTGAGCATGGGCACTGTAGCCAGCAGGCAGCACAGGTGGGGTCTGGGTGCACCACGGCTGACCGCTGCTCTCCTCCCCTTGGCAGGAAGACTCGCCACGTGAACATCCTCTTGTTCATGGGATTCATGACAAGGCCGGACTTTGCCATCATCACCCAGTGGTGTGAGGGGTCCAGTCTGTACCACCACCTGCATGTGGCCGACACTCACTTCGACATGGTGCAGCTCATTGATGTGGCCCGGCAGACGGCTCAGGGCATGGAGTGAGTTCCTCTGAACCCTCCCTGCTTCAGACCTCCCCAGCACTTTGTATGCATTGGTCACACATGGTCACACAAGCTATTCCACAGATACTCCTCGAGCATGGGTACACACACACACACACACACACACACACATGCACGCACGCAGTCCAGACAGGTCTCCCTAACAATCCATTTCCTTCCACAGTTACCTCCATGCCAAGAACATCATTCACCGAGATCTCAAGTCCAACAGTATCCATCCGCACTCCCTTGGGGATGTGGGCTTTGGGGGGGAGGGGGATGCAATGTGTACTCAGGGATTTCAAGGTAGGAAGGTGTAAAGGGGATAGAGTGTGCAGAGTGTGCGATCCCTTGACAAGGACATAGATATCTTCCTGCATGAGGGGCTGACAGTGAAGATTGGAGATTTTGGGCTGGCCACAGTGAAGACCCGATGGAGCGGTGCCCAGCAAGTAGAGCAACCCACTGGCTCTGTGCTATGGATGGTGAGGCCTCAGGGCCCCTGGGGGCTGAGGAGGGAGCAGGCCAGTGTTCACTAACTGGCCAGCCAGCTCACCTAGGACCGCATTGAACCCCATTGAACCCCACAGGCCTCTGAGGTGATCCGAATGCAAGACAAGAACCCCTATAGCTTCCAGTCTGATGTCTATGCCTATGGGGTGGTTCTTTACGAGCTCATGAGTGGCAGCCTTCCCTACAGTCACATCAACAACAGAGATCAGGTGGACACACCCTCCTCTTCCTTCCTCTCTCCTACCCCTGACTGACCCCTTGATGATACTGTCCCCCCCCCCCCCCCCCCCGTTTGGCCTGAGAAGCTCTTTCCAGGCCCCTACTAGGGGATTGTCCCTAGTGATCTGATTCCCACCCCCTGCTCTGCTTTCAGATCATCTTCATGGTAGGACGAGGCTATCTGTCACCAGACCTCACCAAGGTCTCCAACAACTGCCCCAAAGCCATGAAGAGACTGCTGGCAGACTGTCTCCGCTTCCAGCGGGAGGAACGGCCCCTCTTCCCCGAGGTCCGAAGTGCCCCCGCCAGGGTATGGGGCCGGGGCAGGCCAAGCCAAGTGAAGGCTCAGGCCCAAGCCTTGCTTCTCTTCTTCCCCTAGATCCTGGTCACCATTGAGCTGCTGCAGCGGGTGCTGCCCAAGATTGAGCGCAGCGCCTCGGAGCCCTCGCTGCACCGGGCCCAGACTGAGGAACTGCCTTCTTCCTTGCTGGGGGCCCTGCGCCTCTTCGGGCCCTAGGGGCTCTGGCCGGCCCCGGGGCAGTGAGCCAGGGGCCCCAAGTTGCGATGACTCGTTTCCCCAGAACCAGGCGGCCTGGGGTGGGGGAAGACCGGATTCAAAGGCCAGGGGGGAGGAAGGGGTCCCGGCTCCCCCACCGCTCCTGCGCTGCTTTCCCTTCCCCGCTGCCCCCCCCCCCCCAAGAAGCACAGGAGGCTGCCCAGCTCTCGCTTTGATCACTTAATCACGTTTCTTGACTCTTCTCTGGTCAGAGTAACAGATTGGGGGGGGGGGTGGACCGGAGGGAGGGGGCGGGCGGGAGAGTGGAGGGGGGGAGGGCCACTACAGCTTCACTGCGCGCATCACAGGCTTCACGAGAAACTCCAACACACGCCAAGCGGCGGCACGAGGGTCACGGGCAGGCACACGGACGGCACACTGACACGCACGCGCACAAGGGGGAGAGAGGGAGGAGCGCCCCACCCGGTCCGAGGGTACTGGGAGTGCTCGATGATTTGCATATTTAAAGACACAGCCATCCCGGGTGTTGGGGGCCATGGAGGCCTGGGGCCACACCTGGCACACCTGGGGGGGAGGGGGGAGGGGGATCAGTCGGAGAAGAGGCTCGCGAAGGATTTCCTCAGGCTGCGGATGGTCTCCGCCTTCACCTCGTCCTGGCTAAGGCTGGGCCGGGGTGGGGCCGGGGCCGGGTCTGGAAGGTTGAAGGTATTGGTCAGAGACTGGGATTTGCTGAAGAGAAACAAGGCGGGCGGAGGGAGGGGAGGGGCGGGGGCGGGGCAAGACCGGGAGGAGGAGGGAGAGAAACACAGAGTTACCGCGGGGCCCGGGTGGCCCCGCCCCGGCTCGCTCCAGCCCCGCCCCCTCGGAGGCCCCGCCCCCGGCCAGAGGCCCCGCCCTTACTTCAGTTGCGGGGCCGCGGCCGGCGCGTCCTGGCTCGGCTTCTGGGCGAGCTGGGGCTTGGGCTGCCCGGGCCCGGCCGGGGCGCGGCCCTGGCCCTGGCCCTGGGTGCTGGGCCGCGGCTGCTGGGTGGTCGGCGGCCCGGCGGCTGGGCCCGGGCGGCCCGCCTGGGGGCCCGCCTGGCTCAGCTGCCGCGTGGGGCCTGCCGGTGGCCCGGGCGGCTTCTGCGGGGGCCCCTGGCGCGGGCCGGCGGCTCCGGGCGGCGCTCGCTGCGGAGCCCTCTGCGGGCCCCCGGCTGCCTGGCCCCGGGTGGGCGCGGCCTGGCGTGGCTGCGGCTGCGGGGACTGGCTGCCCTGGCGCGGGCCCTGGGCCGCCGCAAGTTGCGGCGGCTGCGGCTGCGGGGCCTGCGGCTGCGGCTGCGGCTGCGGGGGCTGCGGCTGCGGCTGCGGCTGCGGCGGGGTGCGCACTGGCGGGGCGGTCCCTGGGCCCGATGGACGCGGCTGGCGGCCGGAGCCCGACGGTGCCTGCCCGCTGGGGCTGGGGAGGCGCGGCTGCGCGGCCGCGGCTGCCTGAAGGCCCAGGCCCTGGAGCGGCTGGCCCTGGGGCGGGGGCCGCTGCTGGGAGGGGGGGCCGTGGCGCTGAGGTCCCGGCCCGGGCTGCTGGGGCCCCCCTGCGAGTGAAACACAGACCTTAGCGAGCTTTAGCTAGGGCTGCCCGAGCCCGACCGCGCCCCCCCCACCACCTCCTTGGACCTTCCTAGCCTCCCCCTCCCCTTCCCTGGACCTTCCCAGAGGCCAACCCTCCCTTGGGCATCTCTAGCCTTAGATGCTCATCTTCCTCGATGGGGATCCCTTAAAACTCCTTAAAGTCATCCAACCCCCAGGAAGGCCCTTGCTTACCCTGTGGTGGGGGGCGCTGCTGGGCTGGAGGCCCAGCCTGGCGACCCACAGCCTGTGCCCCTGGTGATGGAGCCTGTGTAAAGAGTGGGATGAGCATGGTCTTCAAACTCTTACCCTGAGCAGTCTCTGAGTCCCCAGCTCCTGCCCCTTGCCCATCTTGGTGGAAGAACTTGGAGGGCCTAACCTGAGATTGGGATCCCCGGCCAGGAGATGCTGCCCGGGGCTTGGGCAAGGCCAAGCCCATCTTGTTAACCACAAGCTCCACGATGAGCTGCTTGTCCTCGTCCTGATGATCCCCAATGAGTGGCATGGAGGAGCCAACCACCTGGGGGGAAGCGACAGGCTTGGAAAGGTCTGCTCTGGGGAGGAGGAAGCAGGCCAAGTTCATGAGGGAATTGGGAGGAGGAGTGCTGACCTCAATGATGTGGTCTCGTCCATCCTTGCCATGCAGGGCCTCCACAGCACAGATGTCCAGGCCCCCAAAGATTTCTGAACATGTGTCTACCCACAGCTTGTACCTATGAACAGAGATCACTGAGGCTGAGCAGGAACATCTCAGACAAGTAGACAGCTGGCCACCTGGAGAAGACCTTCAGTGCCTGGGAGCTCTCTCCCTACTGAGGCAACTCATTCCACTTAGGGACAGTTCCCAGACTGAAAAAGTTTTTGCCCTACACCAGGTTTAACTTTGCTTCTGTGCCTTCCCCCATGCCACCCACCAAGCCAATCCAGGCTCTTCCACATACTAACTCAAGGGCTGGTGTGTCTCCCTAAAGGCTTCTCCAGGCTAAACACCCCCAGGTTTCTCTGTGGCCCTGCTTGAGCTACAGTGTGTTAATGGCCTTCCTAACATTCCCACTCCTCCCTGGGCTCCTTCCCCCATTGGCCCCACCTGTCAGACATGGCAATCTGCTCCAGCATGGCTGAGCCTGTGTTGGTTTTCCAGTTCCCAGACACTGAGGTCCTCCTGGGAAGAGAGCAAAGGGAGCAATTCAGGGCCCATTCTGTTAAGCCAGTTTAGAGGGGATAGGGGGGAAGCTCCCATATAAGTTAGGACTGTGCAAAAAAGTAAAGGGCCTGGAGGTAGGCCGGTAGTGAGACCAACCTGGGCCGAGGACTCCAATGTGAAAGCCCAGCTCACCATGTGACCCACCTCCCTCCCCATCGAAGGAAGATATTGGAGTAGATGAGCTAAGGCCCACCCCACCAAGTTCCCCAAGGCTCACATGTAGGCCTTGTAGCTGTGGCCAATCTTCTGCACCCGGACGTCATACTTGGCATCAATGAAGGGCTCTGCTGTGGCGTAGGTCTTGGTCAGTGCCACCACACTGGCAATGTCCTGGAAGTCATACTGATTCTCTACTTTCACCTGGGGGCCAAGGTTGAGAGCCCAGGGTCAGGGTTTCCTGAACTCTGTGGGCATGGGGCCTGTTGGTGCCAAGGCCTTTGAGCAGAAACTCACAGATGGAAGAGACCTCAAGTCCAAGCCAAGCTAGACTTGTTCAAGAATGGCCTCACTTGTGATATTCCTGAAAAGGAGTCAACCAGTCTCCAATGAGAGACCTCTGAGAAGAGGAAAGTCATGGTTCAGGGCATCCCAGCGAACTTTGGAAGAACTCTCATTATAAGGGAGAGGGAGAGAGACTCACCTTGCCCATGCCTGAATGAGCATGGCCCATCTTCACCACTACAGGGTATCTGGCTGTGGTGAGCTGGCAGAAAAGGACAACGGTACAGTTAGTCTTGTCCTGGTTCTAAGTCCAGACCTGTTCTGTTCCTTCCTCCCCACACCAGCTAACACTCAAACCTCCCTCACTGTGGAGTGAATTTGGAGTCAGCTCTACAACCTGGGGCTTTTATGATCCCCCTCTGGGGCTCCAGCTTCCCCATTTGTACAATAAGGGAGTGGAGGTTTGGGTGGTCCCTTCTAGATCCAGGTCACCGGTGATCCGTCTCAGGCTTCAGCTCTGACCCTGGCTCCTCCTCTTCCCCTCCCCTTGTACCTCGAATGCTGATGCTCCTGATTCCTGGCAGACCCAGGAAAATAAAACCCTGTTCTCCAGGCTCTGGGGGAGGGTCAGTGGCCATGGGGAGTCCACCAGTCCAACTGAGTTTGGGGGGAGGAGGAAGAGTAGAAGTGATAGGAACCTTCACATCACAAGCTCAGAGGGCACAAAGTGACCTTAGCATTGACAAGTGGGAAAACTAAGGGGGCCCAAAGAGGGGAAAGAGCTTGCTCATAACCACACACAGCCAGTAAGCAGCAGAGCCCAGAGCCTTTGCCTCCACATCTCAGAAAGGATGGACTTTACCTAAGATCATACCCACTAACTCAGTGGCTTCCATGGGACTCAAACCCAGGTTTGCTAATAGCTGCCTGGTGCTGGTCCTCAACGCTCCATCTGGATACCACCCACACCCAAGCTTTTCCAGCTCTCCAAGTAGGGGGTGGGAGTGGATGAGTGACTGATGAGTAGCAACTTCCAGAAAAGAGAAAGTTGATTTTCCCATAGAGGAAGCCAGTCAGTGAGTGAGTGAGTGAGTGGCTGCCTACATCCTGACTTTGACCTGACCCCAGTTCAGCCACAAAGAAAAATGCAAGAAGAATCAGCCAAGAGCTGAAGCCAGAGCCTGCCCCACCCAGCAGCTGAGACAACAGGCCATGCAGCAGAGATGTCTGCCAACCCGCATACCCAGGCCAGAGTGAGCCCATGCATGAAAGCACACACACACTGGCACACGTGCAAAATGTGCCAAAGAGTAGACTGCAGCCCTCCTGCCTTCCTCCCTCCCTCCCTCGGGTCAGTGGGGGCTTCAGCAAAGCCATCTGTTCCAAGGCAGGAAGGAAACTACCCCAAGGACACATGCAGAGGAGCTCTTAGGAGTAATCTCTTTGGCCCCACTTCTCTCACTTGGGCACATTTGTCTTTCAGGAATCACATCCTGGACCTGAACGCTGTGGCTGTGACCTTGGGCGAGGTCCATCCTTTCTGGGATGTGGAGGCAGAGGCTCTGGGTTCTGCTGCTTACTGGCTGTGTGTGGTTATGAGCAAGCTCTTTCCCCTCTCCGGCCCCCCTCAGTTTCCCCATTCGTCAATGCTACAGTCATGCTGTTCCCTTGAAGCCCCTGACAAAAAGGTTACTTTCACTAGCCTATGCCCAGGCTCAGGCCTATGAAGGCTCTCCCAGGACTGACAGAGGGAACGGCCCTGTGAGATCCTCTAGTCCATCCCCATTATTTAGCAAAGGGTCTGGCACCCAGTAAATGGGTAACGCATGCTTATTGGATGACTGAGGCCACATAGACCACATAGCTCATTGGAAGCAAGATGGAAACCCAGGTTCTCCGGCCCTGCTGCCACTTGTTCCCAGTATGGTCTGAAGGCCCATTTGACATTAACCATTTGTTCAAGGCACGTATGCGTGTGTGTGTGTGTGTGTGTGTGTGTGTGTGTGTGTGTGTGTGCAGACATGTGCTGTTGCAGTCAGGAAAAAAACCTGTAGACTTCATTTACAGAGGACTGAACTGAGGAACAAGAGCTGCAGTGACTTGCCCAAAGTCCTTTGTTTAGGGCCCTTAAGCTTTTTTGTGCCAGTCTGGGCAAGAAGCCTATGGACACTTCCCCAGACTTAAGACTTGTTGCCTCCATTCCTGATGGAAGGAAATGCTCCATTTCAGTCTGAGGTTAGTCAAAAGAAAGATGCCTCTTTTTTTCATACAAGTTCAAAGACCCTCTGAAATTGATCCACCCGTCCCAGGTAAAGGAGCTCAATCTGGCAGAAGGGTCGCAGCCTTGAGATCTAGAGAGCCCCAGCTTTGAGCTCAGGCATTTGTGGGCCCCTCAGAATCTCTGTTCCCTTCCCTGAAGAATGCTTGAGTCTCCCTTCAGGAAAATGCTCTAGAAACAGCAGCTACTGATTTATTAGAAGAGGTGATCTTTTGCTAAGAGCCACTAAGAGAACAAATGGGAGCAGTGTGGGGTGGGGCTTTGCAAAACTACTGGATTTGGAGTTGGGGACCTGGGTTCGAATCCTGGAGCTCTGTCACTTCCTAGCTTTGGGACTTTGTTGGACTTTATTTCTCAGGGCTTCCTCGGCTTCCTTTTTTTTTTAAAGTGAGGAAATTGGGGCTAAGTGACTTGCCCAGGGTCACACAGCTAGTAAGTGTTAAGTGTCTGAGGCCGGATTTGAACTCAGGTCCTCCTGACTCCGGGGCCGGTGCTCTATCCACTGCACCACCTAGCTGCCCTCCTTATTTTTTTAAATGACGATATTGGAGTAGACGGATGCCCTCTAGGGTCTCCCCAAGCTTGAAATCTATGATCCCATGAGACAGGTGGGAGAGGAAGAGAAGAGACACTGGGCTGAAAAGACAAGAGGCACAAGGAGATAAGAGGAGCCAGAGGAGGGAGTGACCATAGGAAAAAGAAAGCAGGTGAAAGCAAAGACAACAAGAGAACAAGAAGAGACTGGAGTGAGAAATCATAGTGAGGGGAGGAGAGGAGGAGAGAAGAGAGAAGATGAAAGGAGGGGAGGTGATGAAAGGAGAGAAGAGAGGAGAGGAGTCAGGGTAAGGCGCCAGGCCACTGGCCTCAGAGAAAGGCAAAGACAAGGGCGGAGGTGGGGGGAGGGAGGCTAGATGGGAAGTTGTTCCCGTTACTGCGTCAATGTGCTGCAGCGTGCTGGCTGACTGGAAACTTCCCTCCCCTTTCCTCTCCTTGGGCCCCCTCTTCCCTCTCTCCTACAGCCTGATGCCCAAGTCCCAAGATGTTTCTGGGGGAAGAGCCTTTCACGGGAATCAAAAGGCTGTGACCTTGGGACTAGACTATCTCACTATTCTCACAAGAACCCTATGAGCTTGCTCAGGAAGGTCAATGACTTGGCCGTGGTCACACAGCTAGTAAGCATGGGAGATGGGATCAAACTGTTTCCTACAGCTCCATAGACCTCAGTTTCCTCTTCTGTCAAATGAAGGGGTTGGACCAAATGATCTCTAAATCCTGGTTCCAGGACCTGCAATCCTTCTGGGCATGATTTCTCCCTTTGGCTCTGAATACACTCCCATGATGCTCTAGGATTTGTGCTTATGAGCCTGAATCTTAGCCCCCATCCCAGGACCTTAGAGATATTGAGGGAGATATGAGGAAACTGAAACCCAGGGAAGAGAAGGGAAAGGAAGAAGGGAAGGGGAAGAGCCAGGATCTGAACCTGGGTCTTTTGGTTCCAAATCCAGTGTTTTTTTCATTCCCCAGGCCCCAGGACATTAAGCAGCTCACCAGCCTAAAATGCAACTTGGGTCTGGGTCTCTGTGACAGCAGGAGTCTGTGATCCCTTTCCTGTGTGTTCTGGCTGTGATCAGGGACCCTCAAGTTATTCTGCTTCTCTCAAGCACTCTCTGCATTGATGGAGCTTCCTCACCTGAGAGCCTTGGCTCCTAGGGCTTGGCTCCATGGATATAATAATAAGAGCCATTAGAAGGAGAAGAAAGCAAATGAGAGAGTTTATAAAGCACTTAGCACAGTTCCTGGTGCATGGCAGCACTTCCTATGCACTTCTTCCCTTTCCTCCCCTCTGCCCCATAATAACTAATATTTCTATAGTGCAGCAAAGTACTTGACCATAGTGACTTCCTATTCCAGGAGCTCCTGGGAATACCCCTGGGGCCATCTCTGGAAAAGGTCAAGTCCAAGGTTGGAGCTCACATGTAACCATGTAACCCCATCAAAGTTCCAAATGTGTCATCGGTGAGGATGCCAGTGCCCTATATTGGGGGACACGTGTCAAGGTCTCACTGTGTGAATACCTTACCAACTCTGACCATAGATGGTTTCCCAGGCTGGCCAGGTTCTCTTTCTGTCTCTCTCTGTCTCTGTCTCTCTCTGTTTCTCTCTCTCTGTCTCTCTCTCTCTCTCTGTCTCTGTTTCTCTCTCTCTCTGTCTCTCTGTTTCTCTCTCTCTCTTCGCTCTCTCTCTCTCCCTCTCTGTTTCTCTCTCTCTCTCTCTCTGTCTCTCTCTGTCTCTGTCTCTGTCTCTCCCCCTCTCTCTGTCTGTCTGTCTGTCTCTCTCTGTCTCTCTCTCCCATCTTCCCCCCCTCTCTTTATCTACTCTCCCCCTTACCTCTACCTCCTAGAATCCCAAGGTTGCTCCAAAGCAGCTGGCCTCCTCCTCCAGGGGACCTTTCCTGACTGCCCCCCAGCCCCTCAGTAAATGAAAGCTCCTTGACGGCAAGCACAGTTGGGGTTTTGTGTTGGTAACCCCAGAATCAGGACCAGCAGGCACTTCCTAAACACTCCTCCTGGTCCCATCATCTGCAAGCATTTATCCAGAAACCCTGGGTGGTGTCAGGGGAGAAACACATCATTGGAGGGGAGAGCCTCCAGCCCTGCCGCTTGGTCTCCCAAAGCCACCTACTTTGACATGATCCCTGGGCAGTCAAGATGAGGGCTGTCAGCTGCGTGTGCAACTGTGGAGATAGGAGAGTCAGGATAATATAGTGCCCTAGGGGGTGCATCCTGCCTCCCACCTTTCCAGGCTGACCCCTCACAGACCTGATGGTGTGGAGGGAGCTCAAAGGAGATCAGACCTGTCCCCACAACTCTTGGCAGAGCTTCTATCCATCTAAAACAAGCATTCCTTACTGTCCCTATTTTTGGCCTCTACTTTGGAGCCCCTTTGCCCAAGCCTCCATGTCCCCTTCTCGTGCTTTCCTTGCCTAGAAGCGCAGAATCTCTCAGCCTTCATAGCTATCCAGTCAAACCCAGATCCTAAGAAACTCGGAGCCTCCAAGGGAGGCAGACCACCAACTCCACAGGCTTCGCGTTGCACTCTGGGCTGCCTGCTTGACTGCCCTGCCCTGCCCTCTAGCCTCAATCTGGGGGCTCTGCCTTCAGGGCCAAGGGAATGAGGTGATGAGTCCTCCTCCACCCCCACAGGCCTTTGAGGACTTGAAGTCGGATTTCCAGTCTCCTCTTCCCCGGAAGTCCTTCAACCAAAGCTCCCGTTGTAGCTACCCTACTTCATCTGCTCTCTGGCTCACCTGTGTCCTCAAGAGCTGATCTATGTGGATGCCCCAGCCAATAGCACAGTCCAAAGGCTAGCCCAAGGCCATCTGGGGGATTGGGATTGTGGAGGGCACGGTAGTTCTTGAAGGTCTCCCAAGCAGTAGAGTTGGATTGTAGACTGGAATGGTCTAGCGATTAGCCTTCCACCTTGTAAGTAGCACACGGCTGGGATCCAAACCCAAGCCCCCTGACTCCACCCTGCTACCTCCCCTAGCTCTCTGAGTGACAAGGAGCTTTGTTTGACCTGGGCCAGGAGACCCTCTCTGCACAACCAGCAGAAAAAGAAGGTGCTCAGCAAACAGGTAGGGAAGATCTCTGATAGCGCATGCTTGCGCTCGAGAGCGCGCGCGCGCGCGCGAGCACACACACACACACACACACACACACACACACACACACACACACACACTCTCTCTCTCTCTCTCTCCCCTAAGCACAAGCCCACTCACACATGGTGGCTTTATCAGAGGTCTGTGCCTAGCTCAAACCCCAAGCTTGGCCCCCTCCTCCTGCCCAGGTCACCAAATGGGTTCCCATGGGAAGACTGCTATGACCCTAAGGCCAAGGGCAAGCCTGGGACAAGGGAGCCAAGGCCATAGCTCCAAGGGGAAGTAGAGGGAAAATCCTGGGACTGATTCAGCCACCAGAGACGTCAGAGTCTCAGGCATTGCCACACCTCTGTCCTCAGGGCAGCCCCCCAGAACTTCCGATGTCCCTCCCTCTCCCCCGCTGAATGAACTGTCTAAGATCAGGCTGAGCTAGGGTGAGGGGTGGGGAATGATGAGCCCCCAAGTGCAGCCTGAACTAGCCCTGCTGGCCTGCCACACGGGTGTGAGTAAGCGGAAATGGGGGGGGGGGACGCCCTCGCCCTCTGTCTGTGGTTTCCCGGCCCCCGGCCTGCCTGCTGCCCCGCCCCTCCACCCTCTCCTTCACAGCTGGGTTAAATAGCAGTCCCAAGGCCAGACAGCAGCACTAGCAGCAGCAGCAGCAGCAGCAGCAGCAGCAGCAGCAGGGCTCTCCACTCCTAGACCTGGGCATTGGCTCCTGTTGTGGTTCCTGCTGCTGCTTCCAAGTCCAGGTAAGGGGAGACAGCCCTGCCAGGCTGGCAGGGCTAGTGGCAGCCGGCCAGGGAGCCCCGTCCTGGGCCGAGCACTCAGACACTAGCTCTGCCAACCTGGCAACCCTAGGCTCAGCTAGCCCCACAGAGAAGCAGGCAGAGCCGGCCCCATCCTCTGGGACAGGAGCAGGGGGTGGGGGTAGGAGTTGGGACCAAGGCAAGGGACCAGAAGCAGGGGTAAGGGCCAGGAACAAGTGGTCCAGTAACCTTTTCCCTGAAAGACTGAACAGTAGGAAGAGCTGCAGTCCCCCACTCCACCCCTTCCTCTATGCACAGGCTCCCCGAACATCCTGGAAATGGGGATGTCTAGCCTCTTTCTGGCCTTCACCTTCCTGCTCCTGGCCACCACAAGGCTGCCTGTGAAGGCCTGCAGCTGTGGCCCTCGGCATCCTCAAGAGGACTTCTGCAGGTCGGATATGGGTGAGTAGGACGCTCCTGAATTCCAGCCTCCTCACAGGCTCCCAGGGACAGGCACACACACACACACACACACACACACACACACACACACACACACACACACACACACACACACACACACACACAGAGTGTACTGCCCCCCAGGCCTTTCCTCCAACTGAGCTAGGGGTGGGGGGAGGGGAGAGTGGGGGTTGGGAGTGGGGGCGGAGCCTACACTCACCAACCCTTTCCTTTCCCTGCCAGTTGTCACAGCCAAATTCCTGTCGGTCCCCCAGCTCAACCACACCCTCTCTCGTCTGCAGTATAGGATCAAGGTTGTCAAGGTATCACAATCCTGCCTTCCCCTGCCGCCGGGGGCCCCCCCCTCCCCAGGCATACTGTCTCTGGCCTCTCAACCCTCCACTGAGATACCTCCCTTTTGATTTGTCATTCCATCCAGAAATTCAAAGGCATTGCCCCCATCCCCAAATTCCTTACTACCCCAGCCCAGGAGAGCCTCTGTGGATACCGACACAAGGCCCTGTTAAAGAGCCAGGAGTATCTGGTTGCAGGTAAGAATCATCAAGAACACCTGACCCAGCCCTATCATTTTCTACATGAGGCAAGGAGGAGAGACAGATGTGCAGAGACTTCTTCAAGGTCACATAGCTCACACTTGAATCCAGGTGCACCAAGGGATCCCTCTCTCATAATCACACGATCATAGTTGCTGGGATCTCTCTAGACTATGATGTTGATATTATTATATCACAGATCAGAAAATGGAGACTCGAAAAGGTCACACAGCCAGAGGTAGGAGCAAAGGCCACTGTACCCTTCTGTTACTTGAAAATACTGAGGAGGAAATTGATCCTAGGGAGGGGAAGGAGCCTAGAACCCTATGATGTCAAAGCCAGCTCTGGGCCCTCAGACATCATTTTGTCCACTCTATTCATTTTAAAGAGGCCAAGAAGAGGCAGGGGTGCCCCAAAGTCCTCTGATTCCAAATGCAGTGCTCTTTCCTAGGGAAAGATATACAACATTCCTCTAATGGAATCCAACAGAAAGGGGGCACACCCCAGCAGCCCCTTGGCTTATCTGAGCTAAAGAAAATACCAGCTCTCATCCTCCTTCTCTTGCCCCATCCCCAGCAGTCCCTTCTGGTTGCTTGGCAACAGGGCAAGGGGCGGCTGAAGAGAGATGGAAGGACCCAATCATCTCCCAGGTTAGCTCCATCCTGGCTGCTTGATTGCCTAGCAACAAGGAGGGACCTGGTCTGGGAGGGGGGAATTAAACGCACTGCAGCTGAGCCCAGCCAATCAGGGGGCACTCTGCCCCATTCCCCCCTCCCTTCTCCCCAGGACGCCTACTGGAGGGCCAGCTATACGTCACCAGCTGCAGCTTCGTGAGGCCCTGGAGTAGCCTGAGCCCAGCCCAGCAACTGGGCTTCAACCAGACCTATGCCACTGGCTGCAGTTGCCAAGTAAGTGAGTGATCCGGGAGGGCAGGCAAAGGAAGCTCCAGGCTGATGTCCTTGCTGACCCCACACTTCCTCCTTCAGGTGCAGCCCTGCCTGAGTGTCCCATGCAATGTGGAGAATGACACCAACTGCCTGTGGACAGATTCACTGATGTCCACCTTAGCTGAGGGCTCCCAGAGCCTCCACCTGGCCTGCCTACCACAGAAGAGTGGCTTGTGCTCCTGGAGATCCCTGAACACTGAGGCACCTCAGCCAACAACCTAAGCTGGCCCAGAGCCGTCTTCTCTCCATTTTTGCCTCCTTCTAAGAAATCATGGCCAGTAAAATACATAGAAACCAATCCAGTAGCTCTGTGTTATTTCTCTGTGTATGTGTGTTTGAGCGTGCATGTGTGTGTGTGTGTGTGTGTGTGTGTGTGTGTGTGTGTGTGAGAGAGAGAGAGAGAGAGAGAGAGAGAGAGAGAGAGAGAGAGAGAGAGAGAGCGTCTACAACACTGCTGCTGCTTTGGCAATATTTATTCCTATTTTAAAGATAAGGACACTGAGGCTCAGGAATTCTTACTTGTCCATGTTTATCCCACTAAGTGCCAAAGGTAAAATTTGTCAAATTTGGCCTCCCTCAATTCCAAAGACATACACCTTGTGACCTTGGGTGAAACTCCTCCTTGCCCCTGTCAGATATCAGGAGATCATAGGCTTACGAGCTGGAAAGGCCATTTTAGAGGCCCAGGGGAAGGAAGAGATTTGTCCAAAGTTCTCCAGTAGCAAAGCCTGGCTTCAAACTTAGGTCATCATAACACAATCTCATGAAATCATAGAAGTCAGAGTGAGAAAGGACACTAGACAGTAACTAGTCCAATGCTCTCATTTTACAGAGGCTGAACATGAGGCTCAGAGAGAAGTAACTTGTCCAAGGTCACACAGCTTAGCCTTCCATTTTAATCCAAGTGAATCTCCCATCTCCATACATTTGCTAATGCTGTGCCCCTTGCCTGGAACACACTCCTCCTAGGATCCCTAGCTTCCTCTGGCAGTCAATTCAGGCACCACCTCCTCCAATCCCCCAATTGTTGATTCTCTTTCTCCTTTCCTCTTCTCTTCCTCTCCCAAAGTTACTTCTCTGAGGACATGGGGTGGCTCTCCTGGAGGAGAGGGGCCATTTCATTTTTGTCTCTATAGCCCCAGGACCCTGAACACCAGCAAGTATCTAATAAATGCCTTTGGAATCAAATTGAAGTGTGGAAGTGACTTGCCCACCCTCATACCAATAGTGATGCCAGAACTAGGACTTAACTCTCAGTGCTCTGACTCTGTCCTCTACAAGAAAGTTGGTCTCATGGGCCCAGAAAGTGTGGAAGGCTGCGGTGGGAGGCCATTCCTGAGTCAGCTCCATCCCAATTGAGCTTCAAATGCCCACAGCACTCACCATCTCCTTGTGGTTGGGGTAGTAGGTCTGGTCAATGAGGGGAAACTCCTCAGCCCCCAGTTTCTTGTGCAGCCGAACCATCTGGGCAAACTAGGTATGGGAAAGGGAAAAAGAAAGAGCAGTGAGGAGGAAAATTTCCTTTCCGGCCAGACCCACTGCTCAGAAAGTATGGGGCCACTCACCACCCATGGCTTGTCACAGAAGTTGTATACTGAGTGCAAGGAGTTGACACTGGGGATGCCTGCATACTGCAGCCCAATGACCAGGCTTCGGTAGTCTCCATTTCGGGCCATGCTGAAGGCATGCTGGCGGATCAGCACGAAGTCTGGCTTCAGGGACCTACAGGAGGGGGCAGGGAGGATGAGGATGAGGGATAAGAGAGAGAGAAGGAGGGAGGGGAGGAGGAGAGGAGGAGGAGGAGGAAAGGGAAGAGAAGAGGAGGAAGAGGAAAGGAAGGGAGGGAGAAGAGGAGGAGGAGGGAGGGGAGGAGGGGAGGAAAGGAAGGGGGGAGAAGAGGAGGAGGAGGGAGAGGAGGAGGAGAGCTAAATGGCAGCTAGCTTGAATTGAAGCACTCTGTCTTCCCAGAGGTCTCCTACCTGCCTCAACTATCCCCCCCAAGTATGCCCCTTGAGGGTATGGTTCTATGCTGTTTGATATTGAGCCTGAAGACAAACCCATAGCCTTTAGCCCTTCCAGTTGGCCTGGGGCAGGGGAGCCTCTTCACTTCCCTCAAGGGTTGCCCCCTCGGACTGGGACACTCACCGAACCACTTTCACTCCATTCCGAATCACCTCCATATCCACAGAGAAGCTGCCATTAGCATGGGCCACCAGGTTAAGATGTGAGAACTCCGCCTGAGAGGCACAAGAACAGAGGCTCAGCCAAGCTCTGGCTGCCTGCCCTCAGCCTTCATCTCCAGCCCCTTATCCCTCCCCACTCCAACAGCACAGCCTGGTAGGAGCCTTGTTAGACTGGGAGGCAGGACAGAGCTGGGTTCACTTTTCACCTTGTCATTTATTTGCACTAGGAAAGGTCATCAGTGAGGGAGTGAGCCCATCCAGAGGAAGCCTAGGGCCCTCACTAGGCAGGCCTGGATAAATGGAAAGACGCACCTGCTCCACCTTGATGTCAATCTCCCCATGGATCTTCTTCCCCTTGAAGTATTTGGCCCTGGAGAGGGAGGGATGAAATATGGGGAAAGTCAGCTCTGGGTGAGGTGCAGGAAAGAGAAGCCTGAGCCTTTCCTTCTTCATTCTGCTTGACCTGGGAGGAAAATGGAGCCCTCCTGGCCAGGGGTTTGCTCTTTCTGCCCTCAGCTGGGGGCTCAAGGTTCTGAGGGTTTGGCAAAGCTGGAGAAGCAAAAGTTCCCTCACCTGCCCCTGCCTCCTTTGAAGTGCCAACTCCTGTGGGGATAGGGGTGGGGGGAGAGCCAGGTTCTGGTGTAAAGGCACCTGCCTGCCTGCCTGCCCTGACCAGACTGTCAGTACTTCGAGGGCACAGCTTGGCTCGGATCCCCACTTCTTCCCTTAGCCTTCAGAGTGCCGGACTCCAGTGTAGATGAACAGATTGGGTCGGGGGTGTGGGGAAAGTTGGAAACCCCTCGACCCTCCCCTCCAACTCATCTCCGGTACCGCAGCCATCATAGAGCCAGAGCTGTTGGGTGCGCCTTTGCTGTGAGCATGCGTTTATGAAGCTGGGGGTGCTGCTAAGTTTGCGTATTGTGGACTGGCCTCTGCGCAGGTGTCATCTGGGTGTGTGTCTGCAAAGAAACCCCTTGGAGAGGGGAATCCTGGGCTCGGGAGTGAAACAGGGGGATCCCGAACTGCAGGAGGGGCAGAGGGATCCCGGGCTCCAGGAAGGGGAGGGGGAGGGGGATCCTGGGCTCCAGAAGGGGGAGGGGAGTAGAAGGAGATGACGAAGCAGTTTCCTCTCTGCTGCCTCTGCACCCATGCTGGGAAGCCTGATGCAATCCAGCCTCCCCCCTCCCCAAACATACTAGTCCTGGATAAGGTAGAACAAACAGGGAGCTGAGCTTCTTGGCAGCGCCATACCTAAGGGCAGGAGTCCTGGCTAGGCTGCACTCTTTCCCACCGCCCACCTCTCTGCAGAGAGTAGGAGGGAAAGGATGAAGACGAGGCAGGTCGTCACCTTCTACACAACCTCTAATCTGAGGTTAAGTGACTCGGCCTGGGTCACATGGCCTGGCCTGGCAGAGGTGGGGCACTTGCTAAATGAGGAGTCGAGTTGTATCCCAATGCTGAGCCCTGGGCTCAGTGCACAGTATGAGCATGTATGCCCCACTAGACAGGCGCACAGGGGCGGGGGCGGGGACGGGGGGGGGGGGGCCTCGGAGCTAGGCTGCAGTGCGCGCTAACCACTGTTCGGCCCTGTCCTGCTTTCAGCCACCAATTATTCATCCTCCCCTGACTTAGAATAAACTGGGAACTGGCACCTTGGGGACGCACAAGGGAAGGCACTAGCTGTTGAGGGTGAAGGTGTGACCCACAAGAGGTCAATAGAGAGGGAGGTCAGAAGGAAGCCAGGGTCCAGAGGCGGGCCGGGCTGCCCTCTGGAAGGGGTGGGGTGGGGCTGGGCAGGGCAGGGTAGGAGATGGGGACTGGGCAGGAGAAGCGTCTCACCAATCCGTGGGCCCCTCGTCGATTACCAGCAGGGTCTTGCTGCCCCGGCTGGAGCCCCCGGAGCCCCCGGCCACGCCCCCCACTTGCTCGCTGAAGGTGGCCGCGGCCGCCGCGGTGGTCTGCTTGACTGCGTTGGACAGCGACGAGAAGAAGCCGCCTGCGCCGCCCCCTCCCAGCCCCGAGCCGGAGCCGGGGCCCGGGCCGGGGCCGGGGCCGGGGCTGGGGCCGGGGCCGGGGCTGGGCGCGGCCGCAGGCAGGGGCCGCTCGGCGGGTGACACGCTGCCCGAGCCTCCCGAAGGGGGCGCTGGGCCGCTGGGTGGGGGTGGGGGTGGCTGAGGCCGCTGCAGATCCGTCATGTAGCCGTTGGGCAGGTTGGCCATGAAGTTGCTGTCGGACAGGCGGCGCCGGAGGTAATTCATGGCGCCGGTCGAGGGACCGACGGCCGCCGGAGACAGCAGCGCCCGCCTCACTGACCGACAGCGACAGCGGGGAGCAGGGAGGGATGCCGGGAGGGATGCCGGGAGGGATGCAGGCAGGGATGCAGGCAGGGATGCAGGCAGGGATGCAGGCAGGGATTCAGACAGGGATGCAGGCGAGAAAGGATGGAAGCAGGCTCCCCAGCCGTCAGCTCCGGGGCTCCCGGCCTGCGGCTAGCGGCTCTCTGACCCTCTGCCTAGTGCGAGGGGCAAGACGGCGTCGGGAGCTCCAGCGCGGCAGTGAATGCAGCGGCTCCTGCCGAGCCCTGGAGCCGACTGAGAGCAACGCCGCAGCATCGACGCACTGCCCGCCCGCCCGCCTGCTCCCTCCTTCCCTCTCTCACGACGCTAGCCCCCCCCCCGCCGCCCCACGCGTGTGGTTCCGCCCAGCGCAGCCCAGTAGAGGCTCCCCCTTCTTCGCAGCGCGTGGCTCGCGCCATCACGGCCCTAGGCGGCTCGGAGCGGCCCATTTAGGCTGGAAGAGGGGGGGAAAGGGGGGGTGTTTCTCCCTCCTCCCCCCTTTCCCTGAGCCTAGGCGATGATTCCGACGGGCGGGGGCTGCGGGGGTGGCGCTGGCCCTGGTGCTGATGAGGTCGCCGCCAACGTTAGCTGGGCTGCATTGGGACCAGGGAAGAAGGGCGCGGCCCGGCCCAGCCCAGCCCAGTGCCGCAGACCCAAGCCTCAACCTTCACCCCCGCCATGTCCCTCCATGTCTCCCGTTGTCTGTCCATGGCTCTTTCTCTTTGTATCTCTGTGTCTATCGATCTTTCTTTGTCTCTGTTTCTGTCTTTCGGTCTCTGTCTCTTTCCTATTCCCCTCCCCCGTCTCTCTGTCTCTTGTCTCTTTCTGTCTCTTTCTTTCTCTCTCTGTCTCTCTCTGTCTCTGTCTCTCTTTCTCTCTGTCTCTCTGTCTCTGTCTCTCTGTGTCTCTCTGTCTCTGTCTGTCTGTCTCTCTGTCTGTCTGTCTCTGTCTGTCTGTCTGTCTGTCTGTCTCTCTCTCTCTCTCTCTCTCTCTCTCTCACACACACACACACACACACACACACACACCAGTTGAGATTTTATGTAATTCATTCATAAGCGTCTCTTAGGCATTTCATCTGTGTCAGATATGGTGCCAGGAGCAGGGAATCCAGACACAAAAATGAAACATTCCCTACCCTCAAAAAGCTGATGTTCTACTGGGGGAAAACATGTTCACAGATAAAGAAATCCCAAATATATTCTGAATAAATCAAAATTACCATATGGGGGAGGAGAGCACTCCTAACAGTGGGGTAGCAATCCAGATCGACCCCTGGTAGGAGATGGTCCTCCAACTGAACCTTGAAAGGAGCTAATTATGGAATCCAAGAGGCCCAGGTGAGGAGAGGGAGCATTCCTGGAGAGCCAAACAGCCTGTGTTTTAAAAGCCAAGAAGGGAGATGGGAAAGTCACCAGAATATGACAGTACAGGAGTTTGAATTGGAGCCATTAGAGCTTCTTGTACAAGGGAGTGGTGTGATCAGGTCTGTCCTTTGGCAGCTGGGAGGAAGATGGATCGAAGAGAAAAGACAGTGGAAGGAGGGAGACCAATTAGGCTTAATTCAGGTGAGAGGTGAAGGAGACTTGAACGAGGGCAATGGCTGTGTGATGTGGTAGAAACAGAACTAAGATCTTGGATTTGGAGGATGAGGGAGAGAGAAGAGTCAAGGATGACAATGAGGTTGTATAAGAACATGAGGGCCTTGACAAGAATCAGAAATTTTGTGGAGAATGAAATTACAGTATTTGGTAACTGATTGGATGTGGAGAGGGAGGGGTGAGCTCTAGAGAATTGCCAACCGATAAGAGAGAAGTTGGGAAGAGGGGAGGGTTCTCAGAGAAAGATGATGAGGTCAGTTTTCAATGTGTTTAATTTGAGATGCCCACTGGATATCCAGTTGGAAATGCCTAATCAGCAGATCTCAGTTCTAGGCTAGAGCTCAGGAGAGAGACTAGGGCTGAATATCTAGGCCTATAGAGAAATGATAGTTGAATTCATGAAAGCTGATGCAAGTGATTGTGTGAAGAAGCTATGAGGCCCCAGAAATGAACCATGACACACCTACAAAAATTGGGGCAGCTAGGTGGCGCAGTGGATAAAGCACCGGCCCTGGATTCAGGAGGACCTGAGTTCAAATCCAGCCTCAGACACTTGACACTTACTAGCTATGTGACCCTGGGCAAGTCACTTAACCCTCATTGCCCCACCAAAAAAAAATTAAAATATGATAGTTAAAAAAGAAGAAATTAAAACAATTATTAGGAGCAAAAAGGGAAACATGGATGATGATCCAGCAAAGTAAACTGAGGGGGGAGCAGCCAGACAAGTTAAAAAACCAAGGGAGAGTAGTGTCACACAAACTCGAGAATAGAGAGTATCCAGGAAAAATAGATAAAGACTGAGAAAAGGCTACCAAATCTGTCAAGAGATTATAAAGAGGGGGCAGCTAGGTGGCGCAGTGGCTAGAGTCCCGGCTCTGGATTCAGGAGGACCTGAGTTCAAATTCAGCCTCAGACACTTGACACTTACTAGCTGTGTGACCCTGGACAAGTCACTTAACCCCAATTGCCTCACCAAAAAAAAAAGAGAGAGAGAGAGAGAGATTATAAAGAAATAACTTTGGGGAGATCAGTTTCTTTTTTTTCCCTTTTTTATGATTATGTAAAACATTACCATATTAGGCATTTTGTATAAGAAAACTTAAATAAAAGAAAAAAATTAAAGAAAGTGAAAACAGCATGCTTCAGTCTATGTTCAATCAATATCAGTTGGCATTGCTGGATCAAAGGGCATGCACAGTTCTCTAGCATCTCTTACAAACCTCAGCAGTCCAAAGTTCCAGATTTCAGAAGAGCTGAGGTTTGTAAGTTAGGTTGCAAATGTTGAGAAGTAAGAGTGGAAATGAGGACAACAAAGAGAAATCATTTTTTCTTTAAGTTTGGTTCTGAAAAGGTAGAGAGATATGAAATGATATCTTGAGGGGATGTCAGGATCAAGTGAAAGTATTTTATAGGTAGAAGAGACCTAGGCATGTTTGTAGAGGCAGCATGGAAGGAACCAGCAGAAGCACAGTAAGGTGACAAATTATAAAGTAGGAAGAAGATGAGAGGTGATGGAATCAAGGACACAAGTGGAAGAGCTGGCCCTGGCCACCTCTTTATCAAAACTAGTGCAGAGGGGGAGAAAATAGTTGATGCCAAGCGGTTTTGAGGTGACACTAATAATAGTAAATAACAAAGCACTTTACAAACTTTGCCTCACTTGATCCTCGCAACAACCCAGTGAAGTCTTTTTTTTCTTTTTTTCTTTTTTTCTTTTTTTTAGTGAGGCAATTGGGGTTAAGTGACTTGCCCAGGGTCACACAGCTAGTAAGTGTTAAGTGTCTGAGGCCGGATTTGAACTCAGGTACTCCTGAATCCAGGGCCAGTGCTCTATCCACTGTGCCACCTAACTGCCCCAAAGTAATTTTTTATAATTATCTCCATTTTACAAATGAGGAAATGGAAAGTGAAAGAATGGCTTGCCCTGGTCACACAACAAAGAAATATCTGAGGCAGGGTTCAAATTCCTGACTCCAGACCCAGAGTGCTGTCTTCTATACCAACCATACAGGATGGAGGAAAAGTTCTGTTTTCTGTTTTTAAATGGTCATTGGTAGCTTGTGTTTTCCATCACTTTCATTTCTGAATGTTATACCACTTCCCTCTGGCTTGTAACAAAGAATAAGAAAAGACCCGGGGCGTGGGTTGGCTAGGTGGCGAAGTGGATAGAGCATGGACCCTGGATTCAGGAGGACCTGAGTTCAAATCCGGCCTCAGACACTTGACACTTACTAGCTGTGTGACCTTGGGCAAGTCACTTAACCCCAATTGCCCCGCAAAAAAAAAAAAAAAAGACCCGGTCTAAAAGCCAGCTCAGCGGGGCAGCTAGGTGGCGCAGTGGATAGAGCACGGACCCTGGATTCAGGAGGACCTGAGTTCAAATCCATCCTCAGACACTTGACACTTACTAGCTGTGTGACCTTGGGCAAGTCACTTAACCCCAATTGCCTCACAAAACACACACACACATACACACACACACACACACACACACACACACCAGTTCAGCAAAACAAACCCATTCAACAATGAAGTGTGCTGGTTTCCACAATGTTCCGCTGTCCTAGCCCCCAGTCTGTTTCTCTGAATACATGTTCATCATTTTTGGACCATTATATTTATATTTGTTCAGTCATTAATCAGTGGGCACCTATTTTGTTTCCAGTTCTTTGCTATTAATATTCTGGTGTCTAGGAGGCCTTCCTTTTTGGCCCTGACCTCCTTGGGCTCCGTGCCTAGCACTGTGACTGCTGGATTAAAGGGGAGGGTCAGCCTTTTTAAATTTCCCCTACTTTCGTTTCTTAGCATAATTCCAGAATGGTTCCTGCAACACTGACTAGTCTCATCTCTTGTCATCTTTGCCAATTTGCAGGACGTACAGTGAAATCTTATGGTTGGTTTGATTTACATTTGTCTTACCATTAGGGATTTGGAACATTCTTCGCTCCAAATTCAGTCTTTTGAGAACTTTTGGTTCACAGCTCTTGAGCACTCATTGAATGGCTCTGGTTGGTGAGCACTGATCCCCAGCCACTAGAGCAGTCGGTGGTGTGACCAGCACCATCTTCCTTGTCCAGAACATTCCTCCCTATCTGTGCTGTTTTCTTCTATCAGAACAGAAGTTCTTAGAAGGCAGGGATTATCTTCTGCATGGTATTTCTGTCCTCAGCATTTGACATAGCACAGGTCCTGGCACACAGAGTAGGGCGCTACAGTGGACAGAGCTTCCAGCCTGGAGTCAAGAAGACTCATTTTCCTGAGTTCAAATCCAGCCTCAGACACTTCCTAGCTGTGCGATCCTGGGCAAGTCGCTTCACCCTGTTTGCCTCAGTTTCCTCATCTGTCAAATGAGCTGGAGAAGGAAATGGCCAAGCACTCTAGTACGTCTGCCAAGAAAACCGCCAATGGGGTCATGAAGAGTCGGACATAACTGAAACGAATGGTTCGGAAAACCAACTGGATGAGAGGTGGCAAGATAGAAGTTCACATGAAAAGATGTTGGGGTTTTGGGCAGACAGAAAACTCGATATAAGGAAGCCCGTGGGGCAGCCCAAAAGGTTAGGATGATTTGCCTTTAGCAGTTTGGCTAAAGATCCTATTTTTTAAATTTTATTTTGCTCAGATCCTATTGCCGCCAATTGCAATCCCTCTAGGAGTCGGCAGATAGTCTCCTGGAGCTGCTGTGACTGAAAAATCCATCTCCTTGCAGGAATCTAGTGATGAGGTTCTGGGTCCTTGGATCACCTCACCAGTTCTCTACTGCTTCACCTTGGTTAGAAGTATCAGAGTTGGAATTCTGCAGGACTAATCTTCGCAAACCCAGGGTCTGACCAATCTCTTGTCGTTCTCAGTGGAGGACTGGAGCGAGACCTCTAGCTGCCTTAATAGAACCAGGGCCCGAACAAAGCAAGTTAGAGTAGCACCACATTCTTCCCATTGGCCCAGTTGTGGACACCCACCTTAGGAAAGACATTGGGGAAAGGAAGGGAAGGAAGGCAATAAGCGTTTATAAATGCCTCCTATGTGGCAGGCATTGTGCTAAGTTCTTCACAGATACTATCTCATTGGATCCTCACAACAATCTTGAAATTTGGCTGCTATTCCGATCACCATTTTACAGTTGAGGAAACTGAGGCAAACAGAGGTGAAATGGAAGTGTCTGAGGCTGGATTTGAACTCCAGCCTTCCTGCCCCCAAGCTCAGTGATGTCTCTAACCCAAACCCTAAACCAGTGCTCTATCTGCTATACCACCTAACTGCCCCTAGGCCATTAACTGGAGCATGCCCAGAGGCAGAACAGACTGCCTTGGTGGGTAGGGAGGCTGGAGGCTGGTTATTGCAATCCCGTAACCAACCCTTAGACTCTGCCGCCCAATTCCCATATACTCCAAGCTGTCTCCAAATAGAAAAGGGCTCCCGTAAAGCTGCTGAAATGCAGGCTAGGAAAAGGAGCAGGTAAGACCTAAGAAGGAAAGGATCATCCAAGGGGACCACTAGGTGGTGCTTCAGTGGATAGAGCTTGGCTAGACCTGAGTTCAAATCCATCCTGCCTCAGACACCTATTAGCAGTGTGACCCTGGGCAAGTCATTTAACCCCAGTTGCCTCAAACAAACAATCCATCCAAGGAAATGATAGGGAATAGGGTAGGAGGCAGAGCTGGCCCAGCCCACTGGCTCCTTGGCCTTGGCTCTTCTTGGGAGCCATCCCTTCCTCTTCTCCCCACTCCCTGGCCTCCACCTTTGGCTCTCCTGCTGCTCTACTCCAAACTCTTACTCTTCTGATCCCTCTGCCCAGGGATCCCCTTAAACTCTCTTGACAATCTCCTTTGCTCTCAAGGCTCTATCATCACCTTTCTTCCAAGATCCAGCTATGCATTTCCATTGGCCAGAATCACACAGCTAGTTAGTGTCTGAAGCTGGATTTGAACTCAGGTCCTCCTGAGTCCAGGGTGCCACCTAGCTGTCCCCCTCCTGGTCTCATCCTGGAGCAACTCAGAGATGCCAATCAGCTGGCAGAACCTAGCTCTGGCCAGTTTTGGAGTTGAGAACCACATTGTTCCCTGGCCTCACTGCCAGGCAGACACCCCACACATTGGAGCACCCCACATGGCCATAGGACCTAATCTCAGGACATGCCCCAGGAGACTCTTGCTCATAGAAATGGGCTGGACTGATGGTCCAGAATACTGGCCCCAAGAGACCTTAGAGATCCTCTTTTTGGGGGAAACACTCATTCTATATAGGTCCAGCCAGGGGAAGGGACTCAAGCTCACAGAATCTTAGAGAGAGAAAGGACCTTAGAGAGCAAATATAATTTGCAGATTTGTAAATGACTAGTTAAACGACTTGTCCAAAGTCACACAGATAATGAGTGGCAAAATTTGAACCCAGGTCCTATGACCTTAAAGCCAATGTTCTTTCCACTGAAATGATTATTTCTCTCTTATATTAATTACCAATTATTGAATTAGGACTAAGGTTTTCCCCCTTTCTATTTCCTCATTCAGAAATAAACCCTTGTAGGTTATTCAGCCAGCATCTGAAGGACATTGCTGATGAGATTGAATTTTCCTCAATCTTGTTCAGATCCCACCCAACTAGGAAAGTTTAGATCTCCTCAAAAGGTAAAGAGATTGTAGTCTAGGTGAATTCCAGCCCATTGTGTTCTACTTGCCCCCTCACACCCCCACCCCCTTCAGTAGATCCTATCTCTAGATTGCCCGGGGCTAGGAAATGGTCGGGGGAGTAAGACTGACTTAATCAAAGTCACATCCCCTAGCACCTCTTTAGAACAGACCCATCTTCATTATAATATTCATTCTTCTCATTGTTAACCAATCTGAGTTGATTGCCATCTGTTAGGAACACCCACTTTTCTTTTTTCTTTTTTTTAGCAATAGACATTTATTTTATTTTTTCCAGTTACATGTAAGGGTAGTTTTCAACATTCATTTTCTTTCTTTTTTTTTTTTTTTGCAGGGCAATGGGGGTTAAGTGACTTGCCCAGGGTCACACAGCTAGTAAGTGTCAAGTGTCTGAGGCTGGATTTGAACTCAGGTACTCCTGAATCCAGGGCTGGTGCTTTATCCATTGTGCCACCTAGCTGCCCCTCAACATTCATTTTCATAAGATTGAGAGTTCTAAATTTTTCTCCCTCCCTCCCTTCCCTCCCCCCTCCACAAGATCGCAACCAGGTTATATATGTACAATCCACAAGTGTTCTTTTTATCAGTTCTTTCTATGGGGGTGAATGGTAAGCTTCCTCATTAGTTCCTTGGGATTGTCTTGGATCATTGCATTGCTGAGAGTAGTTAAGTTATTCACAATTGCTCATTGAACAATACTGCTGTCACTATGCACAATGTCCTCCCAGCTCTTCTCACTTCACTATACATCGATGTTCATTAGTCTTTCCAGGTTTGGGGGGGATCATCCTGTTTGTCATTTCCTGTAGCACAAGACCATTCCACTACAATCATATAGCACAGCTTTTTCCATCATTCCGCAATTGATGGACATTCCCTTGATTCTCAATTCTTAGCCTCCACCAAGAGTTGCTATAAATATGTTTTGTACAATTTTCCCCCCTTTCTCTTTTTCATGATTACTATTGTTAACTGTTTCCCTTCCATCCTATTCCCTGTCCTCCCAGCTCTGCTCACTTCAGTATGCATCAGTTCATGAGTCTTTCCAGGTTTTCCTGTGTGTCATTTCCTATAGCACAAGACCATTCCACCACAATCATATACCACAGCTTCTTCCCTCATTCCTCAGTTGATGGACATTCCCCTGATTCTCAATTATTTTTTTTTTGGTGGGGCAATTGGGGTTAAGTGACTTGTCCAGGGTCACACAGCTAGTAAGTGTTAAGTGTCTGAGGCTGAATTTGAACTCAGGTCCTCCCGAATCCAGGGCCAGTGCTCTATCCACTGCACCACCTAGCTGCCCCCGATTCTCAATTCTTAGCCACCACAAAAAGTTGCTATAAATATGTTTTGTATAATTTTTCCCCTTTTCTCTTTTTCATGATTACTACTGTTAACTGTTTCCCTTCCATCCTATTCCCTTCCCCATGATATTTATTCAATTATCCATCTTCTTTCATCCTATCACTCTTCAAAAGGGATTTGCTTCTGTCTGTCCCCTCCCCCACTCTGTCCTTCCTTCTTTTGCCCCTCTTTATCCCCTTCCCCTTCTATTTTCCTGCAGGGTTAGAGAGATTACTCCACCCAATTGAGTTATTCCCTCCTTCAGCCAATTCTAATGAGATTGAGCTCTTTGAGCCAATTTTGATGAGTGTTAGGCTCATTTACTGCCCAGATTAAATAGATTACTTCACCCAGTTGGGTGTGTGAGGAACACCCACTTTTCCAAGAGCCTATGTGTCAATAGGTTGCCGTGATCCATCTGTGGTTCAATGACCATCCTTTTATTAATTATCCACTAACCATAATTAATGAAATTATTAATTCCCCAGAAAGTATGTCTTTTGAACTTTTTATATGTCACACCACTACACTACATCATGTAGCTCAATTCCATCATTTTGCAGAGGAAGAAACTGAAGCCAGGAGAGCTAAAATAGTTGGAATAATCTTAGCTATCACCTGGTCCTCCCTCCCCACCCCCAATCATTCTACAGAGGACAAAAATGAGGTCCAGAGAAAGAGGAAAGGACCAAGGGTCAGGGGAGACTAGGCTCAGCTGGTTCAAATCCCCTCATTTCACAGAAGACAAAACTGGGGCCTAGAGATGGAAATAAGGGTCCAAGTCTAAGTTCAAATCCCTTTACTCCATCTAGAACCTTCCTTCTAGAACTTCCATCTAGAATCTTCTTGTTCTCTGATTCCCCCACAGTAGACACGCAATAAGGGTTGACTTTTTAAAAAATCATTTTTATTGATCTTTTTTAACCTCGCCAGAATTTCTCCCAGTATCCCGCAACTCCCAGAGAACTATCCCATATAACATAATATGTTTTAAAGAAAAAGAGGAAGAAGAGAAAAATAAGCAAAACCAATCAATATATCTAAAACATCTGACAATTATACAATGTTTCATATCCATGGAAAGAAGAGTGAGTGTTAGGGAAGGTGTACATTGTTTTCTGGGCTCTCATCATTTCTTACAACACATTAAGATTCCATGACATCATATACCAGTTTGTTTAGCCATGCCCCAGTAGATGGACATCTATCTACTTTGCTTTCCATTTTTTGCTGTCACATAAAATGCTGCTATAGATTTTTTTGAATATGTGAGAACTTTCTACTTATCTTTGGCCTCCTTGGGGTATAATCTTTGGGTCCAAAAGGGTGTGTATTTTTTAGTCACTCGATTTACATAATTCTAAATTACTTTCCAAAATGGTCATACTGAGTCACAGCCCCACCAAAAATGCACCAGTATGCCTATGTTTCTCCAACATTGACTATTCTCATGTTTTGGCATCTTTGCCAATTTGTTGGGTGTCACATAAGACCACAGAGGTGCTTCCATGAGCATTTCTCCCTTTATTAGTGATTTCGAACATTCTTTCCTATGGTTGTTAATAGTTTGTAATTCCTGCTTTGAGTTTGTCAGTGTGTATTTTTTGACCACTGATTAAGACAGGACAAGGGAACTAAGGATTCGAGAGGAAATTAGAATGTGTCCCTGCACTTCCTGGGATTGGGAAGAGATTAAATGCATATATAAACACTAGGAACACAAACCTCTGTCCTCCTGTGGCTAGCCACACAGGATCCAACTGTTCAGAGCTAAAAAGGCCCTCAGAGATCTAATCCAAGCCAATGGTTTTGTTAATGAGGAAACCAAAAAATCCTAGAGGGAAAGGGGCTTGCCTAAGCTGCAAAAGCCACCATTTCATCTGGGGTTTTCCAACTCCCAATCCAAAATTCTTCCCAACTTCACCCTGCTGTCTCTACTCCCAGTGTGCTTCCCCAGGGCTGGTGACAGGCCTCAGAGGAATCTTCCTAATGAGACAACAACCTGTAACCAAAAGACCTCTCCTGAGTCCTGACTCCAGCCTTTACTAGCTATGTGACTGTGGGCATGGCATTCCTGCCTCAGTTTCCTCACCTATAAAATGAGGAGAATGATAATGACCCCAGCATGGTGCACTGAACAGAGCCCTGGAAGTCAGGAGGTCTGGGACCCAATCCCAAATTGGGGTTGGACTCTTCTAAATGGCCCCTTCCAGTTCAAAATATGATGCCTTGATCCCTTATCAACACGCACATGTGCTGATGGCCAACCTTGGCCAGGGTACTGGAAAACACCGGAACAACACAGGGTCGAAGAAACCACCAGGTGCAACTGTTTTCATTTGACAGTGGGGAAAATTGAGGCCAATCAGTGGCAGAGTCTCATGTCTCCAAATTCAATGCCCATCTCTGGGTCCTGGCACTGGCAGAGTGGGTATTTGGGAGGGATGAAATGTGTGTGATGGGAAGGGGAAAGAGAAGTGGGAAGGAGGAAGGGCTGAGGGAGAGAGGAATAAGAAGGGGGAAGTGTAAACAGGGGAACAAACTGGTTATATCTCAACTGGGACTTCCCCATACCAAGGTCATACTTTCACCCCTCCCTCCACTTTCCACAGCAGTTACTCAAGACTTCTCTCTCATCAAGCCTGGCACTCTCTTACTAAGGATCTCTAAGCCCCCTACGTTCTTGAGAAAAGAGAGGCCATTCAAAATCCCTCTTCTCCCCCATGCTACATGGCACAAGGCCTTGACATCACCCCCCACATACACACACACCTTCAGGTTCTAGTAAAGAAATGTCCCTTCTCCTTGCCATGGCCCATCCTACTTGGGTCTTGGCTCCTATACCTTTCCATCACTTCAAGAAGCTTGCCCTAATTGTCTCTCTGTTCTCCTTAATTTTCAACCTAACTCTAGCTACTGACACTTTCCCTGCTGCCCTTAAAAAACCTCACCAGACCTTACCATGCCAACAAACTATCCTTCTCTACCTAGTCTCCTTTAAGAGACAAACATCAAGAGCTTGGCTGAAAGTGCTGTCTCTCAAGTCATCTCTTAATCCAATGGCCTTTTCTCAATCCCCATCCTTTTTGGTTTTTTTTGTTTTGTTTTGTAGGGCAATGAGGGTTAAGTGACTTGCCCAGGGTCACACAGCTAGTAAGTGTCAAGTATCTGAGGCCAGATTTGAACTCAGGTCCTCCTAAATCCAAGGCCAGTGCTTTATCCACTGCGCCACCTAGCTGGCCCCCAAACCCCATCCTTTTTGACTTTTTGACTTCTTGACTTGCAGCAGCAGACGCTGCTGACAACCCTCTCCTGCTGCATTTGCTGGCTCAACTGTCTATGTCCCACCCCTAGCTTGATCTTGAAACCTCTTCTCTTCCTACATAGCATCTTTTTTCCCCTATATAGCATCTTTACAAAGATCTCTCTATCCAGCTCCAGGATCCATCCTAAGCTCCCCAAACCAGCATCACCAAGTGCCTGCTGGTCATTTTCAACCGTCTGTCCTATAAGCAGCTCCAAGGCAGCCTTGCCAAAAGCTAGCTCCAGCATGACACCACCATGTGTGACTGTCATGTGTCTCCTAATACATGCATGGGATGGTCCCCCCTGTAAGCAACTTGAGATCAGGGAGAGAGGATTCCATCTTTGTTTCCACATCCCCAGCACCCAGAACACAGTCAGGGTTCATAAATGCTGGCTCTCTCTCTCACACAGACACACACCTCTAAGCTCAGGACACACACACACACACACACACACACACACACACACACACACCTCTCTCTGAGCTCAGGCCAGACCCTACCCTGCCCCACTCCAGCCCCATTCCCCTCAGACCTTAAGTCAGACCTTGAGCTGGGAGACTTTTGTTTATTGGAAGTGGGGCTTAGCAAGCCTTTGTTCTATGGGGAAAGGAATTCCCCCCCCCCTTCCCATGATCCCTCCCCCAGCATGAGCGTGGCACACAGGACAGGGGCTCAGGCTCCCTCCGCCAGGGGATCTGTGCAGGGCGGAGGGTGCAAGCACTCCTTCTTCTCCTCCACCTTCACCTTTTGCCCCTGCAGCTCGGAGCATCGGGGCCTTGGGCTTCCCCAGAATGTCACATTCCTCTCACCTTGGCCTTCCACCATGGTCACTGTGGGCCTAGATGACAGGACATATGGACACATGCATGAGCTCCTTTGTTTCTATCAGTCCAAGCCCTAACTAACTGTCCTTCCTCAGTGGCTCAGCTATGCCAATGCCACCACAGGGCATGGGCCCATGCCAGCTGACCCATGCAGTGAGGCCTCACAGGGGGCAACATTTCCAGCTTCTTGGCCCTGTAGCCTCAAGAAGACCCCTCACCCTACCCTCTCCTTCTTGAGGCCTGAACTCCCCTAAGAAGTGCCCTTCCTCTTTCTTGAGGTGGGTCCCCCACTCACGGGTAAGCAGGCAACTTGGCAGTGCAGAGACGCTGTCTAGAGCGGGTGGGAGAGGGCCCACAAGGGGGCGTGCAGAGCCCCCAGGGCCCCCAGGCTGTCCAGTAGCCATCCACTGAGGAAAAGGAGAACAGGCTGGCTCAGAAGCTTGTCAGCGAGCTAGCCAGAGCCAGCCCACAAAGGAAGAGGCTACTTACAGGGGCACAGGTGAATGTTGTAACAATGACGGGTCTCCTGGAAGCGGCCCGTGCACCGCCGGCCATTGTGCAGCCGACCCTCACACACCCGAGAGCGCTGCTGCTGGCCTGGCACATGCTGACACGCGATGCTGGAGATTGGGAGCCGGGCACATGGCTCCCAGGCCCCCCAGGGACTCCAGTGACCATCGACTGGGCAAGGCTGGCCTGTGATGCACAGGCCATCACGGGTGGCATCTCCAGCACAGGGTGCACCTCCATGCTGAGGTGGGGGGTGGTTGCACAACCTCTGCTCGCGGATCCGACCCAGGCCACAGGTCACTGAGCAGGGGCTAGTAGGCCCCCAGGGGCCCCAGCCACCCTCCACTGTAGGGGCAGGAACAGAGAGGATAAGCCTGAACCCAGGGAGAAGGGGCAAGGGGTGGGGGAGAGACAGGAGGGAGAAAATAACAGAAAAGATGGGAGGGGGGTAGGAAGGAAGGGAAACTGGGCCCAGCCCAGATAAACCCTAATTCTCCCCACTACATACCAGGGCATGGTGGGACACCCTCACAGCCCCGCTGCTCATAGGCCTGGCCAGGACAGGGGTTCCCTGGGGGCTGGACTGAGGGGGCTGGAGAAGAGCATGTTCTGCTTCTGTGTTGGGTAGGGGCCTGGGCTCCCCCATGACACGAAGCTGAGCAGGGTCCCCAAGACCCCCAGGCTGCCCAGGCCCCATGTGCTGAAAGGAAAAAGGAGCATGTCATACACAGCCTGCCCTTGCTGGGCACGTCATGGGCTGGGCAAAGCAGGGCAGGGCACTCACTGGGACAAAGGGTTTCTGTATCACATGGCTCAGTGTCAGTTTCCCCACCAGAGCAGCTGCCCCCACACTTTGGGACTGGGCGGTCACAGGTCCTTCGGCGGCTCCGCAAACCCTGGGCACAGGTGACAGAGCACACAGTCCACGGACCCCAGGCAGACCAACCACCAGCCTCTGAGAGATGGACAGACAAGGGGACCTGGGGTCAGAAGCCAGGCTCTATCCTCCTATCCCTTCCCCTCAATGGCTTCCCTGGGCCTCACTCACCTGGGCAACAGTCCTGGTTCTCACATGCCTGGAGCTCCCAACGAAGGCTCCCAGGCTGCATCTCCCCGGGGCACAGGCCTCCCTGGCCCAGGCACCGTTGATGCCGCAGCTGGGAGCCCTCTGTGCAGGACACAGAACACGGGGACCAGGCCGACCACGGTGACCATCGAGGGGCCCTGGGGTATGAAGGTGAGGTCACTGGGCCAGAAGCCCCAGAAGCTGCCTGGCCTTCCCACAGCTCAGAGCTTTTCCGGGAACCTCTTGCAGGTGGAATTCATTGAGTGCCTGTGCAGTTTTTCTCATCAGAGTTTCTAGCTCCGCCTTCTTGCTTGTTGTCTTGGTAGACCTCGGTTCTCCCTCCACCTCTCTGCCCCAGTGTGTTGCCCTGCTCCTCTTCCCTCCCTTTCCTTTTGCCTCCCTCCCCCCGGCCCTCTCTTTGCAATGGCCGTGTGCCCCACCAAGAAGCTGGTGGAAACCTGGCCCGGACACCCCCTCACCCGCAGGCCTGGCAGATTTGGCTCCCTGGGATCTGGAAGCCGTGGGCAGCATTGAGGCAGCAGGCATCCTTGCTGACACCCTCGCCCAGGAGCCCTTGGCATTGGCTGGAAGCCTCCTCAAAGTTGGAGAAGCAGCGCCCAGTCTCCCTGCCTACGCCAGAGAACACAGCGCACACGTCACCTATACTGGGAGAGCTGGGGAGACTAGACTGCAAGGGGGACAACTGGGGAGAAGGCAGGAGCTTCTGGAAGGGAATGTGGGCAGAGAGGAAGAAGAGGAAGACTGGGCCTCTGCAAGGGACAGGGTCCAGGTTACCTGCCCCATGGGGTGAAAGGAAGATGAGGAGTAGCAGCAGCAGCAGCGGTTTGGGGAGCCTAGGACAGTTGGGGCTGAAGGCCATGGTGACCAGTTGGAAGGGAAGGAGGGAACTCCCAGGTTTTAAAGCCCTGCCTCCATCCGCTTTGCCCCCATCTCTGGGTCAACCCCCTGACTCAGCAGGGAAAGAGGAAGCCAGGCCTCAAGGAGGAAGGAACTGGAGGAAGAAGGCTAGAATCGGTCCTGTACCCAGTGGGGCCCTGAGCCCCTAGCCACCTACCTTGCCTTTGCCCAGGCCTGCTGTCCCACTCTGTGCTCTCTCCCCCTCCCTCAGGTTCCCTTTCACAAGGTCAATCTGTTTGAAAAGTTCCCAAGAGCCTTAGACACAAGGGCAGTGTTCTGCCTGAAGAGTCCTTGGGCGATGGGAGGAGGGAGAGGCTGGCAAAGCAGGGCTACCGGGGTGGCTTTTCCCGGCTCCACGATCTTCCCCTGCAGCATCTCTCCCCACAAAAGCCGGGGCCAAGGACTCAGTGCAGGACTAGGAACAATGGTGCTCACAACCAATTCACTTCAAGAAACACTGGCTAAGTGCCTGCTAGGGGTGAGGCCCTGTGCTGGGTGCTGAGGGCATTACAAAAACCAAACCAGGAGTCCACTGAATCGATTCAAGTTCAGCTGAGAGGCCTGGAGAGATCCAAGGTTTCCCAGAGGAACTGAACTGAGCCTTGTAGCAAGTGGAAGCTTCAGAAAGCCAGAGCTGAGAAGGGGGACAGAGGAGGCCCACCTGGTCAAGGGTGTGGGGATGGAAGGTGGGACATCACAAAAAAGACAAAGGTGAGGTGAGGAGGCGAGGTAGGACACGAAAGAATATTGGATGGAGGCTGAGGCAGGCCTAGGCCTTTGGGTACTTCTTTTGGTCAGTATGGAGGACAGATTGGAAAGGAGACCAATGTAGAGGCTATTACCGGTGTCCAAGAAAAGGGCTGAGTAGAGAGAAGTTAATGACTTCAAGAGGAAGGGGAAGGTCTCTTTGGGACCTGTTGGCACTGATGCCAATAGGCCATTTAAGTGAGGTCCAGCAGAACTGGAGTTCAAGAAAGAGAATGAGGGTCAGAGTTGGAAAGATTTATAAATCACCTGTAAAGAGAAGATGGGAGGGGCAGCTAGGTGGTGCAGTGGATAGAGTGCTGGCCCTGGATTCAGGAGGACCTGAGTTCAGGTCCAGCCTCAGAGACTTGACACTTAACTAGCTGTATGACCTTGGGCAAGTCACTTGGCCCCAATTGTCTCACCAAAAAAAAAAAAAAAAAAAGAGATGGGAGAGAAAGGAGAGAAGACAAGCCAGTACAGAGCCTGCAACAAGGAGAGAGCAAAGGGAGAAAGGGGCCTAGAAAAGGCCACTGAGTTATTTCATGAAGCCACAATGCCAGAAGAAGTGGAAGTAGCGTGAGTGACTATGGACTTTTCCTAGGACTTTAGCTAGGAAAGAGAAGAGTTATGGCATTGTGGCTGGAGGGGATGGGAGGATCAAATGAAGGTTGTTTTTGTTTTAACTCTGGGGGAGACTGACCCACTTTGTGGCTCCCATCACAAGGAGTTAAAATCAGAGACAGGGACCCACTGGAGGGAGAGCGCAAAGTACCAAGCTGGACAAGACAGGGAGGCCTGGAGAAGGGATTGAGGCTGGCAATTGAGGGACTGGCCTTAGGAAGGAGAGACCGCCTCTTCCTCCAGAAGTGGGGGAGATAAAAATGAGATGAATTTTCTCCATAAAGGAAGAGACTTTGTCCTCTGCCAAAGAGTAGGAGGAGGAGGAAGGGGGGGCTGGAGGAAATGCAGTCAGTGCAGGCTCCCCCTCATTGAAACAAGAAAACAGGAATTGGTGGGAGATCTAGAGTCCAAATCATTGTCTAACTTCCTCCAGTGCTCAGCAGCTTGGGAGGAGTGCTACGGCCAGATGGTGAGCGGGACACAAGGCTGAGGCCCCAGCCACATGAACATCCCATGGACAAAGGGTCAAGGGAAGACAATGCATCCTTGGGACCTACTGTGAAGGGAAGGACAAAGTGAGGCCTAAAAGCAAAAGGAGTGAGGAGGAAGCTCGAGTTAGGCCTGAAATCCAGATTATCATCAGAGAATTTCTGAGGTCAGCATTATGAAGGTCAAAGGGTTAAGGGGCTGGGCTACAGTGCTAAGGAAGAAGGCTCAGTCTGAAGTTGGAGTCAGGGACAATACTGAACCTGGCCTCAGGCCTCTCTCTATCCAGGGTCAGGGGTCAGGGTTCACTGTGGGGTCAGAACCAGAGGCAAGGTTTGGTCTGGGGTGAAGGCTCAATCTGAGGTGGGGCATCTCCATGCCAGGGCCAGGCCTCCTTCTTCAGCCAGGGTTAGAGCTGAATCCACAACAGGCTCAGTTCTTACTCCCAAACCAAACCTCAGGGCCAGGCATCATTCTGGGGTCTGGACTCAGTCTAGGACAAAGGTCAGGGAATATCCGAAGCAGGGGTCTGGCCTCAAGTCTGCTGCCAGGACTGAGCCTGGGGCCCAGATCAGACTTATCTGGTGTTGGGAGACCCACACTTAGGATCAAAAATTCAACCTCGGTATGACCATCAACAAGGTCAATAGGAGTCAAGTAGAATCAGCAGCAGCATTTAGAATAGCAGAATGGGGGTGGGGGGGAGTGTGACAGGCCCTGTGGGAGGACTGGGGACATTCTGGGCACCACCTTTTAGGGTAGTCATTGAGAAGTTGGAGAAAATGCAAAGGAGGGTGAAGAGCAACAGGCTGTGAGGAGCAAGGGAAGGAAGTGCTGGAGTTTAGCCTGCAGGACAGTAGACTGGGGGAGGCCGCAAAGGCACAGACAGGCCAACAATGAGAGCTAGCCCCAGGTAGAACAGGCTGGTCCTTCCCTCACTAGGAGTCTTCAAGCAGACACTCGAACACTTGGCAGATACGTCGGACTAGATGCCTTGAACTCGTGGTGTCAGGGCTCAGCCCAGGATCAGCTCTCCATCTGAGTTGAGGGGATTGGACCAGAGCTCAGTCTGAGGCCTTGCTCAGATCTCCTTTCGAGGCAGAGCGAGGGCTGGTGCCCAGTATTGGGTCAGAGCACTGTTGAGAGCATGGAGTAGGACTCAAATTTGAGATCAGGACTTTTGGTGATGGTGGCAGGGAGAGGGGCCTACTCTGAGGCCACAGTGAGGCCTCATTCAGGGACTATGGTTAAGGGACTGTCTGATACCAGGGTCTGGCCTCAGTCTGGGTTGGGGTCAGAGGTCTAATACATTCAGGTCTCAGGATGAGGCTAAGTTCAAAGCTCAGTCAGGGGCTAGAGTAAAAGACATAGCTGGTATCCCCTTTCTTATTGGAAGAACCAGGATTAAGTGGAATATATGCACATGACCACACACTATGTGCTACAAATGACAGAGTACTAGGCCGAGTCAGGAAGATCTAAATTCAGATCTAGCCTCGGACACTTATTAACTGTGGGACCTTGGGCAAGTCACTTAACCTCTCTCACCCCAGTTTCCTTATCTGTAAACTGGAGATAATAGCACCTAGCTCCCAGGGTTGTTGTGAGGATCAAATGTGATAATTGTAATGGCCTTGGCCCATAGTAAGTGCTATGTATTAAATGTTAGCTATATATTATGTGTGTATGCATATGGTCACACCCAGAACTGCCCCCCCACCAACTTCACCCCCACCCCCAACCCCCACCCCCTTGGTAGAAGAGGGGGGAAGCAGGATTTAAAGCAGTATTCAGGGGACTGCACATCCCACCAGATCCCAGGTCCTTGGTATAAAAAAGAAACCCTCAGTGAGAAGGGAAGAGGCCTCAGCCACGAGCATCCAGGTGCTGGATGCCTTGTTCACAAAGCTACTGTGGGGGGAGGTGGGAGGGCACAGCCCAGAGCTGAAGACTGGGCCTGTGTGCACTGGGTGCCCTGGCCAGGAAAACGACTGACTTTCTCTCCCAGTCACCATTTCCTGGTTCCAAAAGGGAGAGGACTTCCTAGTCTTTCTACTGTCCAAGCATTGGACCTTCCTTCTCTCCAGTATTTCCTGAAGGCCAATACTGGGACATCGAAGGGGTAGGGCTTCTGCTGCCTACTGTGGGCAGGCCAACAAATGGGCAGAACGAGAAGAGACAGGCTTCTAGAGTGGGTTGTCCCCCCCCCCCCCATAGTTTGCCATGCTTTGCTTTGGGGTTTTGTCTATGTGTGAGCACTTGTAAAAGAAAAAAAAGGAAAAAGCAGAGTCAGCTCCTAGCTGCTCGACCCCTGGGGGGGGGGGTAGGGGGTGGACAAAGGGATGCTGGGCCTGGATCTTCCTCCTTTCCATTCCTCGGGGCACCTGAAAAGAAAGAAATGCCCCTCCCCCACCTCCTACCTGGAGGCACTAAAATGAAACCCAGTCAAGCCCTAGGAGCAGGTGGGATTAAGCCACCACCGCAGCCTGCAGGCACCTCTGCCTGCCTCAGTTTCCTCTTCTGTAAAATGGAGATTAAAAACAACACCTACCTCTCAGGGTTGTTGGGAGGATCAAATGAGATCATATTTGTAAAGGGCTTACTTAGCACAGTGCCTGGAGCATTGCAGATGCTTCATCAATGTTTATCCCCTTCTCTTCTCTCCCCCCAACCCCCCCCTTCATCCCTCCTCGGCCCATCCAGAGAGCCACAATCCTCATTTGAAATAAAGCAGTCTTTGAAGTCCCTGGGAAAGAAAGAGTCATGGCTTCTGGGGACCTGGGGAGAGGACCACAGGGGTGGAGAGGCCGTCCATGCTGAGTGTGGGGACAGACACATGTGCCTGGGAGCCGCTGCTGCTGCTGCTGGCCGGAAACTGGGAGGAGAGACAGAGAGACAGAGAGAGAGAGACAGAGAGAGAGAGAGACAGAGAGAGGAGAGAGTGAGAGAAAGAGTGAGTGCGAGAGAATGAGAGAGGCCAGTGAGAGAATGAGAATGAGTAAGACTGAGAGAGCCTGGAGATGAGGAGAGACACACAGACAGAGAGCCCCCCACAGAAGCCGGGAGGGACACACACACATGGACCTGGGTGGGCAGAAGTCAGGAAGACAAGGATTGACACGCCCCTCCAGGGGCCGCACCTGGAAGGAGAGGCGGGCAGGGCTGCGGGGCGCGATGGGGCTCAGGGTGCTCCAGAAGTGGATGCTGGGGGGCAGCGCACTGGGCGTCAGAAGCACCGGGGTCTGCGGTGGACGGGAGGAGGCCAAGGGACGCTGGAGCGAGCCCGCGGAAACCCCGCCCCGGCCCCGCCCCCGCCGCCCCACCGCCCCGCGCCCGCCGCCCCCCTCCCCGCGGCTTCCCGGGCTTACCAGGGCGTGGGAGGAGAGCAGGGAGGGCGTGAGGGCCGGGCCCAGGCCAGAAACGGCGGCCGGCTCGGGGCTCGGCCCCAGTGGCAACTCCAGATCGCGAGGTTTGCGACCCTTAGAGGGGGCTGGGGGGGGGGCCTCGGCTGCGGGGGCCGGCGCGGGGGCGGGGCCCGGCGACTCGGCGACCTCCACGCCAGTGTCCATGGCAACAGCAGGCCCCTCCTCCAGAGGCGGCTCCCCCTTCGTCTCGGAAGGAAGGAGCCCAGATGAGGCTGCGGCCGAAGCCTCGGCCTCCCCGGCCTCCCCGGCCTCCCCCAGGCCTTCGGCAGGAGCCATTAAGATGACCTGGCGGCGGGGAAGAAGGAGGGGCGGGGCTTAAGACTGGCCCAGGGTCATCATTAGCGGCCCCCCCCCCGGCGGCTCCGGCGTCAGAGCCCGCCCCCCCCCCCACCCCCGATCCAGACGTCGACACACAAGCACACACAAGCTAACCTGCAGCGGTACTCGGGCCTCCGGGGCCTCATGGGTGGCTGGGCTAAGTGGCTCCGGGGCTGGCCGGGCTGGCCGGGCTGGGCTTAGCTGCTGCAGGGACTGGATGGTGAAGGTGGAGTAGAGCCCAGAACGCATATACTCATTGCGGCTGCTGCGCACAGAGGTATGGGCAGAGGACCCAGTGCTCCCTAGAGAGGCCTTCAGCGGCCGGAGGGGCTCTGGAGGAATCTCAGCCCGGACCTGGCCCTCCTCCCCATCGTGGCCCGGCCCCTCCGGGAAGGACACGAATTTGTAGACGAACTTCTGCCCACTCACCTTACGGATGATATTCTGGGGAAAGTGGGAATTTGGGGAGCAGGGGTGTTCAGGGGTAGGCCCAGCTTCTCCTCCCATGCCCCCACAAAACCCCTCTCCCAGTGGGTGAGCCTCCCCAGGGTAAGCCGCCCCCCCCCCCGCCAGGCCGGGCAGAGTAAAGCACACCTTGTCATAGTAGTAGCGAAGTGCCCTGCTCAGCTTGTCGTAGTTCATGTTGGTCTTGTTCTTTCGAAGCCCCCAGAGCCGTGCCACTTCCTCAGCGTCTATCAGCTTGAATTCCCCGTCGCTAGATGTCCAGGCTATTAGGTGACCATTACTCTGCTCCTTCAACAGCTGCAGCAGGAACTGCCACAGGGTCACAGATGGGTCCATCACTCCAGACACAGTGTCATGGGCCAGACAGCTGGTTATCATGAAGGTGGGAAGAGAGAGAGGGCTTTGGATAGCTCCACAACGAGACCAAGTGTAGGGGGAACCGTGGGTCACCAGCCATCCCATGACTCCAAAGGGAGAAAGAGGGGCATGAAGACAGGGTATGGAAATGGGGGTGAAATTATGTCATGGAGCATGGAAATGAGGTCTGTCCTGGTAGGGAGGACACATACAGAACGGGCATAGAATCAGGGCTTGACCTATTATTGCAGGTGCCACAGACAGAGCCACTAATTTGGAGAGAAAGATGAAGGCAGTCATGGATTTAGCTTATTACTGTGGTTGGACAGCTTGGCCCACAAAATCACAGCCAGGGCCATAACAGCAGAAATGAGACTTGGAGGACAGTGATTGAATATTGAGGTTACAGCAGCACAAGACCACAGAACCTGGTCCATCACTGCGAGAGGGGGCGGGGCAGATGGCACCATTACTGCAGAAAGGGCAACATGAAGGACAGGATGTCTGGGGCGGCCTATCAGCATACGGGGGCTACAGGGGCAGGCGCCATGCAGAGGGACTACAGAATAGAGACAGAGGGGGATGATCCAGAACTCCTAGGGAAGACAAACCACAGCTAAGGCCATTGCTGCCGACAAGTCGCACGGAAGGCCGCAAATAGATACGTTCTCAGACTATTAGAAGCCTGAGGCCCCCAGCCCGGCCCTGTTTCCCTCCCCACACAAATCGCCCCCCAAAATACAGAGAAGGCTCATCCTTCCCCTGCAGGAGATGCCCTCCCGATTCCCAGGCTGTCCCTGCCTCACCTGTGAGCAACCCGATGGCAGCTCCGGGGAGCGGGGGCTCCATGGGGGAGTCCCAGCCCGGTAGCAGCCACCCTCCCGCCCCTAGCTCCTCCTTCTTCTGCTGACACCGATCCCCGGCCCCTTTCCACTCTGTAGCCTCTTATCCAGTCCCGGCCTGGCTTTACACCACCTCCCTTCTTCCCTCTACCACCTAAGCCTGCCCCGGCCCAGAGCAGCCCGGAGCCGGCCCAGAGCACCACCCGGGTAGGAGAGCCGGGGCCTGGTTGACGTCACCAGTCACGTGGTAAGGGAAGGCTGATGGGGCGGGGACCCGGAGCAACTAAGCAGCCGCTAAAGGGCGGGACCAACAGCAAAGGCAAATCTAGGACCACTAATGAGAGGCGTCGTACGCCTGCGCAGACATAGGCCCAGCGGTAGTCAGAACCCGGACAGCAACAAGGAAAGTGTCTCCGCCCACAGGAAGGGGAGGGGGGGGGGGGAGAAGACTGAGGGGGAAGGGAGGGGCTAGCTCGAACGCAACCAAAGAGGAACGGCAAGAGAACGGAGACCGTGGCTCTGCAACTGCAGAGAAGATAATGGTAGGGAGGAAGGATGCCCCATCTCCATGGCAACAAAGATTCTCTCTCCCCACCCCCCCCCAGCCTCATTCCCAGCTTTTATTGAAGGGTTTTCTGAGTTCAAGTAACAAGAGTTGGAGCGTCAGTGGCAGTCTTATCATGGAAAGGAAATTCTCAGCATTCTTCTCAGTGTCCCGGATGCTCTGGCAGCTCTTGTAGGCCCTGCAACTCCCCAAGGCCCTGGTAGGGAAGAGAGTACTTTGATGAGCAGAAGCTGTTAGGTCATAAAGCAAGCTTTTGCCTGGACAGATACTCTGCCCTCCTTCCCTCCTTACCTCCAGCACCAGTCGGATATGGGCCTTGATCCGGGCAGAATCTCGGGTGAGGCTGTCACTGAGCCTGGAAAAGGTGGTCAGAGCTTGTCTGAGACGCTTTCCCTTCCCTTCCCCCCGCGATCCCTTTCCCCCCAAACCCTGGGAAACCTACGAGGTGAGCAGGCGGCTCTTACGGTCGATGAACCTCAAGGCCTCAATCAATGTCAGTTCCAGGAAGAAGCCATAGCCAAGTGCCACAAATATCCGGGAAGAGTCTGGCCTGGAAGATGGAAGCATTTCTCAAGGGGCTTTCTAAGGACCTTGTGAGCCCTCTGGGGTTTCTCTATACTTGGGATGAGGAGGCAGGTCCTTATAGAGCAAGGGGTTTTTAAGCCAGAGTCTGTGTACTATCTGCAATGGCACGGAGCCGATATCCTTGGTAACCGCTTATGTTCGATTTCATGCACTTAACAAGTCTGTGGGAGGCAGGGGCCCGCCGGCTCCCCTCCCCACGGCTCGAGGGCCCCACGAAGGCAAAAGGTTAAGAAGCCTTGGTCTGGGCTGAGTCACTCACACTTCCGCATTCACGTAGAAGTTACACCCCAGATCCACCTGTGTGCGCAGCTTCTGCTCCCCCGATTCCTGTGGAGGGAGGGTGCTTAGAGAGCCCTTCGGCCCAAGGGCAGGAGTCCCCGGAGCTCCCCTCCCCGCCTCGCTCACCTGGAGCCGCTCCAAGACGTTCTTCAGCTGCAAGTAACCTGCCAGTTGGCCGTACACCTCCTCCCGCTGCGCCAACACCTGCCTGGGCCGGGAACGGAGCGGGTGTCTAGGACCCCGCCCGTGGTGGCGGCCCCGGCCCCGGCCCCGACCCCGGCCCCGGCTTCGGCCCGCCACGCCCCCCGCAGGCTCCACGCCCCCCCAGCACTTACCTCAGGTCTCGCTGCAGGACGTCGCTGACGAAAGCTTCGTACTGCAGCACCTTTGCCTGAACTCCCCGCGGGCCCGCCGCCATGCTGGCCACCCCTCCAGCCCTGGCCGATCGTCCGTCAGCTCAGTTCATCCAGCAGCGCCAGCAAGGGCCCGCTTCTGATTTCCGGGGGTGGGCCTCAAGGGGAACGCCGCACTTCCGGGTTGCTGTTTACGTCACTTCCTGCCGCGCGTGCCCCCGCCTTCTCGGGCACGAGCTTGGTTGCGTGGCCCTTGGGCTCTTTGAGAGGCGGGCAGTGCCAGGCTGGGCGCATGCGTAGAAGGCCTGACGCAGCCCCTGTTCCGGCTGGCTAGGTGACTGCTCCTCTGAGCTCCTCTACCCCAAGGGCAGTCGATAGGTCACCAAGCATTCATTAAGCGCCTACTGTGTGCCGGGCGCTGGCTTCCCTCACTGCCTTCAGGTTTCAGCTCAAATCCGGCGTCCTGCAGACGCCTTTCCCCGTTCCTGCCGCCGCTTGTGCCATCCCCCTGAGACCGCTTCCCTCTGACTCTAGTTTGTACTGACGTAGTCGTTTGCCGTAGGACTGTGACCTCCTTGAGACCGGGAAGACTGTTTCCCCACTACCTAGCACAGTGCTTGGCACCCAGGGGCGCTGGCCTCTTCGTAATGGTGGAGGGCCTCTAAGCACCCCGAAGGCCTTGGGTCCCCTGGATTCCCGAAGCGGCCTTTACAAGGACGATTGATCTCAGGCCGGCCTGCCTGCCTTCCTGCCTTCCTTCCTTCCTTCCTTCCTTCCTCCTCTCCCCATTCCCCTCCACACAGACACACACACACCTTGATGTGGGCCCAGCTATCTGAAGGCGGGGTGGGGATGGGGGGTAAGGCTTGACTCCTCAGTGTTATCTGCCTTTTCTCCTCCCTTAGGCTCATAAACCATTAAGCGACATCTCTTGCATTAAAAAATATTGATGTCTTTTGAGGGGGTTTTCATACCAAAATTTCTCCTAGTATCTCTCCTTCCAGAGAGCCATCCCATATAGCAAATAATGTTTTGTAAAGGGGGGGTGGGGAGGAAAAATCAGCGAATCTGATCAATATAGAAAAAACTCTGAAAAATCTATACACTGCACCATAGACCTGTGGACATTTCACTGTTGCAAGAATTTTCAGGGTCCTCCCTCCCTAGAACTGCACGAATATGTCAGCACAGGATAGAGACAGATAGACTGCACTAAGAGTGTTGACACGTTCCATTGACACGTTCCATCACTGCATGATAGATATATGTGTCTCACAATTCCACAGATAATATGTGTGTCATGTTATTTTGCATATTTAGATAATATATTCGTATATATGTGTGTATATTATGCCCAGAGAGCGTACAAAAGTAGTATGGGGGGCAGCTAGGTGGCAAAGTGGATAAAGCACCAGCCCTGGATTCAGGAGTACCTGAGTTCAAATTCGACCTCAGACACTTGACACTTACTAGCTGTGTAACCCTGGGCGAGTCACTTAACCTTCATTGCCCCATACCCCACACCCCAAAAAAGTAGTATGGGGCAAGATCTGGTAGGGCAGGAGGCAGGAGAAGTCATTTTTCTTAGGAAAATAAAAGGGATGTTTAACCTATTTAAAAGGCGGGTAGAAGAAGAAGAATTTACACCAGACCAAAGCATACTCAATCTTTTTTTTTTTTGTCAGTCAGTTAATTAGCATGTGCTAAGCTCCTACAAACTTCATTAGATAGGATTAGGAGGAGATGAGTTCCTGGAAACATTCAAAGTCCTAAGAATTTTCTTTTATAATCATAAAGTGGTTAGGGAAAGGGAGGTACTAAAGGAGACATTCATCGGCACAGAAAAAGAAAGAAATTTAACAGCAAACATGGCACAAAATGGAATCAATCACCTTCTCCCAAGAATCCATCTTTGACATGGCCTCTGCAGAGGAGTCTCCTCCAGAACTGTGCTTGTTCTTTACAGAGAATATTCCTTTTTTGTTGTTTTGTGATTCTGTTGACATTGCTCGTTCTGTAGGTTGTTTTCTAGACTCTGTCACTTCCCTCTGAATCAGTTTGGGGAGATCTTTCTATGCTTCCCTGTATTTGTAACATTTATCATTTCTTACAAGCAAAGAAACACTCCATGACATTCGTGCACCATCATTTGTGGAGTTATTCTCCAATGGCTGGGCATCCACTTTGTCTTGTTACGGAAATAGCCAATGATTCTTTTTTTTTTTTTTTTTTTTTTTAGTGAGGCAATTGGGGTTAAGTGACTTGCCCAGGGTCACACAGCTAGTAAGTATTAAGTGTCTGAGGCCGGATTTGAACTCAGGTACTCCTGACTCCAGGGCCGGTGCCCTATCCACTGCGCCACCTAGCTGCCCCTGCCAATGGTTCTTTGACTTACTGTCAATCATGTTTGTCAACAAGCAGAGATCTAGGAGCCCAAAACAAGATTTATTATATATGCTTCAGCACAGTCCCAGAATTTTACAAAACATCTATCTGGGGCCGCTAGGTGGCGCAGTGGAGAGAGCACCGGCCCTGGAGTCAGGAGGACCTGAGGTCAAATCCGGCCTCAGACACTTAACACTTACTAGCTGTGTGACCCTGGGCAAGTCACTTAACCCCCATTGCCTCACTCAAAATAAAACAAAAAATCTATCAACCAGGAAAAAAGATTTCATAAAGCTTATATAAACAAAGAAAAGAGAGACGAAGACTACAAAGATTATGCTGGTGTGATTTATATTTCAAAGATAATTAAAGAAAATCACACCAGATCTAGTTCATTAAAACATTCACTAATGAGAACCGGAGTCTGAGATTTATAATCACCGGATGGTGGGTATTATAAATTCTTTTACCCCCATGTGGATTAGGGTTTTTTTTTTATCTAGATCAAAATAATTGGGAGCCTTGAGACAATCTCAGCCAGCTATGTTACTTTTCTCACAATTGAAGTGATTTAAATAATAATAGAGAGAAAGGAATAAAAAATTTCTATGACCCCTTAGAGTCATAGAAGGAAATGAAATGCCTCTCTATGATCCTCTTCTTATACATTCTGTCAGTCTCTTTTCCAGAAGCTTCAACACTACTTTTCTGACAAACATTTCCACAGGCAGATAAAAGTATTGGACAACACTAAAAACAACAGCAAAACCAAGACAACACAGTAACAGATATTGGCATTGCATCATAATTTCTTTAGTCTGACTCTTTTCCTAGCAACTAACCCCAAATCCATTTAAACAATATATTTCTTATGGATCGGAACCATCCTCTGCTAACAATATATTTCTTATTCTGTCATCATGGGTTTAGCCATCCCATAATATGATATCGTATTATATATTATATATCATATTATATGATGATATGATTCTGGGAAACATTTTCCCTTGGAAATTCTAAGCCCAAAACAGTATGTCTTAGACCTGTGTTCATAGGGTACCCAGTTCAGTTCCAACATTTGGATGTCCTAAATTAGGGTGTCACTAACTGCACCAGGTGTTCCTCTCAGTAGATCTGGGGTCCAAGTCACTTGCAAAGAGGTAATTCTGCTCAAATCTACTTGTTGTGTGTCCTTCCTTTTCTGGTGGGCTGTTTTGTGTGTGTGTGTGTGTGTGTGTGTGTGTTTTGTTTTCCATCATCACTGTCTGAGCATCTTGCTCCAGAGGTCAGACTGTCCTTCATTGGGTCTCCTCACTGCATCCGTTCAGGCTGCAGCTGGGGGTGTTTGATACTGTACAAAGGTGGCGGTGGCAGCAGAACAAAGTTGTCAGCCTCACTCTCTGTTCCAGCCATCAAACTTCAGTGGCAGGACAAAAGTGATGATGACAGTCCATGGGCAGGGATGCAGAGAATGACCTTGGTGCCTTTGATGTCTGATCGAGCTCTAAACACTCCACAGCATCTGCTTCAGCTACCTTAACGGCTGTTGAAATGAAAAAAAATCTCATCTTTCCTTTGTTCTAATTTGAAAACTAGCCTTTTAATTAAGCAGTTATTCTTGTTCTCGTTCTTGTAGTTTGTCCTTCATTCTGGAAGAGAATGATGACATCAGGTGATGTCATGACTTGCAGTGAATTGGATTTAAGTGAGGGAGGGCAGTGCAAGGTCACCAGCCTCACTCACTCTCCCCTCCAGAGGCAAGATAGAAATAGAGATAGAGATATAGAGAGATACACACACACACACACACACACACACACACCAGGATGACTGAAGATGACCCTGGATGTTTAAGGTAATCTAAAACAATTAAGTGACTTGCCCAGGGAGGGCCACACAGCTAGTAAGTGAGACTACAGACTTCTGTTTTATTCTTTACTGGAATATTATGAACAAGCAGTCCATTTAATTTATGAATTTCAACAAATTGAGACAAACCTTTTCATAAAGCTAAGTGCTTTAAGATTGAATGCCTGTGGCTGTTTGGTGGGCCGCCCTGGCCCTCCCCGCCACGTTTAGCGAGGCTTCTCTGGGATGCAGCCCAGGGAGAAGACCCCACCCCTGAGTCTGCTGGTGGGTGACCTCCCGTAGACAGTCTTTCCTCTTGGGGCCCACACAGCCACTTGCTGTGAGATGCTCCGACCCCCAAGGTCTGAAGGGCCGTCTTGTCTTTGGACGGCCCCCAAGTCGGCTTAGTTTTTCCTGACAATCTCTCCCTGGAGAAGCTGGGGTTGGAGGGGCTTTGGGGAGCCTCCCCATGGAAGGTGGGGCCCAGGAGCTGCCTTTACTTTGTTACCTGCTTTTTGTACTGAACACCCACCCAATAAACTTGCCAGCCATGCCTCTCCCCCCCAAAAAAAGATTGAATGCCTGAAAGAAAAACAAGGGATCCTGATGACTCAAAACAATTCTCTATGTGAGAGCCTCAATCCAAATCAAGATTTGATCATCAATTAGTAAGCTATATCCAAAGATAGTTACTGAAACATATCCAAAGCCTGTGTATTTAGGCATCTGTAAATATGGAGGACCTGAAAGAAGCAGTAATTGCTGATTATCTCTAAGATGAAACTTAACATATATCATTTAGAACCATTATTATTACTTGGTTTTTAAAATTATTTTTCACTGGCATAACAGCAGAAATTTCAAGGCTATTAATACCATCACAACTAACACAAGAAGTTTAAAGTATATTCCTTTATCCAATAAAAAATTAAAAAGCCCTGTGTGGCCCTGTCACTTAACCCTCATTGCCCCACCAAAAAAAAAATTCAAAAGCCAATCACCGGGCAGCTAGATGGTGCAGTGGATAGAGCACCGGCCCTGGATTCAGGAGTACCTGAGTTCAAATCCGACCTCAGATACTTAATACTTACTAACTGTGTGACCCTGGGCAAGTCGATTAACCTCACCAAAAAAAAAAAGGCCAATCACCTATCCCCTCGTTCTCAAGTGGAAACAATATAATCTCGTTGCTTACCCCTAAGTGAAGTAAAAACATCTTAAATTTCTATACCTTTATCACATTCTATCTTTATTTTATATCACATATTTAGCCTATTCCTCCCCACCCCTTAGGATACACACAGGCACACACACATTCTAATCATTATATGAAAACGATGATACTACAGACTTAATCTTACAGAGGAAGTGAAGCAAGTAATGGTCACAAAGCCAGAACAGAAAAAAAAAAAGACAACAAAGCAATAGGGTCATTTACAGTAAACAATACAGAGATATTTCCTGATTGCAACAAAGATCCATTATAAAACATCTGGAGTTCCTCTGCCACAGCCAAAGAAAGTTGCTATGAAAGGAGGGAAGACAGTTGTAAAAATATCAAGGCAAGAGTGTTTTCTCAAGCCTAAAGCCAAAGTCCCAAACTGATCTATTGCAGGTAAAGCAGGAGAAAACTTCCTGAGTTTCATTTGCCTTCAGGTAAAATCACAGCTACCTTTTAGAACAGCCCATCATTCATCCACTTCTGCATCATTCCCAGGGTCTCATACCCAAACTCCTGTTCAGAAAGAAAATAGCATAGTGGGGTAATGGCTTCCATTACCTTCAGCCAGTTGTCTCCTTCACTTTTCCAGGTACTGCCATTTACCTATAACATCGTTCCCTTACAGCAGCTGTTGGCATTTTCCTTGGAATAGTAGACAATTTTGAACAGTTTAAGAATTCAGTTATACCTGGATTCAAAAAGAGCAAATCAAGTTACAAATTCCAAATGTTCCGTCTCACATAGCAAGTTTCGTTGCTCACAGCTTTCAAGCAGGGTGCAATTATTTCCCAATCGGTACATTCATAATAAATAATAATTAGTAAAAAATATTCATCCTTAGTTCCTAAGAATATGTAATATCTTTCCAAATGCTTTCAGTTTCCCAGTTTAACACATCCATAGGCAAAACCAGTCAATAGAAATTGAGAAAATAGTAAATTTATGGGATTTTATATACAAAATAAATGTATAAGTTCATTCAAAATCCAAAGAATCTGGTTGCATTTGGCCTGGATATCTTAATGTACTGCAAAGCAACTCCACGGATGAAAGGGAAATCTTTCAAACTTTGGTCTGGTGATATAAAGTTGACTCAGAAATAATGCAGATATATCAATCTAATTACAGTTTATCTGCTGAGTTTTCATACAATTTACCATGTAATTCAATTTCATGTCATACAAGCAAACATTCAGCCATTCCTCCTTAGGCTGAGCATTTCTTAGAGGAATTTTAGTTCTTTGGTAAGCCAAATTTAAAAATTTAAAAGTCTTAAAAGTATCTCTAGTCTTGAGATGCAAAAATTTAGAGAGTTTGGCAAAGTCTCACCAAGCTTCTTTTGTTTTTGTTTGTTTGTTTGTTTGTTTTTTGGGCAGGGCAATGAGGGTTAAGTGACTTGCCCAGGTCACACAGCTAGTAAATGTCAAGTGTCTGAGGCCAGATTTGAACTCAGGTCCTCCTGAATCCAGGGCCTGTGCTTTATCCACTGCAGTGCCACCTAGCTGCCCCGATCACCAAGCTTCTTAATGACAATGACTTTCCAAGATACAAAGTTAATTTTGGCAAACCAGAGAACAGTCATTTTCTTTCTTTTCTTTTTTTTTTGGTGAGGCAATTGGGGTCAAGTGACTTGCCTAGGGTCACACAGCTAGTAAGTGTTAAGTGTCTGAGGCCAGATTTGAACTCAGGTCCTCCTGACTCCAGGGCTGGTGCTCTATCCACTGCAGTGCCACCTAGCTGCCCCAATCACCAAGCTTCTTAATGACAATGACTTTCCAAGATACAAAGTTAATTTTGGCAAACCAGAGAACAGTCATTTTCTTTCTTTCTTTTTTTTTTTTGGTGAGGCAATTGGGGTTAAGTGACTTGCCTAGGGTCACACAGCTAGTAAGTGTTAAGTGTCTGAGGCCAGATTTGAACTCAGGTCCTCCTGACTCCAGGGCTGGTGCTCTATCCACTGTGCCACCTAGCTGCCCCAAAACAGTCATTTTCAATACTTAGTGCAATTTTTAACCAGAAGGACACTCTACCTTAACTTATAAAATCACAACATTCAGGATAAAAAAGGATCTAACTTCATAAAGATGCATTTGTAAATAAATGCATTGTAAACTGGGTATCATCCCATAATCCAACAGCACTTCTACACAAAGATATTATAATACTCAACCAATAAGCATTTATTGAGCACCAACAATGTGCTGCAAGTACAAAAAGAAGCATAAGAGGCTCTGCCCTCAAGTAGCTTACAGTCTAGTAGGGTAAACAACATGTAGACAAATAGGTACAAACAAGCTATAGGCAGGCAGGATAAATAGGAAATCATCAACCGAGGGAAGGCACTAGAATTCAGAGGGGTCAGGGGAGACTTCCTATAGAAATGGCATTTTAGCTGGGACTTGGAGGAAGGCAGGGATGAGGAGAAAGAGCATTCCAGGCATAGGGGACAGACGGCCAAAGAAAATGCTCATAGCAGAGAGATGGAGGGTCTTGTTGGCAGAACAGTCAGGAGGTCAAGAAAGGAGGGAGGAGGCAGTATTAGTTCACTGTCGGACATATTATTGAGTTTAAGATGTCTACCAGACATCCAGCTCAAGATGTCCGAAAGGCAGCTGGGCATGTGTGCTTGGAGGTCAGCAGAGTGAGGGGCAGGATACATAGATTTGAGAATCATCAGCATAGAAACGGTCATTAAATCCATGTTTTTCATTTGAAATTTAAGAAAAAGGTAAAAAAAAAAGGCTTCTCCAGGCACAGTTAGGGGTGCTACCCACCAATAAAGCAGATCTTTTGACCCCTCAAATAGTCAAAAGACCCCAAATGGAGGGTGGGTGCAACATATTTGTCACAGAGATAAAAGATCGTTTATGGTTGTATCAAAGGAGGTAGGAAGAGCGTGCCGCCCCCCCTCCCCCCAACGCATGTCAGGAGGACATGCCCTTGTAAATTTATGGGTCGTACCTACTCCCTGATGTCCCTGAGAAGGGCAGACTTCTTGGTGACTGGGGAATTTGATAAAACCACCTTAATTGTTAAAGACGGGACAAGGTCAACTTCTCAGGAATACCCCACAAACCTTGCAGGGAATGCTGAGACAGTGTTTCAGGAGAGAATTGAGAACAGAGTTTTTCTTTCACTAGTAGCAACTGTATCCTTGGTATCTCTCTTCAAAGAGTGGGAGGATAAACTTCAGCTTCTCCACTCAAACCTCAGAGAAGAGGCTTTAGGTCTGACAGAATATTGTTCTAGTATAAAATCAAATATAAAAAAGAATCAAAAATTAATTCCCTCATGTGAGAGCTAAGGAGATTACCCAGTACAGTAGTACAGAAGGAGAAGAGCAGACCCAGGCCAGAACCTGAGGGACACCCACAGTTAGGGGGTGTGCTCTGGAGAAGGAGACAGAGAAGGAGTGGTCAGAGAGGGAGGAGGAAAACCAGGAGAGTGTGGTTAACTTTAGAAACCTAGCGAGAAGAGAGAATCAAAGAGGAGGGAGTGATCAGCAGCGTCAAAGGTCACAAAGACGTCAAAGATGAGGACTGAGAAAAGGCCATTGAAGTCATCATTGGTAATTTTTGTAGAATGATAAGGTCAGAAGCCAGACTGTGAGGGGTTAAGAAGAGAAGGTGTGGAGGCATGTATTGTAGACAGCTCCAAAGGGCAGAAGAGACATAAGACACGGTGAGTGGGGAGGGGTTTTTTCAGGATAGGGGAAAGAGCCAGGAGACTGGTTGAGACTGAAGATAAGTGAGAGAGTGGAAGTGACAGAGGAAGCAATCTGCTGGAAAAGCCAGGATGAAATGGGATCCCATGAACAAGTAAAAGGGTTGCCCTTCATGAAGCGTCAAGCCACCTCTTCACATGAAACGGGGGTGAAGAAGGACATGGTGGCAGAAAGGACCATAGTGAAAGGAAATGAGGAAGAGGGGGAAAGAGGGAGCTCATGGGCAAATGAACTCAATTTTTTCTGCAAAATATGAGACAAGGTCCTCAGTGCCCCCAGGAACCAATACGGGAAGCTCGGTTTTGCGTTCAATGCCCTTCATGCCCTGCCCCGTCCTCCCTTATCCAGTCTTACTACACTTCACTCCCCACCACATCCTCTTCCATCCAGTGATCCCGGCCTCCTGGCTGTTCCTCCAACAAACCCCTCCATCTCTGGGCTCTGGGCATTCTCTCTGGCTCTCCCCCAGGCCTGGAAGGCATTCCCTCCTCTGCTCCACCTACTAACCTCCCTGCTTTCCTTCAAGTCCCAATAAAATCCCACCTTCCTCCCTGACATATAGTAGGCACTTAATAAATGTTTATTGAATGAATGAAGAAACTCATAAACACAATACTAACATCATTTTTATAATGAATCATAGATTTAAAACATGTGACATAAAACAAAATTTATTGCCAGTCAAATGATATTCATCCACTTGAATGCATCCCTAGAGAAGCTACATAAATAATGTCATTCATATACCAATTTGGGGCATTCTATACTAGCAATGTTCAGCGGTCAGCAGGGAAAGGAAGGGAATAAACATATGGTGCCTATCATGTGCCTGGCACTGTGATAGGGACTTTACAGATATGATTTGAGGCAGGCGCTGTTACCTTCCCAATTTTATAGAAGAGGAAACAGAAGCATCCCTGTATAAAGTAAGAGGAACAGTCAGAGAGCAACTCGCCCATGCTGTAAATAACAATCCTTCGAACCCAATGCAAATCCACATTTTAAATAGCTCAGTTTTAAATATTGCTACATGATTCCATCTATTTTTCTACATCCACCTCCAGAGAAAGAACTGATGGAATCTGAAGGCAGATCAAAGAAGACTTTTTTTAAACTTTCTTTTTATTCTGTTTGTATTTTCTTTTGCAACATGGCTAATACGGAAATATGTTTTGCATGAATGTACATGGATTATCTATAGAAATTGCTTGCCTTCTCAATGAGGGAGGAGGGGAGGGAGAGAATTTGGAACTCAAAATTTTTAAAAATGAATGTTAAAATTGTTTTTACATGTAATTGGAAACAATAAAATCTAAGAATTTTTTCATAGTGGGAAAAAGCTTAGAATCATGAGGAATTTCAAGACTAACTCGAACCATTTGAGGAAGAAAGAAGCACTTCTCCAAATGAAGCTGAAATCCTGGAAATCCTCCCCTTCTCCTCTTGCCTTGCTGAGATCTAAAACTCTTTAATCTTTTAAACTTTCTGCAAAATTCCACTAATTCCTTAGCTTTTCTTTTGGTCCTCATGATTAAAGTGACTATACTGGACCCAAAATAATAATGAAGAAAAAGGAATTAAAATTTTTCATGACAGTTTCCACAAAAAGTTCCCCAATAAATATTTTGGTGTAGTTGGTGACTTTTCTTTTGGTGTATATGGACAAAGTGCAATCGGACTAATGTCAAACTTGAAGTTCAAATCCTGCCCCAGATATCTTTTAGCTGTATGGCCCTGGACAAGTCATTTAACCTCTGCCTCCCTCACTTTCCTCATCCATTAAATGGGGATAATAATAGCATCTACCTCCCAGTATTGTTGTAAGGATCAAATGAGATAATATAGGTAAAGTGCTTTGCAAAACCTAAAAATGCTATAGAAATAGTAGCTAATGTTATTATCTTATCATCGTTATCATCCTCGTCATCATTAAAGCCCTTCTTGGAGTATAAGTCTAGTAGTGGAATCTCTAGGTCAAATCGGATAAACCTTTTAGTCACTTTATTTTTCAAAATTCCAAATTGCTTTCCAAAATGGTTGCCCTGATTCATAACTCCACCAACAATGCAATGGCCTCTCAACTGGTCTTTATGTCTCAGGTCTCTTCCCTCTCTAGTTCATCCTCCATACTGCTTCCAAAGTGATTTTACTAGAGTGTAGATTTGCCCATGTTGCTTAATTGATAGAGAAGCCCCAGTAGTTCCCTACTATATCTAGGCTTACAACCTAGGAGTAACTAGGAGTACTTACAAACTAGGAGTAACTGAACTCCTCATTATCTTGCACCCCCTCTCACCTCCATGTTCAAATTTTTTAAATCTCCTGGCATTCAAAGCCCTTCATAACCACCCCACACACACACACACACACCCCTTTCCAGTGTTCTTACACCTTCCTCCCCATCAAGTATTCTTCCATTCAGTGATACCTGAACAAGACCCTCCCTCTCTCAGGCAGAAGATAGCAGGCTATTTCCTCCACCACAGAAAATTATTGACACAAGCAACTTGAGAAAGGGTGTGTCCCATTCAGGCCATGTTTGCACCTTATAAAGGGTGAACCCCTAATTCCTATTTGAAGGAATCATTTTTGCACCTCATAAAAGCTTATGCACGCCCCATAAAGGCCAAGATCCTTTGAGAATCTCAACTGCATATGAGAAAGGACAGCCAGCAGAGAGGGATAAAATTTCTCTGGGGGCCATGGAGCTAGAGAGAAAGTAATAATGGTGGGATGGGTGAAGGTTTGTCTTAGTTAGGAGAATGGAAGCCCAGGCAGAGGCCACAGGCACCAAGGAAGGGTGCAGGACTCTAGGAGAGAGGCCAGTATCAGGCCTCCAGGATGTGTGGAGACATGCTGTGCTGCAGAATTACTCCCTCAGCACACACACACACACACACACACACACACTGTGTGTGTGTGTGTGTGTGTGTGTGTATAGAATATACATATTTTTTTTGTCCTGAGGCAGAAATACTGAATCTTTCTCTCTACCCTTGGGCTCTATCACAGAAGCCACAACTATGGTCTACCCACTACACATTTTCAGACTTTCAATGTATTGATCAGTTATGCTGATTTTTCCCCTCTCCTGTCACTTCCCTCACCTCTTAGTTTTACGAACTAGGATTTGTTATATTGAACAAAAACTCACTAATATTAAGAGAGGCACATTAAAACATTTCCAAGTTTTCTCCTCATACTTGTCGAAGTGGAAAAGGTGACAACAGTGAAATAGCAAATGTTGGAGGAGCTAGGGGAAGACAAGGATGCCAATATTCTATAGACAGAAGTCAGACTTGGTACAACCATTCTGGAAACCAAATTAACATCACGCTAGAAAAGTTACCAAAGGCTAGATACTTTTTAACCCAGTAATCCTAATAATGGGCATGTACCACAAGGAGGTCAGGGGCAGAAACAAAGATCCCTTTTATACAAAAGTATTTTGAGCAGCACTGTTCCTGTAAGCAAAACATCAGAAATGAAGTGGGCACTAATTGATTGTTGCTGCTGTTGTTATTTGGTTGTTTTCAGTCCTGTCCTACTCTGTGAACCCATTTGGGGTTTTCTTGGTAAAAAGAAAAAAAGGTTTGCCGTTTCTTCAGCTTATTTTACAGATGAGGAAACTGAGGCAAACAGGGTGAAGTGACTTGCCCAGGGTCACACAGCCAGATTTTAACTTAGGAAGATGTGTTTTTCTGACTCCAGGCCTGGCAGTCTATCCACTGTGCCACCTAGCTACCCACCCATTGATTAGGGAATGACTAAAGAAATCGTGGTATATGAATGTAATGAACTATTATTGTACCATAAGGATCAAGGAATATGGCCAATTTAGAGAAACCAGGGAGGCAAAGGAAGTAAAACCTGGAGAACATTCCACACAAATGCCTATAATAATGCAAATGAAGGTAACATTGCAAGGCACCTGAACTTCATTTAAATGAAATTATCAATCGAGTACAGATCTAAGAAGAAACTCAGGGGCATCCTCTAGGAACAAGTATGCATGTGCTCGCCCGAGCGCCCAAGTGTGCGTGTGCACGCGCGCGCGCGCTCTTGCGCTGCAGGGCGGGGCAGGGAGAAGAAACAGGTGTGTGATAGGTACAGAACTTTGTAGTTGCTGTCCGTGGTGCTTGTGTCTGATTTTGCTTTACAGTTTTTCTTCATTACCAGAGATCATTCTTTGGAGAAAGGAGGGTGGACTTGACTGCAAGTGATCATGGTGTGGGAAACAAGACATCAATCAAACCTAAACCTGGTCCAACAGCTAGAGCACCTCTACTCTGGACTTGGTTCTTTTTTGTTTGTTTTTGCAGGTAATGAGGGTTAAGTGACTTGCCCAGGGTCACACAGCTTAGTGAGTATCAAGTGTCTGAGGCCAGATTTGAACTCAGGTCCTCCTGAATCCAGGGCCAGTGCTTTATCCACTGCACCACCTAGCTGCCCCCTGGACTTGGTTCTTACCAACAAGGGAAAAGCAGTTGCTCAGGTGGAAATGATGGGAACCAGGGGTGGACTTTGCGTTGTGAATTGTTTGGGCTTCTTTTTTCCCCTTCAGATTTAGGCCTCCCCAGCTCACCCAGGCTAGATGGAAGTGCTCCTGTCCCTCCCTGCTCATTGACCTGACTGACTCAGGAACTTTGACGTTCTTTGCTTTTGCCCTAAGCAAGTTCAGCCCTTCTTGGGCTTCCTGAAGCAGACCATGTTGGCGCCAGACTTAGTTCAGACACTCACTACACAGCAAGAATTGCACCCATACCCAGCCCTTAGAGTTTGTAATAAAGAAGAAATACAGGCAAAGTGCAACATGCCCCTGAGATTTGGGGAGAAAAGATTTCAAAAGTTGTAGAAAATTCTCCAGAAGTTATCTCAGGAGGGGTGAGAAGATGTGAACACAAATGTCTGAAATAAGGAAGAAAAACAGGGAGCTGTCGAAAGAGAACTTTGTCAGGGAACTTTGTGCCAAAGTCAGCTTTTTGAAAGCAGGTAGAACCAAGGGCAAGCAATAGAGGCAGATAAGCACCAAGGCCTGACAACGATCTCTTAGGGTGAGAGATTCCAGAAGAGGCTGTGACCCCAAAGCCCTGGAGCCCAACAGATGCCCAGCTGAGTATTCCCCAACTTGGTTCAAGCCTGTCAGCTCCTGACAGAAGATACTGTCTTGTTCCCCACTTCTCTGTCAATCTGGGGCCAGAGGAGATAATGGGGAAATATCCTCACCAATAAATCCCATAATTAGTCCACATTGTGCCGTATGATTGGCTTCTCAATGCCTGAGAGTTTAACCTGCTCTTGTTACAAAGGCAAAGAGAAATGAATCACACAATGTCATACAGCTAGCAAATGGCAGAGTAAGGATTCGAACTCAGGCAGGTCCTCTGCCTTCAAACTACCACAAACATCCAGAGAAAGAATATGAAGTCTGAATGCAGATCCAAGAATGCTATTTTCACTGGGTTTTGTGGCTTTCCCCTTTTGTTCCATTTTTTCTTTTACAACATGACCAATGTGGAAATATGTTTACATGATTGCACATGTGTAACCTATATCAGACTGCTTGCTGTCTTGGGGAGGGGGGATGGTAAAGAGGGAGAAAAATTTGGAACTCAAAATCTTATAAAAAATGAATGTTGAGGGACAGCTAGGTGGCTCGCTGGATAGAGCACCAGCCCTGGAGTCAAGAGTACCTGAGTTCAAATCTGGCCTCAGATACTTAGCACACACTTACTAGCTGTGTGAACCTGGGCAAGTCACTTAACCCCAATTGCCTCACTAAAATAAATAAATAAATAAATAAATAAATAAATGTTGAACACTATCTTTACATGTAATTGGAAAAAATAAAATACTACTTACCAGAGGAAAAAAGAACAAGTTCAAAGACCCTCTTAACTCATCATGAGAAACTCTAGAGAAAAACACAACACAGTAATAATTCCAACCATGAAGCTGACAAAGGTCATTTTTGACAATTCATACCCATAGACACTTGCTGCTGGATTTGAGTAAAATAGAAAACAAAAAAGTATTGTATACGGGGACTTAAAACTGATGTTTATAAATGAAATGTATCCCTGCCTGGGCTACATACTTTTTTAGTGGGGAGTAGAGGGTGCTTTAAATGGACAGAAATTCTTAAGTGGATATAGAAAGGATCTTTTTGAACCATAGTCTGAACTCCTATTTGGAAAACCTAAGGAAGTAGTACCCAATCCTTTTTTTGTTTGTTTTTTGGGGGCATTGAGGGTTAAGTGACTTGCCCAGGGTCACACAACTAGTAAGTGTCAAGTGTCTGAGGCTGGATTTGAACTCAGGTCCTCCTAAATGCAGAATCAGTGCTTTATCCACTGGGCTACCTAACTGCCCCCTCCCAATCCGTTTTTGGTCCCTAAATCCCTTTCAACAACAAATTCTCTTAGATTTACTCACTAATTTTTTACAATAACTACAATAATAACTTTTGACCCCCCCAAAGCTCCAAGTTAAAATGTATATGGTATGGGGGCTCTTTTTGTAAGAGGTTAAATTCATTTAAAAATGTGTAGCTGTCTAACAAATCAATGAAAATAAATAGCTAAGGGGCTATTTATTAAGGTGGCACAGTGGATAAAGCACTGGCCCTGGATTCAGGAGTACCTGAGTTCAAATCCAGCCTCAGACACTTGACACTTACTAGCTGTGTGACCCTAGGCAAGTCACTTAACCCCCATTGCCCTGCCAAAAGTAAATAAATAAATATTCTGCCAAGATGGCAGAATAAAGGCAGGGACTCATGGCCTCTCCCAAATTTCCATCCAAACACATTTAAAATAACACCTAAAATTGAATTCTGGATCAACAAAACCAACAAGAGGTCAGGGTGAAACAATTTTCCAGCCCAGGATAACTTAGGAAGTTGGCAGGAAAGGTTTATCTCAGCAGGGTGGTGGTTAGACCTGAAGCCCAGAGCAGACTGTGGACAGGAACTCACTATTTGAAAAAACTGCTGGGAAAACTGGAAACCAGCATGGCAGAAACTAGGTATAGACCAACATCTTACACAATATACCAAGAGGTTAAAATGGGTAAGTGTTTTAGATATAAAAGTGATACCATAAGCAAATTAGGGGAGCCTAGGATATCTTACCTGTCATATCTATGGATAAGGCAAGAATTTATAGCCAAACGAGAGAGAGAAAGAATTACATAAGTAAAATAGATAATATCTGATTATATTAAATTTAGGTTTTGCACAAATAAATCCAGTGCAACCAAGATTAGAAGGAAAGCAGAAAACAGAGGATTTTTTTTACAAGTTTCTCTAATAAAAGCCTCATTTCTCAAATGTATAAAAAACAAAGTCAAATTTATAAGAATACAAGTCATTCCCCAATTGAGAAATGGTCAAAGGATATGAACAAGCAGTTTTCAGAAGAAGAAATCAAAACCATCTATAGTCATATGAAAAAATGCTCTATATCACCATTTATTAGAGCAATGCAAATTAAAACAACTCTGATGTACCACCTCACACCTCTCAGATTGGCTAATATAACAGAAAAGGAAAATGACAAATGTTGGAGGAGATGTGGGCAAATTAGGGTGCTACTATTGATAAAGTTGTGAACTGGTCCAACCATTCTGGAGAACAATTTGGAACTGTGTTCAAAGGGCCATAAAACTGTGCATACCCTTTTACCCAACAATACCACCAGTTTGTATACCAAAGAGATTTTAGAAAAAGGGGAAAGGATCTCTTTGTACAAAACTATCTATAGCAGTTCTTTTTGAGGTGGCAAAGAACTGGAAATTGAGGGGATGCCCATCAGTTAAGGAATGACTGAACAAGTTGAAGTATATGATTTTGATGATCTAAGAAATGACAAGCAGGATTCTTTCCTAAAAGTCTGGACTTACATGAACTGATGCAGAGTGAAGTGATGAGCAGAACCAGGAGAACATTGTGCACTGTAATAGCAATAATGTGCAATAATCAACTGTGAACAACTTAGCTATTCTCAGCAATACAATGATCCAAGACAATTCCAAAGGACTCATGAAACAGACTATCCACCTCCAGAGAAAGAACTAATGGAGTGTGTATGCAGATCAACACATACTTTTTAAAGCTTTCCTTATTTTCCTTATTTTTCTTGGGTTATTTTTTGTTTGTATTTTCTAACATGACTAATATGGAAATGTTTCCATGATTGCACATGTGTAATAATCTATATCAAATTGTGTGCCTTCTCAAGGAGGGAGAGGGAAGGAGGGAAAGAATTTGAAACTCAAAATTTTTAAAAAGAATGCTAAAATGGTTTGTACATGTAATTGGAAAAAATAAAATCTAAAAAATTCAATTAAAAATAGCTAGTTACAATACAAACTATTCATTTTTCTACTGATGTATTACATGATAAATGTATTTAAAGTGCAGTTGCATTATATTACTGTGTTTTTCCACAATGTTTCTACATAATGTGTCTGTTGTAAGGAAAGAATCTCCTCCAATAGATTTTCTAAGTTTTCTGCTGATGACCAGCCTGCTGCCCTCTCACAGAAAACTCTACTGAAAGACTGCCCCATATCGCCATCCAGTTCGTGTGAAAATCCAGCAGAGAGAAGAAGGGTAATAGGAGTGGAGAATAAGTTGAAATTGGAAAACAGCCTTAATATCACCACGAGGGGCAAGAATATTTGTGATGATCCACAATGGTTCCAAGATGGCTTGTACCATGCAAGTCCAGGAATCACAGTCTTCAAACAGCCTGATGTGTGTGTTGAAAGAATGTTCCTAACATCTCAGTCACATGATTATATAACAGGGGAGGTAAGTGCACAGGGGAACAGAGTGAAACAAGGGAACTCCTCTGGTGCCATGAACATAAGTGAAGGTGCACGTGTGTCTGCCCAGCCACCGGGAATCAGTTTGTACTTGAATGTTGCATCCTTGTGACAGTTTACAAACAATTTCACGGCAGGTCGAGAAACTGCAAGAATATGTTACATCTAGTCCCAAGCAGTCGGTTTGATGTAATGGTTTTCCTGAACAACAAAATCACTGGGCAACTGGGTACATGATTATGATAGTTTCAAACCACTCCGGAAACAAACCTATAACGCTTCCAAGATGCACATATTTGTGTCACAAAGGAAAAAAAGATTTGCAATATCATTGGGCAATTATTTACTGCTTCTAGTTCCATGAAAGAATTTTTAGTGTGAACACCTTAGACCATCGTTGCAAACCACTATATGGGGACCACCAGCCTAAGCAAATGCCCAAGTAGGTTTTCTATTTTAGAATGGAAAGACAGATAATCACTTTTATAACTTTATTCCTCAAATCACTATTAGAAAAATGCAAATGTCTGACCCAAGCAGGTACTGCAGCCATCAGGGCCTTTACAAGGCCAGAAGTCCACTGTGACCCCGCTGACCCAGGGTATTCTCTGTTTGTTCAGCAAAAGGCCAACAAGGTTGTACTAATGGAAGATGACATCTGTATTCTGAACCATAAAAAGACTCAGAGGAGAGATACCACCACTTCTATGTCAATCTATGTGGGAGATGAGTCTAGGTGGGAACACTTTGCCCTTGTCGCAGCATATGATGACATCAAAGAGACTTAAGGCTTCAGAAAAGGAGAATTCCCTCCCGGATTAGATGAAGAAAAGTAAACAAGACCTATTGTGCTTCTCCAGAGGTCTGCACAGACAGAGACCATTTGCAAAGCAAATGGGATAAAAGAAATAAAGGCAATTCTGAATCTTTGGAAGTGTTCACTGAGTAGCTCCAAACTAAAGGAGTGGAAGTCCTCCCTGCAGGGAGGATAAGGAGACTCAGCTGGTGTCGAGGAGTCTAAATCAACCTTCACCTAATTGGGAGCATGCTTTGGAACAGGAGCTAGAACTGAGGAGTAGTCTAAGAACAGAAGTGCAAAGATCTAAAGCCAAGGAAGACAATCTCAATAATTCAGGCTACCAAAGGCCAAGCATTCCCAGTAATAGCAGGGCATACACTGAGGGAGAACTCAAGAGACAAATGTCTACTTGACTTCTTGTCACTCAAGTGCAAGCCTGAGGACCAAGAACATCCCAAACTCCATCTCCAATCCAGAAAGCTTGTGGGCCAATCCTGTGTGTTGCCAACCTAGTGAAGGACTGCATCAAATTAGATTTGGTCTTTTTAACTGCAACCTACAAAAGACATGCAGTGGCAAAGCCCTCTGTACTGCCCAGAGATAAAAGGTTTTATTGGAGAGAGCTCTTGTTGGTCTTTCTTTCTAGAAGAGGACCACAATAGATGTCATGACTTGAAATAAATTGGATTTAAATGAGGATGGACTTTGCAGAGTCATCAGCCTCACTCTCTTTTCTGCAACCATCTGGGTCCAGTGGCAAGACCTATAATCAGACCGACTGGAGATGGCCCTGGATGTTTACACCAATTGGCATGAAGTGACTTGCTCAGGGTCACACAGCTAGTAAGTGTCGGAGGTCATATTTGGATTTATGTCCTCCCAACTTCAGGACTAGTGCTCTATCCAGCTGCCCCTGTTGGAGAGAGCAAGTCTTTGTTCAAGGGCAGTTAACAGGAAAGTTATCCTCTAAATCTTGGGGGCAGTCATGTCAGAAGGCATGCAGAACTACACCATTTTGGACATGGCTCTCTCCAAGCTAGAAATACATTGGAGGGGGCAGCTAGGTGGCGCAGTGGATAGAGCTCCGGCCCTGGATTCAAGAGGACGTGAGTTCAAATGTGACCTGAGACACTTGGCACTTACTAGCTGTGTGACCCTGGGCAAGTCACTTAACCCTCATTGCCCCATTAAAAAAATAAAAAAATAAAGATAATACCTAGATTGCAAATCTGGGTGACTAAGAGGATGGTAGCGCGTCCTGGACAATAATAGTAAAGTTTGGAATATGGTAAATTAAAAAAAAAAAAAGGGGGGGGCGGCTAGGTGGCGCAGTGGATAAAGCACCGGCCCTGGAGTCAGGAGTACCTGAGTTCAAATCCGGCCTCAGACACTTAACACTTACTAGCTGTGTGACCCTGGGCAAGTCACTTAACCCCAATTGCCTCACTAAAAAAAAAAAAAAAAGAAATACATTGGAGATCTATTCAACCAAATTATGGCAGACTCAAGCCACAAGCCTCAAGTGGAGTACATTATTGATATGACTATTTTTCTTCTACTTGTGCAGGCAAGCCCTTTGACACAGGCATGCCACTATTGGGCATGACCACTCGAAGAATTAAAGAGGAAAAGAACCCATGCGTACAAAACTACCTATAGCATCTTTTCCTTGTAGTAGCTCAAAGCTGGCAACTAAGGGGCTGTCCTGCTGAGGAACGGCTGCCTCTGGTGTGCGGATGTATGAAAACGCTAGCGCGCCATAAGGAAGGCGGAAAAAGAAAGTTTCCGAGCCAACTGGGAAGCCCTAAAGGAATCGACGCTTCGCAGAGAGAAAAGCAACTCCAAAGGATTTTCGAATTCCTGTCAGCACAGTGATCCCAAAGAACGAAAGTGAAACCCGCACATCCACCCTCCCGGCCCCGCCCGGCCGGCGCGACCCACGACCCAGAGACCGGCGGCCGTGGCTGGCGAGCAGAAGGTCCTGGTGGCCTCGCGGCTGGCGAGCAGAAGGTCCTGGTGGCCTCGCGGCTGAGAGGGCAGGCTTCTGTGATCCCGATCCAATCGCCGTACAGGGCCCAGCCGGGATTGGGGGGCGGGGCCGGCGAGTGGAACCCGGCCCCGGACCGAAGCGGGCGGGGCGGGCAACAGGGCAGGGCCAAAGCGGGAACGGCGCACCTAGGGGGCGAGGCCGCGGGAGGTGGGAAAAGGAGGCCCTGGCCAATGAGCTCCTGGCAGCGGACGGGCCCCTCCCTCGAGGAGGAGCCGGGAGGCCGAGAGGCCGGAGGCAGGCCGTACCAAGCTGGGGCAGCGGGGAGGAGCTGTCAGGTCGGCTCCTGTGTCTCTGCTTCGGGCCAGGGGAACGCCTGGGAGAGGGCCCCTGCCGTGGCCTGCCTTTCCCAGCTTCCCCTGGGCGGCCTGGGAGATTGCTGGGCGAGTGACACCGCCCCCAAGTAAACCCCGTCTCCGCCCCTTGCAGCCCTGCCTCCCCGGACGCCGCTGGCTGTGGTTCGGCCCGAGCCGCCCCCGCCGACACCTGGGACCGTACCAAGTCCCCTCGGAGGGAGGTCCCTCTTAGGCCCAGGCCCTCGGCTCGGCGCGGCGGGGCCTCGGCGCCCAGCTGGCTTCCTCCCGTCTTCGCGCTCACCCCTCCCGGAGGCCGAGCCAGTGGGACGTTCCGGGCTCCTCCTCCTCCCCCTGGCCCCGAGGCGGGGCCTTGTGCGCAGGTGCCGGAGCCGCCGCGGCTTGGGCGGCTGCGGGGAGCCGGGCTCGGAGCCGGGACCGGGACCGCGCCAGGGACAGCGAGCGGCCCAAGGCGAGGGCGCAGGGCGCGGCGCGGCGCGATCGGGATCTCGCTCCTGGGGCTCCGCGGCGGCGGCCAGGCCCATGGGCGGCTGAGCGGGACGACGCGGGCGGGTCGAGCCCAGCCGCCATGGCCGACGACTACTGGGACCTCCCGCGCCGCCGCCGCCGCCGCCGCCGCCGGGGCCGCCGCCGCCGCCGCCGGGGCCTGCCCGGAGCCGCCGCCCACGGAGCCCAGGGGGTCGCCGCCGCAGCCACCGCAGCCGCCGCCGCGCCGGGCCCGCAGCACTGAGGCCCCCAGCGCCCCCGCGCCCCCGAGCGCGTCCCCACTCCCGCTGCCGCCGGTAAGCTCCTGCCCCTCCCCCCCCACCAGCCCCCTCCTTTTTTCCCGGAGGGGAGGGGGCCCAGGCCGGAGGATGCGGGGCTGGGAGTTTCCTACAATGCACTGGGGCCCGGGGGGGGGGGAAGGGGGGGTGTGGCCACCTTGGGACTCTGCCCTGTGCTCATCCCACCCCAAGCCCTCCCTGCCTTCTATAATCACCCCCTCACAGCCCTCCTCCCCTGCCTACCTACCACCCCAGGAATTGGGGTGGGGGGAAGAATCTGTTCTTTAGCCCTCCAGTACTTGGTTCCTCATGGTTCCCCAAGAAGCAGTGTGGTGCATGCAGGGCTTGTTCCAGTGCGATGACATTGCTTTAAATGCTGCCTCTGCCGGTTCCTACCTGTGTGACCTTGGGCAAGTCAATTGGCCTCTTGGAGCTCCCCTTGCCTCCTCTATGAAATGACAGGTTGAACAGGTTGAAGGTGATGCTGAAGGTCCCTTCCAACCCTAATTCTATGATCCCCAATTCTTCAAGGACTCCTTCATTTCTCTCCCCCAAGATACACAAGGTTCTTGAGGATTCTCTGCCTGCTTCCCTCCCCACCCCCTCAGGAAAAGAGCCCATCCTCAGTACTATGTCCTTGGAGTTCCCTAGACCTTTTCCCTAACAGGAATAGAAGGCTTCTCCCCCCTCCCCCAGAAATGAGATTCTTCCATAATTCCAAGGTACTTCCCTATAACCCCCCCCCTTAGTTCTCCCACAGAAATCATCATCATAGCCAGCATTTCTATAGCTTTGAAAAAAGCTTATCATTCCCATTTTAAGGTGGAGGAAACTGAGGCAAATGGAATTTGGTTGCAACCTTCAGCACCTTGCTTGCTGCCCAGGAAGCCCCTGGGCAGTCCCCAGATCCCATGAGCTCCCTGCTCCCCAAGAAGAGATTAGGGTTCAAAGTTCCTCCAGCAGAATTAGGAAATTCAAGAGGCTTCCCGCCCCTCCCCCCAAAAAGTAGATGGTTTGCAGGCATGTGGTCAAATGGAACTAGAAGTCTGAAGGCCCAGCCACTAAGCAGCTGTCCAACCTTGGTTCCATTCTTGGGTATTTCTGGTAATTGGGACCTTTGGAGCAAGCAAGCTACAGAAATTCTTCTACATCCAAGACACAGAAACCCTCCCTCCCAGCCTTTCTTTTAGCAGGCCACTGACTGGCTCCTTAGCTTCTGCAACTCCTCCTAGGCTGCATTTCTCCCCCCCCCCCCCATTTCTCAGGACTCCCAGAGGATGGTGATGGCTTAAAACCCGTGGGAACCTGGTTCCTGGGCCAAGGGACAGGTTGCGAAGTGGTTAAGGCAATAGAGAAGACAGTGTGGCTAACTCCTAAACCTAAGCAGTGAAGGAGGCCCTGGCTTCCAATCCTACTTGTATAACCATGTAATCACAGAACCTCTATGAACTCCAAGTCCCTAATCTGCAAAATGAGGCTTCAATGAACTCTGAGCTGTAAAGGCTACCTTGGGAAGAGGGGAAGGCTCTGAACAATCAGTGGCTATTCTGCCGGGAATGGCTACCCTTTTACCCCAAGGCCTGAGCTGGTCTGAGTTTCCCAGGAATGGTGCAGGCCCCTAGTCGAGCCTCCTGCCCTTCCTTCCTTCTACTTCCCTGCAAGCAGCTGGTACCTCAGACATCCTACTTGGCTTCACTTCCCATCTGGGGCCTAGGACCATCTGGGGCTAAGACTGGACAGTTGATACATTCTCCATAATAATGCTGAGGTCTTCCTGAACGCCCTCCCCTTCTCTTTCTTAAGACCCCCCTCTCTCCCTTCCTTGCCTTGCCCAGGCCCAGGCCCTGGCCCTGGCCCTGGCCCCCCTGCCAGCCTTAGCCGAGATATTTATAGCTGCTGAGTCAGCCAGGGCCTCTCCCTGCAACCAGGGCTAGGCTAGAGATAGAGGAACACCCCTCTTCCTTCCCTGGGATAGTGGAGTGGTGAGGCTGAGGCTAAGCCTGAAACCTTGTGCCATTCCTTGGGGAATCCTAGAACTGGGCTAGGGAGACCCTGTGGGAGAAAGGGAAGGAGACTAGCCCCACCCTAGTCTGCCACACCCCACCTGGCTTGGCTGGGGTGGGGTGGAGGGCCCTTTATGTGGTCACCGTTGAATCTCCTCTTCTGCCAGCTGGGAGGACAGACAGGTCATTCTGGGAGCCGTCCCATTCAAGTAAGAGGGGGGTGGAGCTAAGCCCCCAAGGCCCCTGGGCCCATGAGCTAGGCCTCTATCTAGTTCCCCCCTCCCCCACCCTTAGCTGGCCTATGGGACTGTCCAATTTAGTCCCCGTGGCAACGGTTGCCAGGGTCATGTGATTCCCTGGGGCAGTGGGAACATTCCGTCCCCTGGCAGTTGGGGGGGATGTGGGGCTGGTGCCAACGGAACATACCATTCTATGGCCGCGTCCGGGGCTGCCTCGCCGGGCACGCGGGAGAAGCCGAGCCCCCTGCCCAGCCTGCCCCTCCAGCTGATGACATGTGTTGTGGGGCCCTGTGCTCCTACAGTGAGTCCACTGGGCAGGGCAGCACACAAGGAGGAGGCCCCGTGCCCTCAGCCAGCCACCCGACTCTCACCACCCAGGTGGGCCTGCCGCCCTCTGAGATCCAGCCCCCAGGAGTCCCTGGGGAGCAGGAACTCAGTGTGTCCCACCCCCTTCCAGGTCACCATGGACCGAATGAAGAAGATCAAGCGACAGCTCTCCATGACGCTCCGGGGAAGCCGACCTACCGAGAAGAGCGGCGGCTCTGAGCAGATCAACATCGAAGACAGCAACTGCAGTGACAACGGTGAGGCCAGGCCGCAGGGGCTTCTGGGGCCAGCTGGGGTCTCCCTCTCTCGATTTGGGTGATTGGTTTTCTCCATTTTCTTCCTTTCTGTGCTTCCTGCTACTCCCACTTGTCCCACCCTCCCTTTGGCTTTGCTCCCTGGCCCAGGCCCTAGCCCTGGTGGGAGGAAGGGCGCCTTGCCCTCATCCTTACCCACGGTTCGCCTGCCCCCCCGAGCCTCCAGGAGCCTGCCCGCCCTGGGCCCAACCCCCCGGGCACCCCGGCAGCCTCCGCCGCCACCGGCCCGCCGGCCCCGGGCCTGTCGCAGTCTCAGCTCCCCACTGGACCGTGGCACCAGACTAGGTGACTATATGCCCCCACTGAGCCTGGCCTGCTGAGGCCTGGCCGTGGCCTCTGACCTCAGGCCTGCTTCTACAAAGGTTCAGCTTTCTGGAGTGGTCTCAGGCTTTGATGGGCTGAGTGCCTTTGAGGCCACTGTGTGATCTAGGGCAAGGGAAAGGATGGGGAAAGGGAAGGAAGGGCAAGGAGAGATCCCTGTGGCTCCTGAGCCGACCCCTACTCCACCCCAGAGATTGTGCATGAAGACCTGAAGATTGGTTCCGATGGGGAGAGTGACCAGGCCTCAGCCACATCCTCTGATGAGGTGCAGTCACCTGTGAGAGTCCGAATGCGAAACCACCCAGCCCGCAAGATCTCAACTGAGGTAGGCTTGGCCAGAGATGGCTGGCTGGGGAGAATGGGCAGCCCCAGCCCATTGGCCACCTCTGTCTGGGCTTGGCTCTTGTACCTGTGTCTACTGCTCAGTAGTGCAAAGGGCAGCTGGACCCTCCAGGGCCCTTTTCGAGCTCCCCTCTCCAGTAGACTGCCTTTTGTTACATCGAAGTGGAGGTGGAATCTGGCCCTGAGCTTTTTGTTTTTGTGGGGCTCCGAGTGGTCTTCCCCCTGGTCGCAGCTTTGAGCTCACAGCCTGGCATGCAATTGGGCAAATTCTCTGCATTCTTGCACTTCTCTACAGGGGCCTGCCTTGAGCCTCCTGGAACCCCCGATTTGCCCCCCTCCCCTTCCCCACCCCTTAAAGGACAAAGTTATCTTCCTGGTGGCCCCCCTGATTTGAAGGCACTTTGTGGCTACAGACTCTCTGAGGGACCTGCCTCCCTCCCTCCCTCCTGCCCCCACCCCCTCTCCCAGCTTCAACTGGAAGATCTCTAGTGACAGTGGGAGGTGGGGAGGAAGAATGGGGCAGGATGGGATCCCCTGCTTTGTCCCGATGGCTTGTGTCAAACCTGTGGTTGTGTCCTTTGCTCTCTTCTGGAACTTTCTGGAGTTGAGCCATTTCTCCCATCAGCCTCTGAACTCCCTTCTTTCAGCTCTGTCTGTTTTGTTTGCCCCCTCACCTGCAGCAGACACTGACCCCCTTTTCTGCCTCTATCTCAGGACATCAACAAACGTCTCTCCCTACCTGCCGACATCCGGCTGCCTGAGGGCTATCTGGAGAAGCTGACCCTCAATAGCCCGCTCTTTGACAAGCCCCTGAGCCGGCGCCTCCGCCGGGTCTCCCTGGTGAGGAGCTGCTCGCCAGGAACCCATGGCCTCTGTGGGTGCTGGTCCCATCTCGGTCCTGTTCCCTGTCACCACTAGCCCTTCCCTTGGTCCCTGGGCTCCTTTGCATTTGCTTCTATCTGACCCCTTGCCTTTTCTCTGTAGTCTGAAATTGGCTTTGGCAAGTTGGAGACATATGTGAAGCTGGACAAACTGGGGGAGGTGAGGAGCCGGGGCCAACTGGCGGGAGGTGGGGGTGCTTGGGGAAAGTGGGCCTGTGGCCTGACTGCCCCTCCCCTGGTCCCCAGGGTACCTATGCCACCGTGTACAAGGGCAAGAGCAAGTTGACAGACAACCTGGTGGCCCTGAAGGAGATCCGGCTGGAGCACGAGGAGGGTGCTCCCTGTACAGCTATTCGAGAAGGTGGTGTCGGGGAGAGGGAGGGGGGAGGATGGGATGGGGGCGTGGCCATGGCTGTCCTCAGGCCTCGAACCCTATGACCCCTCTGCTCCCTGACGTCTTCCCTCACATCTCTACTGCAGTGTCGCTGCTGAAGGACCTGAAACACGCCAACATTGTCACCCTTCATGACATCATACACACAGACAAATCCCTGACTCTGGTCTTTGAGTATCTGGTAAGACAGGGGAAGCCCCAGGGCTTGGGAGAAACCAGTAGAAATTCAGAGCCTCCCAGGGTGATTCTCTCCTCTCCCCCTCAGGACAAGGACCTGAAGCAGTACCTGGAGGACTGTGGGAACATCATCAACATGCACAATGTCAAGGTCTGTGGGAGGCAGCCACTGCCCCCCCCTCCCCCCTCCCCTTCCCCACCAGGGCTCGGCCCACAAGGCCTCTCTTTGTCTGTTCCCAGCTCTTCCTGTTTCAGCTGCTGCGGGGCCTAGCCTACTGTCATCGGCAGAAGGTGCTACACCGTGACCTCAAACCCCAGAACCTGCTGATCAATGAGCGTGGGGAACTCAAGCTGGCAGACTTTGGTATGGCTGCCTCTGACCTTGGCCTGGCCCAGGCCTCTGCCGCTGCTTCTGCCTCCCCAAGTCCCAGAGTCTCTGGCTTCTGTTCTCGTCCCCACCTCTCCCCTCCCCAGCCTGGTCCCCCCAGATCTTGTCCCAAAGCGATAGACTAACTCAAACTCTAATGTTTCTCAGGCCTGGCCAGGGCCAAGTCTATCCCAACCAAAACATACTCCAATGAGGTGGTGACACTGTGGTACCGACCTCCGGACATTCTGCTGGGCTCCACGGACTACTCCACTCAGATAGACATGTGGTGAGGCCCGGGGTGAGCAAGGGGAGAGGAGGGAGCAGCCCCTCGTGGTCCCTGGGTCCTCAGCCAGCTCCTCCCTCTCTGTGCCCTAGGGGTGTGGGCTGCATCTTCTACGAGATGGCCACAGGCAGGCCCCTCTTCCCAGGTTCTACAGTGGAAGAGCAGCTTCATTTCATCTTTCGGATTCTGGGTGAGGGCTCAGTTGGGTTGGGAGGGGAAGCAACCCCACTTGTAGGCTCCTCAACTGACTGTTTCCTCTTCATTGGTGTCACCCCTTTTAGGGACCCCCACTGAAGAGACCTGGCCAGGAATTTCATCCAATGAGGAGTTCAAGAACTACGATTACCCCAAGTACCGGGCCGAGGCACTGCTGAGCCATGCACCTCGGTGAGAGCCTGGCGGGGTGGGGCCAGGGTTGGGAACCGGAGGGAGGAGAAAAGAGGGGGACCTGGGACCAAGGCTTCTTTTTGTTCGTGCTGCAGGCTGGACACCGATGGGGCAGACCTTTTGGCCAGACTACTGCAGGTGAGAAATGGGGTGGGGGGTATGCTGTTTTGGTGCTGAGGGATAACCGAAAGGAAGGAAACCCGAGAAGCCAGGGGTGCTCATCGGGGGAGGATGGGAAGCAGGGCCATAGGCGACTTGCTCATGGGCTTTCTTCATTGTTTAGTTTGAGGGACGGAATCGGATCTCTGCAGATGATGCCATGAGACACCCCTTCTTCCAGAGTTTGGGGTCAAGGATCCATAAACTCCCTGACAGTGAGTGGGCTGGGGCTAGTTGGGAGGGGATGCATCTGGTGCCAGCTTGGCCTGCCAGGGGCCAACAATGATTGCTCTTGGCCTCTCTGCTCTTTCTGCAGCTACTTCCATATTTGCACTAAAGGAGATCCAGTTACAGAAGGAGACGGGCCTTCGCTCAGCCTCCCTCACAGACTCGGGTGGGTGTGGCCCCCACCCCCTTGGCCCCTCCAGCTGTGGGCCAGCTGGCTCTTCCCAATAGCTCTCTGCTTCCCCCCACAGGCAGGCCAGCCTTCCGGGTGGTGGACACCGAGTTCTAGGCCCTTGGGGCAGCTGGCTTTGAGAAGGTGCTGGCAACTGGTTGGAGGTTGAGGCCTCTGGAGGCCCATCAAGGCCGCTGGGAGGAGGGCTGCTGTGGAGCCAGTCCTGCTCTCTACCTATCCCCACTCTCCCCAGCACAGCTCGCACCTCCTCGACTTGGCCACCGCAGCCGCCGCCACCACCACCACCACGTCCCTCCACTAACCTGCCTGCTCCTGGCTCAGCTGCCTCCCCACCCCCATTCCCCTACAACTGACTCTTGTGGAAGGGTGCTAACAAAGCTCTTCCTTCCCTCCGCTGTCTGGCTGTCTGTTTGTCTGTTTTTTCCCAGTCATCGGACAGCATGGCCCAGGGCAGCCTCGGACTCCGAGGGGGCAGCCCCCAATGAGCCTCCCTTCTGTGCTCATCTTCTTCCCCCCGCCCCCCCCCCCCCCAGCCCTGAGGAGAGGGAGGGAGATAGGGAGGGAAGGAGGCAGGCCTAGGCCTCAGGGACCTCCCAAGCAGAGGTGTACCTGCCCCACTCTGACATGGCCTAACATGGCCTCAGCCTCCTCCCGCGTCCCCCTGACTCACTTGCCCCTTATTTTTTTTTTAAATTTATTATTTTGAATGAGGATTTTATTTTTAAAATGTAACATCTGTAACATGCAGACCGACAGGGCCCGGGCCGCCCCCTACGCAGGCCCCCAGTATTATGTGCAATGAATGCCCCCCACCTCCCTAGCCGCTGGCCAATCAGGAGGCTGGGACCTTGGCCCGGCTCCAGCCCCTCCCCTCCTTCTCCCCGCCCCCTCCCCCCAAGCAGCCTGGGGCTCGTCTGAGGACCTAGGGGCTGAGGGGAGGGGTGGGGTTCCTTCCCGCAGCTCTCCGCTAGGGGCTCGAGAGGTGCCAGAGGGCCAGGTCTGGGATCCCGCCGGCCTGGCTCCGCCCCTTCCCCGTGGCCCCCTTCTCGGTGTCCCGAGTCGACGCTCCGCCCCCGCTCGCCTCCCCCCACCCCCTCGGTGCCGATGGGCAGAGACGGGGCCCCGGGAGCCGGTGGGGGGGCAGGGGAGGGAGGGAGGGAGCGGGGCCCCAAAGCCCCTGGACGGCTCTTCCCTCCCCTCCGCCGCCTTGGCCCGCGCCGCCCCGGCCCGTGCGGGGCGGGGCGTTGGCTCCCGCGCGGGGGGCGGGGGGAGGGGGGCTCGGCTCCCCTGTACACCCTGGTCGCTGTATGAACTATTAAAGGCTCAAGTGAAGGCGAGCGAGCGAGCGTGCGTGCGTGCGTGCCTGCCTCCGTCTGTTTGTCCGTCCGCCCGTCCGCCCGCAAGGCGACGGCTCGCGCTCGTCCCGCCTACCCCGGGCCCGCCGACGCGGCCCCATTCCGCACACCACGAGGCGGGCGCATCGAGGGCTGCTCGGCCCGCACTGATTAGGCGCCAGCTGCGTGCGTGGGGGAGGGGACCGGAGAGCGGGTCCGAGCGCGCGGAGGCGGTGGCTGCCGCCGCCGCCACGGCCAAGGCCATCGCCGCCCCGGCCGCAGCCGCGCGGACTCAGCAGCCCGAGCCCTCGGGGCGCAGCGACGACCAACGCTGAGCGGCGCCGGCCGGCCGGCCCTCGGCGGGATTCTGACGTCGGGGGTGGGGCGCCTGGCGGGCGGGCACTCACTAGGCGGCTGGGCGCCTGGCGGGCTGCAGCGCGGTGCGGTGCACAGCCTCGTGCGGACCCGGGGCTGCTGCGGACGGCGAGGCGGGCCGGAGAGAGGCGCGGCGGCGGGAGCGGGAGCGGCGGGAGCGGCGGGAGCGGCGGCGGCACCGAAGGAGCGAGCCTCAGCCGTCCGGCCCCCCTCGGGCCCGCGCGCCCCGCCGTGCATGGGGAAGCCCCCCGCGGAGCGCCCCGGAGCCAAGAGGCCGCCGGCCCGGCCCCCTCCGGGCCCCGCCCCCAAGCGGGCCCCGGGCCCGGCCGCGCCCGCCGCCGCCGCCGCCGCCGCCGCGCCCCGCTCGGCCTCACTGAGCCCCGGCCCCCGCGAGCGCGCGGCTTCCGCCGCTCCCGCCGGCAGCCGTTACTGCGGGCCCGGCGCGGCCCCGGGCCCGGCCTCGGCGCCGCGCGCGCGCCGCCCTCGCGCCCGCCCCGCCAGGGCGCCCGCCCCGCGGAGGGCGGGCCGAGGCCGCGCCGCTTCCGGTCGCCGGGGCGGGCACGCGGTGGCCGGAAACCGGAAGCGGCGCCGAGGCCGCTTCCGGTCTCCCGCCGCTGAGGCCGAGGCTGAGGGTGCTCGGGCTGCGATGGCGGCCGCGGCGGCGCCGGGGGCGGAGCCGGGCCCGGGGGCGGGGTCGGTGCCGAGCCTGGAGAGCCAGCGGCGGCTGGTGGAGGACGGGGAGAGCGGCCGGGAGCGGCCCCTGCGGCCGGGGGAGAGCTGGTGAGCGAGCGGCCCGCGGCGGCGGCGGCCGAGGCCCGAGGCCTCAGGCCCAGACCCAGGCCGGGGAAGGGGGGGGGGGGGAGACGGAGAGAAGAGAAGGGAAGGGGAGGGGAGGGGCCGAAGCAGGGGGAAGGGGAGGGGTGGAGACTGCGCGGGGGAGAAAGGGCCTTGGGGATGGGGGGGAGGGGGCAGGGGCCTGCTGGAGCGTGGAGCAGGCGAGCTGGGGCCCGGCGCATCACGCCAGGCTCTGACCCCTCCCCCTCCCCCGCTCTCCTTCCGCCCCTCCTCCCCGCTCCCCCTCCCCCTCCCCTCTCCCTGCTCTCCTTCCGCCCCTCCCCCCTCCTCCTTCCCTGCCCTCTCCCAGGTTCCTGGTGGAACAACACTGGTACCAGCAATGGGAGGCCTATGTCCGAGCTGGAGACCAGGACTCTAGCGCCTTCCCTGGGCCTGTCAACAACGCCGAGCTCTTCGAAGGTACTGAGGCCTGGCCGGGTCCTCAGCGTCCTCGGGGCCCCGGGGCCCCAGCACCTTTTTTATCTTTCTTCGATCTCCTTTGTTTTGCGTCTCGAGCCCTCTCACCCCCCCCCCCCCTTTTATCCTTTACCCAAAATTCATAACTGGGGCCGGGCGCTTGATCATTATGCTCTCCTTGGAGCCCTGGGGCTGTTAGGATCCTAGAGGCAGACAGAAGTGAAGTGACTTGCCCAGGGCTGCCCACCTAGGAAAGGTCTGAGGCTGGATTGGCACTTAGATCTTCCTCGTACCCAGCCCAGTATCCATGGCACCCATCCCTCACCACCTCCCTTTTCTTCGGACTCCTGTGTGGGGCTCAGGTGCTAGCCTAAGACAACAGAGACAACCCCCCTGCTGTCTAAAAGTTGATAATGGGGAACTATGACAGCTATGCTGCTTTCCCAGCTGTTTCAGCTGGTAAAGAACGTTTGTGTTGTGGGTTATCAGTGAGGCAGGTGCCCACTAGATGGTAAAGTAGCTAAGAGTGCTAGGCTTGGGGTCAGAATGATTGGAATTCAAGTTCAACTAAAGCTATTTAAGCTGTGTAATTCCAGGCAAGTCACTTCAGGTCTGCCTCACTTGTGTTATCTCTAAAATGGGGATCTTTGTCCCAGGCTCGTTGTGAGGATCTAATGAGATACTTGCGTGGCCCGTGGTACGCGTCATACATACGTTAGCTACCATATCAGGACCCGAATCTGTTCGGAGGAGGGAGTACCTGGAGCGGAACCTTGAAGGAAGTTAAAGATAGGTCAAGGCCCAAGAAAGCACATTGCAGGCATTGGGCGGGGGAATGGGGGGACAAGAGGGCCAAAGTGCTTGAAGTACCTGATCCTGAGATGGCTGAGATAGAGGATGAGCCAAGAAAGATAAGTAAAAGCCTGCCAAAGGGCCTTTCTGTCCCAGGCTGAGGAGCTCAGAGTTCTTCCTCAAAACCACAGGAGATATTTTCTGATATCAGAAGGAAAGGATCAAACTTACGTTTTAGGAAGGTTCTGGGAGGTACAAAGATGAGTTTTCAGATCCCTTGGGAACCATTAGGTAGCTTCCCGACTCTGGGCAAGTCACAGCCTCTGTCAGCCTCAGTCCCCTCATCTGGAAAAGGGGGAGAGAGTCCCTGCCTATACTTTACAGGGTGGTTGTGAAGAACAGAAGCGGGGCTGCCCATAATGCACTTACAATCCGCAGCCACTGTTGGGCACATTTTGCTTTTCTATCCTAGTTAGTCCGCCTGTACCTCTCTATCCTGTCCCTCAATCCCAAATGGAAACAGCGGACATAGTAAGGGCCCCTTAGTGGTGCAGCCCAGCATAAGGTTTTGGCCCAGGAGTTAGCTGCCTCTCTCTTCTGAAGACCCAAGTCTCTAGAGGACCACAATTGCCTTTTCAGTTAACAGTTCCACTTGGGAAAGTATATATAGGTCAGATCAGAGGAGAGATGGGTGCAAAACCAGGCACTCTATTAGGAGGCTGGGTCCAAGGGCAGAAGAACCTCAGCCGGGGTGGGTAAGGGCTAGATGTAAGAGATGAGACTTGGTAGCCAAGTGCATGGTGGGAAGGGGACCAAAGTCAGGGCTCTGAACCCACAAGGGCCACTGGACGGGGATGCCCACAACAGTGACAAGAAACTTAAGGAGAGATGGGGGCCTTTGGGGAGCTGATCCTAGAGAAGGGTTCTTTCCCCTCCATAGTCCCTTTTTCTCTGATCCTTTCACCTTGCCTAGTCCTGATTCTTGGCCTCTCCTCATACAGTTGTCTTCTTTTTTTTCCTGTGATACTTCCCTTCAATCCCATCATGCTTTTCCTCTTTCCTCCAAGTCCATCCTTCTTATGACCAACTCGCCCCCCCCCCCCCGCCCCCCCCCCCCATACCTCCATTCCTCTCGTTTCTGGGATCTTCAGCTCTTTGTCCCGCACACAGACCAAGAAACTTGGCGCCTGAAGGAACGGCTGGTGGAAGGTGAGGACTATGTGCTGCTGCCAGCCATGGCCTGGCGTCTTCTGGTTAACTGGTATGGGCTGGAGCCCGGACAGCCTCCCATTGAGCGCAAGGTAAGGGCCTGGTATATCCTTCTCATTTCCAGACAAATGGAAAAGTACTTGGGTCCAAATTAATTCATAGGCAAATTGTTTCACATCTTAACAAAAGAAAACCCCGTATAAACTATTCTCAAAAATTAAGACCAACCACCTACTAGCAAAGTTCTTTAAACCAAGAAAGGACAGAACAAAGGGAGAATTATAGACTGATATTGTTAACCAATATAGACCCAAAACTTTCTTGTAGAGTCCTGCAAAAACTCCACAGCAATTAGTACAAAGCAGGATTAAGTGCAGACAAATTGGATTGAAACCAAGGTTGTAGGGATGGCCCTGCTTTTTAAGGGACCAGAGGAGTTGCCTATGGCTTTGAGGCTTTGGAGTCCCTGACTGGATGGTCCCTCCTTTCTTTCAGGTGGTAGAGCTTCCCAGCACCCACAAGGTAGAAGTCTATCTGGTGGAGCTGCTCCTGTGTCAGCACAATGACATGGAAATATCCCGGCCTGCCCAATTCAGCCGTGCAGATCCTGTTGGTGAGGACTGATGCCCTAAGCAGGAATGCAGCTGTGCTCTGGATCTCCTAGGGATTGATTTTGAGTCTGTGATCTTCATCGGGGAAGTGATTGTTGTCCAGTGGCTTTATTGGCCATTGGGGACTAGTCTTGTTTTCATGGCTGGTGTCTCCTAAGCAGAAGTCTGGCCTTCTGAGCGGGGACACCCACCTTGGTGGTGGGCCTTCCTTACTGGTCCTCTTGGCTCTCTGTGTCTCCCTCCAGAGTTGGTCCTTCATACAGCCAGGGAACAGTTCTTAGTGGGGCCAGAGGAGGAGACACGCCTGTGGGTGAAGAATGCAGATGGCTCCTGCGAGAGACTGAGGAACATCCATATGTCTGTGTTAGACGCCTGCCTTGGGCCTGGTCAGGTAAGGCCTCAGGATGCCTCATTGCCCAGAATCCCATGCTTCCCACTAAGGGATAAGGGGTGCAGAGGAACCGCCAGAGAGATTCCGAAGACACAGCTTGCTCTTACTCAGGCCTTGCCGCTACCCACAGGTTGTCATCATGGAGACTCGGAACAAAGACGGCACGTGGCCTAGCTCCCGGCCTCACATCATGTGAGTGGAGATAGGGCCTGGAGAGCCTCAGGGACAAGCCAAGGGTGGTTTGGGAAGCCCAAATAGTGTTTTTTGAGGGCATGTGAAGATTGGAATTCTGGGGTGTTGGAAGGGACCTGAGGGTGAGGGGAAGAACTTTGGGGACACTTAGGGGGACCTGAGGAGAACCAGGGAAAACGTATCCTTTGGGTGCTCTGTAAAACTACAGATAAAAGAGACCATATGGGTGTCTGAGAGAAAACATTTTGTGAGGTTGCAGTTCATATTGGGGTTCAATATTTGGGGTGTTTGAGGATCATTGTGGGTGGGGATACCAAAAGATGACCAAGAGTCTTGGGGTTGTCTGGGAATCATGAGATAGGTGTTGACTCTTCTTGGGGCCCCTAGGAAGAGCGTGACAGATGAGGAGGACAGTTTCCGGGGCCAGCCAGGTGTCTGTGGCCTCACCAACCTGGGGAACACATGCTTTATGAACTCAGCCCTGCAGGTATGGCCTCAGAATTGTGGGGAGAGATGAGGGCAGGAATGGCGGGCCCCCCAAGCCCAAGATATCTAAACTTGGCTCCCTCCACATTTCTCTAGTGCCTGAGTAACGTCCCCCCACTGACGGAATACTTCCTCCATAACCACTACCTGAAGGAACTGAATTTCTGCAATCCTCTTGGCATGAAGGGCGAGATTGCTGAGGCCTATGCTGACCTGGTCAAACAGGCCTGGTCTGGTCACCACCGCTCTGTGGTCCCCCGGATGTTCAAGGTCACTGAGCTTTGCTGTGGTTTTCCCACCCCCAACCCCTCTAGTACCTAAGTGGTCGTTTGTCTTGTTCCCTAAATGCCTCCGTGGTCCTACAAGCTCCCATATACGGACAGTTCTTGCTTGACATAAGTGAACCTTTGTGCAGTAAGGTGATTTTTACCTAATGCAGATTTGCCCACCCACTTCACTTAGCCTACATACCAAAGGCACACGCAAGTCGTCAGGACAGACACAGACATATGCAATCGCTGTCCCTTGCTAAGAGAATTAGAAAAGGGCAGCTTAATGATCCAGTCAGTTTGGCTCAGTGCAGTACAGCCGGGTAGCCAGGTGCGCTGTCTGCTGCCCCTTGCCCACCCACTGCACCCAGCCCTTCTCACTGAGGCCTGGCCACACACCTTGTTGTGGCAAGCTCTCGAAGCATGTTTGCACATGGCTCTCTTTTTCAGCTCCTACATCTGGCAATAGCAATATTCTTCTCAACTAGCCCTTCAGCTTTTCAAAATCTTTGAAGTATTTGGATCCATCTTTTCAACACAAGAAACAAAATTGATTCATAAGATGAAGGGCTCCTGCCAGCCCGTGGCTTGTGAATCTTTTTAGTTTGACCTGATTCTGAAGTTCCCCATTCTAATTCTGCAATTTTTGCAGCCAGCCCCAAAGCTCTCTGAGACATTCATTCAACTCCTCCACATCTCAGCCACTTCCAGCTCCAATTCCTGTGATAAATCTTTGCCAGTTCTACAAAGATAGGGGACCAGCTGTGGGCACTTTAACCCAAACTTTCATCATATGTGTTTCTGTTGGATCTTCCCATGCCTTTCAGAATTCTTTCCGTAAAAGTTGAACTTGCATAATAGAAATTTACATAAAGCCATAAGTGGCTGTAATCTAATCCTGTCCTCTATGATTCTCTCTCTGGAGCCCAGTGAGTCGCAGCCCAGCCTGATTCTTCATCTGTGACTCACTGATTGTTCATGTGATCTCCTCAGCTGTCCTTCTCTTGGAAGGGTCCGCTGAGCCCCTCCCTGTCCCTGCTGCCTTTTGTATTCTCAGCTCTCCTGGGTCTGCCCTGAGCCCTTCTCCCTGCCCTTTCCTGTGACCCTGAGCCTCTCACTGCTTGCCCATGTGATCTCCTCGGCTGCCGTGCCATAGTCCTTTATTTGGTTAATGACCCTCTGGGTGTCCTCCAACACACCCAAGCCCCTCCTTGGTCCTGCTGCTTTTTCTATTCTTGGCTCTCTTGAGCCTACCCTGAGCCCCTGCCCCTTGTGTTCCTAGACCAAGGTTGGCCACTTTGCCTCCCAATTCCTTGGGTACCAGCAACATGACTCCCAGGAGCTGCTGTCCTTCCTGCTTGATGGGCTACATGAGGACCTGAACCGGGTCAAGAAGAAGGAGTATGTGGAACTTCGAGATGCTGCTGGCCGCCCTGACCAGGTAGGGCTTTAGACCAGGCTTCTCTCTGGGGATCTCCCTGTGTCACACACACTTGCACGCGCACGCGCACACGTACACGTACACACACACTCTACTTATTCCCATATCTACCTCCCTCCCCTGTCATTCTCTGACTGCCGGGGGTTCCCTGGTAGGAGGTAGCAGATGAAGCATGGCGAAACCACAAGCGTCGAAATGATTCTGTCATTGTGGATACGTTCCATGGACTCTTCAAGTCAACACTGGTCTGTCCCGAGTGTGGAAAAGTATCTGTAACCTTTGACCCCTTCTGCTACCTGAGTGTCCCTCTCCCTGTGAGCAAAGAGCGTGGCATGGAAGTCTTCTTCGTTTCTATGGACCCTCGGCGAAAGCCTGAGCAGGTGACCCTAAAACATTGAAGAGGAGGGCACAGAACCCCAGGAGAACATGGGAAAGGGGGGAGGGGGATAATGCCAGTCATTGAAAGAAACTTGAGCCAGTGGCAGGGGGGAGTCGGGGGTGGGGGAGCTGGCATGGGATCTGCTGCATGGTAGAGACATGTTGTGAAGAGAAGCAGCTGTGGGTAGAGGTGGGTCAGAAGAAAGTGATGGCTGGAGTCACAGACAGCCAGGCCTCCGCTGCATGAAGACAGAATGAGAAATAGCACAGGTCTTGAACTCGCAACCAGACCAGATTCAAAGGGCACTGGGAAAGGTTCCACAAAATCAGGGAAGCGGCAGTACAGCAGAGAGCATGGGAATTGGTGGTTTTCAAAGTCACTCTGCAGCCCGCTTGACACCACTGCTCTCAAGGGCCCAGCATGTGATCCAGAACCCAGGAGGCATTTAGTCACAAAGCAGATAGAAAGTGATGAAGACAGGAGCAGAACGGAGGCGAGGGCCACACATGGCAACAAACAAATGACAGGACAAAACGAGGCCAAGAAAGACATTTGAGAGACACAGAGCATTGGGCAGAGGGCCAGAGACATTGCAAAGAGACAGCTAGATGGTGAGAAATGGTGCCCAAAGAGAGAGATGGAAGACACACTGGGATGGGGGAGCAGCTCCCAGGTGTCTCCAGAGGACCTTGCTGGGTGTGAGCTGGACTGTCTTCTCCCCCACAGCATCGTCTGGTTGTGCCTAAGGCGGGGAAGGTGTTGGACCTCTGTGTCGCACTGGCTAAGCACACGGGCGTCTCTCCGGACAGGGTAAGTGCCCAGAGCCTCTGAGGAGCCACAGAAGCCGGCACCGGCAGGCTCTGAGCTGCATCTCCTGCCCTCCACAGATGATGGTAGCTGATGTTTTCAGCCACCGCTTCTACAAGATCTACCAGCTGGAGGAGTCTCTTAGCTGTATCCTGGACCGGGATGACATCTTCGTGTGAGTTGGAATTAGGGGCCCTCTGGGCAAGGAAGGGGATAATAAGCCCAGTCCATTATCTTCCTGACCTAACTGTCCCTTGTTGTGCCGCAGGTATGAGGTGTCTGGTGGAGCTGGAGGGGGAGAGGGTACAGGAGAGGACGTGGTACTGCCTGTCTACCTTCGGGAGCGGACCCCGGCCCGGGACTATAGCGACTCCTATTATGGTCTCATGCTTTTTGGCCATCCCCTGCTGGTATCTGTGCCCCGTGACCGGCTCTCCTGGGATGCTCTCTACCACATTCTGCTGCATCGCCTTTCGTAAGCCACCTGCCCCACTCCTCTGCCAAAGACCCTAGTTTGCTAGGCCCACATGGAAAAAGCAAAATGTTACTGACTGCATTTCCCACTTGCAGCTCTGTGAACTAAGGGTGTGAAGCCCTAGTCTAGAAACACTGACTTTGGTGAACGTAGAATTCAGGCAAGAGAAGAAGAGAAGGTGGAGAAACGAAGAAGAGTCCAGAATGTTCTCTGTGTCTTTCTTATAAAGCCCACCCTGGCTGGGCCTTGGCAGCCACCACCCTCTGGCAGTCCCCAAGGCCCTTTGCCTCATGCCCTCTCTTCCCTCGACCTAGGCGGTATGTTACTCGGCCTGAATCAGACGAGGAGGAAGAGGAGGAGGAGGAGGAGGACGAGGAGGAGGACGAGGACGAAGAGGAGGACGAGGAGGACGAGGAGGAGGACGAGAACAGTGAAGAGGAAGATGACGAGGACGACGAGGACGACGAGGACGACGAGGATCTGTACAAGCGTCCAAGCAGGCTCAGTGAGGGTGAGGTTCTTTAGAGGGGGCCAGATCACCTGGGAGGGGGTGGGGATTGGGGAAAGTTAGGGGGTCAATGGATGTGTCTTCCTGGACTCCAACTCCTCTAATACTCTTCCTCTCCTCCCCGCCCACGCTCACTCCCTGCCAGGCGAGGAAGAGGAGGAAGAGGAGAGGGGGGGGAGTGCCTTGGATGTTCGGGCCTCTACAGAGGGCTCAGGGGCAGCCAGCGGGGTTCAGGTGGGGGAGGGAGAGGGGGAGGGCCCTCCTCCCAGTCCCCCTCCCAGTCCCCCTCCCGGCCCCGCGAAGAGGCCAAGAAGGAGGCGCCGGCGCCGGCGGCGGAGACGGCCCCGGAGGAAGGTCCTCTTCAGCCTCCACACTGTGAACTCCAACGGAACCAGTGACAGAAGAGGCTTTGCCGAGGATGCCAATGGAGTCTCCTTTAACTGTGAGGGGGAAGACAGAAGAGGGGGGGCTGGGAGGGGGGAGCTTGGGGAGCCAGTGCTGACCGTTGTCTGTTCCCACAAATGGTACAGCCCAGCCATACATCGCCATCGACTGGGAGCCTGACATGAAGAAGCGTTACTACAACGAAGTGGAAGCTGAGGTTCGTGTCCCTGCCCCCGTGGCTGCCTCTTCATCTTCCCCTCCCTCCCTCCGGCCCCTGCTCCAGGCCATGCCCCTTTTCCTCCCTGCCCAGGGCTATGTGAAACATGACTGCATGGGCTATGTGCTGAGGAAGGCCCCCGTGCGTCTCCAGGAGTGCATCGAGCTCTTTACCACCGTGGAGACTCTGGAAGAAGAGAACCCCTGGTGAGCGCAGCCCAGAGGGAATGGGCTAGAGGCCACATTTTTTTTTTAGCGAGGCAATTGGGTTAAATGACTTGCCCAGGGTCACACAGCTAGGAAGTGTTAAGTGTCTGAGGTCAGATTTGAACTCAGGTACTCCTGACTCCAGGGCCAGTGCTCTATCCACTCCACCACCTAGCTGCCCCCAAGAGGCCACATATTGAAGGAAGAAGGGGAGGAGACTGAGGGAAATGATGAAGTAGAGGGAGGAGGCTGGGGCAGCAAGGAGCTGCCTGCTGAAGATGAGGCTTCCCAGAAGGATTGGGGAGGCACTCCAAGGATTTAGGGTGAACGTTAGAGATGAAGATGATGTACGTGCCCTCTGGCCTTCCACCACCCAGGTACTGCCCAACCTGCAAACGCCACCAGCTTGCCACCAAGAAGTTGGACTTGTGGGCCCTCCCCGAGGCCCTCATCATCCATTTGAAGCGTTTCTCCTACACCAAGTTCTCCCGTGAGAAGCTGGACACACTGGTTGAGTTTCCCATCCGGTCAGTGGCAAAGCTTTTGAGAGGGAGGCTGAGGTGCCTGGGGACAGGAACTTCATTCAAGCTTCCTTCCTGCCCTCCAGGGACCTTGATTTCTCTGAGTTCATCATCAAACCAAGGACTGAGGCTGACCCAACACCCTGCAAATACGACCTCATCGCTGTCTCGAACCACTATGGGGGCCTGCGAGATGGGCACTGTATGAGAGGGCCCCAGAGGCTAGGGCCCCGGGGTGGGCTCAGGGCCCCTCTCCAGGGCTCATGGGAGAAACTTGCTGCTTTCAGACACAACGTTTGCCCGGAACAAGGACAGCGGCCAGTGGCATTACTTCGATGACAGCAGTGTCTCCCCTGTGTCTGAGAGCCAGATTGAGGTAGGCAGCTGTAGCAAGACATGTCCTCCAGCCTGTCATGTATGTATGACACCGTCTGTGTGTGTGTGTGTGTGTGTGTGTGTGTGTGTGTGTGTGTGTGACTGTGTGATGGTATATGACTGACTGTGTATGTCTGTGTATGACTGTGTGGCTGTGTGTGAAAGAGATTGCATGTGACTTGTGTCTCTGTGCAACTGAGAGAAACTGACTGTGAGAGACTGGTTGTGTCTGTATGTGACTGTGTGGGTGAGAGAGACTATGTCTGTAACTGTGTAACTGTAATCCTGATTGTGTATGTCTCTGTGACTGTGAGAGACTGTGTGTGACAGTCTCTGTGTGAGACACTGTGACTGTATGTGTGACAGTCTCTGTGAGAGACGTGTGCTACTGTGTCTCTATATGAGTGACACTGTGACTGTGTTCGACTATGTCTCTGTGTGACTGTGACTGTGCAACCATGTCTCTTTGTGGGTGCTCGAGTGTGCGTGGGGGGGTGCTCGTGCGCACATGCATACCCGCCCATCTCTGCCTGGGGGTGGACTTGCCCTAGCCCTTTTTGCACTGGGGTGGGGCCCTGGGTGGGCGAGTCTTCCTCTGATTCTCCCACCTCAGGCATGAGGACTCCCTGGCTCTCTGACCCCATGTGTCACTCACTTTTTTTGTTCGCCCCTCACAGTCCAAGGCAGCCTATGTTCTATTCTATCAGCGGCAGGACAAGGTGCGGCGATCCCCAAGCAGACCTGGCCCAGCCAGCACAGTCTCCACACCCCCTGGTGATGGCCCAGGCCCTTGTCCCCGGGCCGAGCCCATGGACATGGACTGAAGGGGGGACCTGGGAGGGGGCCCCACCCTGTTCCCCTCCTCATCCCCACAGATCACCAGCACCCACTGCCCTGGACCATCTCAGGTACTGCTCCCCAGGGCTTCCCTCCAGCCCTCTTTCCCTGGCCCCGGGGACCCCCAGCCATGGCCGCTGCCCCCTCCCGTCCCTGGGCTCACCCCTCCACGGGCAGCCACTCAAGTGCCTGCCCTGCTCCCAGTCAGAGCAATAAGTCCTGGCCTCCCTCCCCCCCCTTCCTTCCCTCTCTCCCTCCCCCTCCCCCCTCGAGGTGTTTCTCTTTTATTTTGTAATTTATGTTTCGCTGCCCACTGGGGGGCAGCCAGGGCTGGGTCTTCGGGGCAGGGGAGGTCTCCGCAGTGAATACAGATTGTATTTTATTATTGATGCCCTCCCCGTCCTGTCTGGTACCCGTTGTACATAAAAGCCCATGTTTCACCTGGAGCAGCTTGTTCTTGCGGCATATTTACATGGGGCATGGGACAGAGGTGAGGAGGGAAGCCTTGAGCCTCTGCCTTGGTGGGATAGAAAAGCAGAAGAGGGTGGAGCCTTGGGAGTGCTGGGAGCTTAGGCTCGCTAGGAGGGCAGGCTCGCCACCAGGTGGCACTGTTTGAAGCTGGCAGGGGCTGGGGGTTGCAGGATTCAGGCGGAGCTTTGTCTTGGTCCTGTGAATGAAGGAAAGGAAGGTCTGAAAATGGGTGGATCCCCCATGGAGGAGAATGGGGGGCGCTCAGGGAGGACACTCGGTGTGGCCACCCAGAGGATGGCAGGCTTGGCGGGGAAAGGTATCAGAACCCGGAGGAGACGTGGAAGAGGTTTTCTATTCCTCCTACCAAGCAGGCCCCGCAGACCCTTAGAGCCTTAGGCCTTGCAGCCAGCTCCTCTGAGCTCCCCAGTGGTTCTTAGACCATCTTCCCCCCACCTCCACCTTCTCCAAGCCCTTCCCACCTTGAAGCAGCTCTACTGCCTCAGAGTAGCCAGTAAAGGGTGGACTTTCCTCACTTCAGCTCACTTGGACCTTCCTCAAACCAGCATACTCCAATTCTCGATGCTCAGCCCACCCCCTTTAGCCTAAACCCTTCCAGGGTCATCCCCAAAGACCCTCCAGCAACCTTCACCCCCCATTGTCCCAACTAGTGAGATGGGTAAAGAGAGGAGGTTAAGGGACTTGCTGAGTTAAGGTCACTCAACCAGTTAGTGTCTGAGGCTGGATTTGAACTCACAAGTCCACATTGTTGCCCTGCTGCGTGTAAATTGTGCTAATAAACTTTTTATTGAATGGGAGTTGGTCTCTGGCCTGGTAGTTACTGCTGGGGTGGGGGGGTGCTTTCTTGAGGAAATTAAATTGGAGAATGTTCTTTCATGCCTTCACTATACTCACCTCTTTCTAACCCAATCACCAATTTTGTGAAGCCCAACCCACTAGGCAAGCTCTGGCCTGGCCTGGCCCAGCCTGGCTGCGCTCCCTTTGACAGAAGCATCTTTTGCCCCTTTCTACTTCCTCACCCAACAAATCCGGGGGTGTGAGAGGAGAGGCTATGGGTAGAGAGCCTTGGGTATTGATGGGGAGAGGTAGCTCTCTTCCATTTTGCCTGTCCTTCCGCCAGCAGCCTTCGGCACCCTCCCTTTGAGTCAGGATCCCAATTCCAATCCCACTCCCTGGATGCCCTGGGCTTTAGTCTGCTTAGCAGGAAAAGGAGCTGGTGACTCCCGTGGCCCCAGAGGCACCTTCCAATTGGCAGTCCCTCCTTAGCATGGCAGCTCTCCAGGGAAGGATGGTCAGCCCATCCCCACAGCTCAGGACAACACCACACAAGAAAGCAGACATCATTGCCTTGAACGAAACCACTTCAAAATGGGGGTTGGGGATGGAGTTTGCCCCTACACACATGCACTTGACCATGAGGTAGGCCTGGATCCCTGGAGAACTTCCAAGGAGATTCATCAAATGTAGAAGACAGTTGGGTTTAGTGCCTGCCCACTCCACTGCCTTCCTTGTGCGCCTCAGTTTATATGCAGGCCGTGTGCTTTGTCACCATGTATTGGCTTGCAGGTTTGAATCTCAGCTCTTAGTATTTGTATTACCTTGAAGTCCTATTTCCCAATTCTGACCTTGGTTTCTTCAACCAGGAAATAACCCCAAAGCTCTCCCCTTAGAGGCAGCCAAGCAATGCCTCAGACACTGTGTGACCTTGGGCAAGTCATTTCACCTCTGGCTGCCTCAGTTTTCCTCAGCTGTTATGTGAGGATGATAATCACACCTACTTCCCTAGTTTGTTGTACCAATGCAATGAGATCATGGTTTTTGAGGTACTTGGCACACAGTACCCACTTAAATACTTGTTCCTTCCTTAAAGCAAGTAGAGTGAGGAGAGCTGGGCCTCCAGCCTGCATGTGAGCAATGTGCTTCCATCTTGCAGGTCTGTTCCTGACTTTGGCTCAGTCCTTTCTCTTCTCCTAAAAGCCAGACTGAGCTAACTCCAGCCACTGTCATGTTGCTGACAAGGGAAAGGCCAAGTCTGGCTCTTGCCACTGTTCCTCAGCTGACGTCTCCTCCAGCACCTGCTAGTTAGTGAGAATGAAAGGATAGCCTGAGCCTCGCTGATTGGCTTAGGAGGCTTCTGCTGCCTAGCAACAAGCCACCTCTGCAGTGGTGCTGAGGCCCAGCCCTCCTGGCGCAGGCTTATGCAGTGCAGTCCCTTGGCCCTCCCTTTTCTCTTGAAGCTGCTGGTTCCTTGTTGTGGCCACCCCAAGGCAGCCATTAGTTACCTCAGACTTTTGAACTCAGGCCCTCAATCCCTTCATTTCTTCACATCAGCCCCATTTTTGGATCCTTCCAGGTCCCTCATGCCCTCTCAACTGGAGTCCAGCATAGTTTCAGTGTTAAGAAACCCCCTACCACTCCCACACCCGTTGGGCTCAACCCAGTTCAGCCAGGTATAGGTAGGGTCTAGCTTAAGTACTGTGCAGTAAGATGGGTAGAGGAGATACTGGGGAATCCCAGTTGAACAGAATCTATTTTTTCACTTAACAAAAATCCACCTTCTCTCCCTCCTACTTCCCCAACTGCCACTGAAAAACAAAACCCTTGTGACAAAGATGAAGTCAAGGAAAAGAAATTCCCACATTGGTGTCATCCATAAAAATGGCCCCTTTGCCTGTCCATTGCCTGATTGATGGGGTGTGTGTGTGTGTGTGTGTGAGAGAGAGAGAGATCAGGCTCTCTGCTAATGTGCAAGTACTTGCCCACTTAAATTCACCACAGGCAATAAAGTAGGGGTGGCAGGGGAGGGCCTGGACATCCCCATCCCCACAGACCCTGCTAATAGGGAACAGCAATGAGTGAATGCTAGCGTTCTGGGCTACTTTGAGTCAGGTAATGAGTTCTCAGGACAATACAGTGATCCCAGTAGGAAATACCCCAAAGCCTGAAGCAGGAATCCCTGGGGAGATAGATGCCCATTACCACAAACAGACCCTATCTGAACACAGCATTTGGGGCTAGGCTCCTAGGTCACCTAGTCCAGCCTCATCTTAGACTAAATCGTTCTTGTAGGTCTAGGGATGGGAACTGGCTTGCCCAAGGACAGATGACTTGTGTCTACACAGCTGGCTGATTGGGGCTTCCTGGGCCTCATTCTTAATGATCTGCTTGCTCTGCTCTGACACACCCCCCTCCCCCCAACACACACACACATGCACAGCAGCCCTGGGCTTTGGTTCCGTCAATAACTTTATTACGGGTTCAATACAAAGTCATGCCCTCCAGTGCCCTAGGCAAAGGGGGGGGGGATGAGGGGGGAACCCAGCCCCCCTGAGGGGGTGGGCACGGGAGAGGGCAGGAGAAGAAGGGGAAGGCGAAGGCTTCCGCCTGCCGCCAGGTCAGCGGATCGTGTAGCGCACATATGGCACCTCCACATCCTCGCCACTGTCGTCATTGCAGCAGAGTTCCAATACCAGCGCTTGCACGTGGCGGCCCAGCTTCCGCTTGGACACCCGGCTCACAATCTCCGTCATACTGAGGGGATTCCAAGAAAGACAGTAGTCAAAAGCAAAGCCAGGCCCCAGCTTCCCTAGGGGACTAGGCCAAAAGCCTAAATGAAGTTGGTGCCCGATGACGGCAGACCAAGGTGGACCCAACCCTCCCTGCTACTCCTCCCAGCTTGGCATGGGGACACTCACGGCTGGTCCAGCCGTTCCTTGAGCTTAGCAGCTGGCATGAAGAAAGAGTACAGCATGGACACACCCTGGGATAGCATTGTGATCTCCAGCTTGTGCTCTGTCTGTGGAGAAACCACCCATTGGGTCAGCAGGACCAACTCCCCTGAGCAGCACTGCCTCTCCTCCCAGCCTGCCCTGCCTGCCCTCCCTCCCTTCTGGCACCTTGAAGTAGTCCAGAAACTGCTTGAGAGTCATCTCCTCGCCCCCAGGTTGGAGCCCCTTGACCTCAAAGCGATCCCAAAGTGTCCACTCATGGTCATAGTACTGTGAGCAAGAAAGGCCAAGGCATGTCATCCATCAGTCCTAGTTCCGAGTCCACCACAGAACTTCCTCCTCCATCCCCTATCCATTCTCCCACTCACCTTGTGACGAGGTGCTGCAATGGGTTCCGAGAAACCAAAGAAGGGCAAGGCCAGGTTGAGGAAGCCATTCTTGTAGGCCTCAAGCCGCTGGTGGCCCTGCACGACCTTGTACAGCTCCAGGCACACGAGCCCCACCACAGCCGCGGTGGTCGTGGCAATGGCCGGGATGATCTTCCCTGCGATCAGCTTGCTCTGTGGACACACAGAGAGCCCTGACACCCATGTCTCCGGGCCACACACGGGTGGTTGTGAAAGAGGGGAAATGGTCTAAGGGAAGGACAAAGGCTCTCACCTTGTGCCTGTCCGCAGGGGGGATGTCGTAGTTCTCGGCCCGCAGGTTGGAGGCTGCCACGATGAAATCCATGTGGAAGTTCTTGTCGTCATCCTAGCAGGAGGAAGGGAGGTTCAAGCGCAGCCCTGAGGAGCTCTCCCAAATCTGTCCACCTGTCCCCCCCATACGCGATCCCCCAGTACCTTCTCAAAATCAATGGGGTACATCTTGAATCCAGCTAACTTGTCTGGGCTGGGGAGCGTTGCCTTCAGTTCCTCTAGCCGGCTGTCATCTGGAGGCCCACCGGGAGCAGGGGAAAAAGAGCAGATTGAGAGTGAGACCTCCAGGAGGAAACAAGGGCACAGTCAGAAAAGGACTGAGGCTCCTGGGAATCAAAAGACCAAGGGGCACTGGTGCTTACCAACAGAAGTGTTGGCACTCTGCAGCTCCTGGTCAGAGACGTGGATCTTGACACCAGACTTGGGGGTGAATTCTGGGACTTGCACAGTCTGGAGAAGTGCAGCCACAGCTGTCCTGTCCCGAGAGCCCACCAGCCCATAGGTCTGCGCAAACAGGTTGGCAGCCGCCATGATATAATCCAGATGCAAAGGCTACAAGAAGGCAGATTTGGGCAGAAATGGCAATATTCAATTACTACCACCTCTTCATCTCATCCCCAAGACCTCAACATGGAGCCCCACCCCACATTCTCTCCTCATCTTCCTCTTTGGCCCTGACATAAATGGCTGATAAATGAAGACACTTACGTTGTGGACATCAAAGGTGAGAGGATGAGGACAGCGCTTGGGTCCAGACCAAAAGGGGGCACCAGAGCTTGTCAGCTGACAGAGAAATTAAGTTGATAGGGCATCACAAGGGGGTCTTGGGAGATGCCCATAACCTCCCAGGATACCTCCTCAGATTGGGGAGCGGGGGCTTCAAAGCCCAAAGGGCTTGTAGTTACCTGCTCAGGAGGGAAATTGTGCAAGAGCTGACGGATGTTGTTGGCATACTGGGCATGCCAGTGAAGGCAGGCCCATGCCACACAGTCGGCCCAGGTACGGGGGCGCTGGAGCACCAAGCTCCGCTGTACAGCCTCCAGTACTTCCAAGGGCTGCGTTCCTGCCAATCGCAGTGTTCGCTCCACAAACTTCGGGTCTCTGTGTGCATGGGGAAGGAGGCCAGCGGGTTAGGACAGGGGGCAAGGGCTGTGGCTCAAGAGAGCAGGACAATTCGGGATTGCAGCTAGATCAGAAATTCCAGGGTTGGTATTGGGGACACAGGTCAGAAGGGTGGGAAAAGGGGCTGTGATGCCACTCACGTGAGGTACTGATTGACACTCTCTGCCGGCTGCTTGAAGAGACCTTCAAACTCATCCCGGGCCCACTGTGCAGGTCAAGGTACAATGTGGTCATTCTAAGGAGCACTGGGATTCAGTGCCGCCCCCATGTTGGCACCTCCCTGCTCTGGCCCTAGTGCCCCCAAACCCCCAACGGTGGCACCTCCCTGGCCCCATTCCTCACACCTGTAGTGTGTGCTCAATTGCATTGGGAAAGTTCTTGAGAGTACAGATGGGGATGGATTTTTCCGGGGGGTCTTGGCTGGAGCTGTAGGACTCAGTGAGGAAAGGGATGACCACCTGGACATTGCCCTTGGTCCCCAGGGTGCCCGACTCCAGCAGCGGCTTCCGGTAGTACACACATCGACGGTCCATATACATGCCTGGGGGAGGGAAAGTCAAGATGAAGACACACAACCTCACAACCACACCTCACAACCCCCCACAGCCTCCAGCTCTGTCCGCACGTGCGTCAACATTGTCCAAGGCGTTGGTCACGCCGTCCAGGGCCTGGAAGAAGTCATCATCATAAATCCGCTCAGTGTCGGGCCCCACGCGGTTCTGGTGACTTGTCACATGCATCTGTGGATTCATCTGACGAACAGCAGCCGCTGCCGTGTCAGACTTGAGCTTCTACAGACACACAAGGAAAGATAGAGTACCACAGGTCAAGGTGTGGAGTAGCTAGCCCAGGGCTGCCCATCACCCACAAGCCCCCTATATCTTCACCGTGACATCCCAGGGCCGGAAAAGGAACTGCCGATTGAGGTTGGATTTCTCAATAGTGTCCATGTCTGTGACAATGACCTCTCCGCCATCCCCGCAGCCCAGGCCAATCATGGCAAAGTTCTTAAGCAGCTCACAGCCAATGGCTCCTGCCCCAACCTGTGAATAGACAAGTCCAAAGAGGACCAGGACTAGATGAGAGGTGAGGCCCGCTTACTCAGGAAGGCCTCTTAGGAACACGCAAAGCTACAGATGAGCAGATGAGATGGGTGAACACACAAGATGGGAACAGCCAGCAATGGGCGCTTCTGGACCTAGGTCAGATCAGGGCAAAGAGGGAGGCAGGCAGGCAGCCTGCAGTCACTCACCAGAAAATATCTCTGCTTGCCCAGCTTCTCCTGGAGCTGAGAGCCAAACACAGCCACCTGCCCATCATAGCGGGTCTGGCGCTGCAAGGAAAAAGAAGCAGGTCAGACAAGAGGTTCAGCTCCAGAAATTAACTGAGCTCATTCTCAGGGCCCAGGAGAACCTACCGGGCGGCAAGCCTCCTCCGTCAGTGCCTCTCTGTCTTCAGGCAGGCATTCCAGAGCATCAAAGTACAGCCACTGCATGATGGGCATGAATTTTCCCGAGCAGGCCTGGGGGTAATGCAAAAGCAGCTCAATTAAGCCAAATCCCCAGAGAAGCAGGCACACAGGCCACAACCCGCCCCTGTGGCCAACCTCACCTTCATAACTTCCTGTGCAGCCAGGCCTCCAATGAAAGCATTTATGGGGGCCAAGTCTCCGGCTGCCATGTAGGCCAACTGCCGTACCAGTTCCTCATCCAAGTCCTCCTGCAGCAGCCGGGGAGAGGCAGCTTCCTTGATTGCCTGTGCCAGGCTCGCCATGTCTGCTGCATCCGGCTGGCAAAGAGGAGGATAAGCAGTAAGTAGTTTGGGATGATGCCCGGCTGCTGCGGCCCACAGGCAGGTTCTCCCCATCCTCCCCACAAGGCCTAGGCACCTGATTCTGAGGGTGGGGCAGCCGCCCTCGCTGGCTGGAAAACTGGTGTAGGGCCTGAAAAGCCACATGGAGATGGGCAGGGCGAGAAAACTTGGCAAAATCTGTCATCACAAATTCTGGCTCAGCCAGGGATTCAGGGAGTGATTTCTGGAGGAAGGACAAGGAGGGTCAAGCCAGGGAAAAAAGCAAACAAACATTTATTAAGAGCCTACTGTGTGCCAGGTACTATTATGATCTCACTGAATCCTGACTATGATCCTAAGAGGTAAGCGTTAATTATGATCCCCATTTGACAGATGAGGAAAGTGAGGCAGGCAGAGGCGAAGCGACTTGACATGGATCTCACAGCTAGTCAGTGTCTGAGGTAGGATTTAACCTCAGATCTCCCCTGGAGAAACTCACAAAGCTGATCTTCTTGGGCACTTTGACCTGGGTCACGATCCCACCGCGGACGTAGTCAGAGAATCTGGCCGTGTCACAGATGCTGAAGGTGTATGGACCTGCAGGGCCAGACTGGTCACCCAAAGGCAAACAGCACCACCGCCCCTCTGCTCCCCGCCACCGGCCTGCCCACTCACCTAGGACTCTGATCTCCACAGGCGAGATGCCATTGAGCTCACTCATGCCTTGCACCTCAGTGAAGGTGACAAAGTCGCCACTCTCAAATCCATGCCGTGCCTCATCCAGGCAGGTCACCACACCAGGGCTATCCTGGAGGAGCCAGAAAACAGACCAGAGGGCAATGGCCACCACCATTTGGAACCCACCCAGCCCAGGCAGGGATCCCAGAAGCCAGTTCCTCACCTTGGTCACCATGGAGACCATAGCGCTAAGTGGCTGTTCCCCATTTGCATCCGTCAGGACCATATCATCACCAAAATCACAGAACAGCTGCCTGTGGGAGAAGCAACAGAGAGCCCATGCCTCAGCTTCTGTAGCCGTGACCAAGTGACGACTCTCAATCTTGTCAGTTCGAGGTCAGAGGACAGACTTACCCAAAGAGGCCCCGGGTGTCAGCCACCACAAGTTTGATACCATGACCGTGACAGAACTCGCCTACACGCAGCTGCTCCTCCAGGGGGGAGTTCGTGAGGACAACCACCTGGGAGGAAGGAAAGGCATTGGAGAGACCAACCAAAGGGCATGCCTAAAGGCCACTGAGAGCCACAAAATGGGAACTTGCAATGAAACATGAGCAGCATGTTGATCTATCGTTGGCAGTGAGATGAAGGAGGAAAACACTCTGATTTGGAGTCCAGAGACCTTGAATTCCGATGGCAGACCTCCTGCTTGCTGCCTGAAGGACCCTTTCAACTTTCTGGGCAACACAGGGAAGGGAAGGGAAATGGACAACACTCTCTACAATCCCCCTTGGCCCTAAAGCAAGGACCCTTCTGGTCCAAACCCTTCTATTTTCAACAAACAAATACAGGGCGGACCAGGGAGATCCAGCAACTTGGCCAAGGTCATCCAGGAAAGAGCAGTGATGGAATTGTAACCCAGGTGTTCAGGATCCTAAGTCAATGAAAAGCCCTTTCCACTAGACCCCAGATACCCCAGAAGAAAATCTCAAAGAAAGACAAGTGGGAAAAAACAGATTTCGAGAAGGAAGCTGTTTCTATGGAAGTCTCTGAGAAATGAAATTACGACGTGTCTGGTGAAGGTCGAAGGGTACCTGGAAGTTGCTAAGGAAGTCCTCAGTGAGAGGCCCTGTGTAGGAACAGACTGGAACATAGGCATTGAGCTCAGCCAGACGTGGTTGTGAAACCTCTGCCCGGTTCTTGCCCACATCTTCTTCTCGAAGATAGAACTAAGGGTTGTAAAAAGGGAAAGGATGAATAACTGGAGTGAGTGTGTGTGTGTGTGGGGGGGAGAGAATGAGCCACCGATATAGGTCGAGGTTACCTGGGAAGAGAGATCAGCCCACTGAGCAGTGCCCTGGTCATGTAGGGTAACAGCTTTGACTCCACCAAGGATGATGTTCTTGGCAATCTCAACTCCTAGGCCTCGAAGCCCAGACACTAGGACACTGGAAGTCTGAAGTCGCTTCATGGCTTCATGGCCCAGTACATACCTGATGAGATGATGAAAACAAGGTCTCAGCTGGGCAGCCCCAGTCTGACTAGAGCCAACCCCAGCCCCCCAATTGCTCCAGCCTCACAGCTGCCTGGAGTACAGGCCCTCGTCGATGTCCGCCTCGCTCCCGTTCTTGGCCATTCCCTGTGGACAAAGGAAGCAACAAAGAGATGTGAGGTGAGGCTGACCCAAGCCCCAGGATCCACCTTGCCACTGGGAATCAGTGCCAAATACTCACGTTGGTAGGTGCAGTGGGCACTTCAGAGGGAACAGGGTGGGCAGGAGAGCAGTTAGAACCTGGTTTTGGATCAGGCCCGGACACGCGACGCTTCTTGGACAGCGGCGAGCTGGACATCTAGGAGACAAAGAAAGGAGGGTTGTCAGAACTGGCCCAGAGAAAGGGATCAGGGTAAGAAGCACAACAATGAACTAGACATGGGGGAGATGGGGTGAGGGTTGAAATGGTCCCATTGAGGACATATGGGAGGAAGAAAAGTCCTCCCAGGAATGGGTGCAGCAGAAAGACTGAGGAAAAGAACATGAGGGAAGGTAATGAACTGGTCACAGTGGGAGTTGGGAGGGCGCAGAGGGATGGAGAGGAGTATGAGTGCAGAGGGCCTCCTGGACAAGCCCATGGATCACTAGGACATTTTGGGGGCATGGTTAAAGAGGAATAGCAAAGCAGGCCCAGGGATGGATGGGTTCAGTGGGTAAGAGGGGGTCTGATCAAGTCCAGGAAACACATGACATTTGTGGGGAAAGGGGAATGGCGGCAGCAAGTCAGCCATCTGCTAAGCTGAATGGTGACACAGGGTAGGTGGGCACAGCTACAAATCTTGGGGGGAAGAAAGAAGCACCATTGTCCTGAGTGGCCAAGACTGTTGTCCTTTCTATAGCGTTCTTCTTCTCCCACTCCCTCAGGTAAATGGGGGGCGGGGTCAGAGAGGCTTCGAAACCAACAGAAGGCCAAGAGAGGTGGGGGAGGGGAAGGGGATGAAAGGAAGGCGCTGTCCAGGGTGCTCCTTGGCCTTATCTCCAGAGGCTGCTGGTCTGCCTGCCGCCCACCTGCCCACCCACCCGCCCGGCCACCCAAGGCCCTGGGGTGGAGAGTAAGGGAGGCTGGATTAATGCCCCCTTTCCCCCCCCCCAGGGCGGGCCCCCGCCCCACCCCTCCGGCAGAATCCCGGGTGGGGCCCCGACAGTACGGTGGCCCCGCCCCCTGGGGGGTGGAGAAATCGCAGCAGGGGGTGGAGGGGGGGGAGATCACAGCTGGGGGGGGAGATCCTGGCAGTCGAAGGGGGGAGGGGAAACGAGGCAGACAGTGGGGGGTGGGGGGGAGAAGAGATCGCGGCAGACGGCGGAGGTAGGGGGGGAAAGGAGAAAAGATCGGGGTGGGGGGGGAGAGAAGGGGGGCGGCCGGCAGCCCTGGAGGCAGGCCTGTTACCAAGGCCTGTTCCCCGGGGCCCGATCACCGCAGTCGCAGCAGTCGCCGTCGCCGTCTGGTGTTCAGGGAACAGCCCCCGCCGCCGCCCAAGGCCAGCCCCGGCGCCTGGAGTCTCAGCCCCTCTACGGGCTGCTTCGGTCCCAGACACAAGATGGCGGCCGCCGCCGCAGAGCCGGAACAAAACCCGCGGGTGGCTCCGCCTCCTGCCGCAGGCACCGCCCAGCCCGAGGCCCGCCCCTCCGCCGGTCGGCAAACCACGCCCCCGCGTCCCACGGGGGTGGGGAGGGTGCAGTTCCTCGCCCGGGCCGCAGGCTGCAAAGCTGGCACATGCCCTGAGAGCGGGATTCCGGCGGCTCGGAGTAGGCACAAGCAAGTCCCCAAGCGGCCTTTCCCCAATCTCATCGCCCAAGCGCTTGAGCCAATCGACGTGCGCCCCCGTCCTCACCCCCGAACTGCTCCCGCCCTCCTGTCTCTGAGTGACAAGGAGCACTACCAGCCTCGCTCAAATCCTCCAGCATCGAGGCCTCGCGCCTGCGCGCCCTGAGATGAGCCAAAACCTACCCCTCCCCACGCGGATAAGGCACGGTTTCGCGCACGCGCCTGCCCGCGGCCCATCCGCCTCGCCCGACCCTCGCCAGAAACCGCATCCCTCCTCCCCACCAGCTAATAACGCACGCCATGCCAGGGGAAGGGGGGGGGGCGGGAAGAACTGCACCCCCTACATAATGACCCAGCCCTGATTGCCCCGCCCCCTCCGAGGAGCAATAAAGTCCAAGCGGGGGCAGAGGCCCCGCCCCTAATGAATAATAGCTAAAGAAGACCCCGCCTTCTGAGCCGGGGCAGCCACACAAGGACGAAACTCACCACCACCACCAACCCCCCCCACTCGTGGTCTCCCGTAAAAGCTTTCCCCGATTCCCCTTCCCCAACACCACGTCTCTCAACTCACCCCCTCCTCCGGCCCGGAGCCGCCGAGGCCTAGCCTTCCCCTAGAGCTGGAGCCGGTGCTGGAGCGGGAGCCAGAGCTGACTTCGCTGCCGCTGCCGAGGAGCCCCGGCTTGCGTAGCGATGGGCTGAGCGCGGAACTTGGGGTCCCCGGGCCTGGAGCGGGAGGTACCATTTGTGGCAAGGGGGAAAGCTCTCCCTAAATGCGACTCTCGTCATTTAATCCCTGTTCTCACGTCCGAGTGCGCCCCATTTTCCCCTCAAGACTTATCAGCGCCCTAATTCATACTAGATCTTAGCTCTTTTTGGCCCACACCAGTAAGAAGCCGGCCCTAAAGGTACTGAAGGAATCCCCTGGTCGAGCACACGTGGTACGATCCAGGCTGGTCACTATTGCGAAGCCTGCTGGGAATTGTAGTTCAGTCAGCGCTGGCGCTTGACTGGAGCACGTGGTGAACTAAACTGGGCCAGGGTGGGGAAAAGGAGGCTAAGGCATCTGTGGAGGAAACAACTTCCTACAAGGGTACTGGCATTAGGGAAACCTGGGAAATAGGGCGGGACCGATTTTGAAAATCATTCTCGGAGATTCAGAGCTAAAAGTTCAGGTTCCAGGGAGATTGACAGAAAGAGCAAAGGGGTGGGGGGAGGGGGAGAGGGGAACCTGGAGTCTCTAGAATTAAAGCAAAACTGAGGCAGACGTGTCTACTCTAGGAGATGTCGCGTCTGAAGCAGAAACGGATCAAGACCCACCCAAGACTGAAATGAGAGCATAGAAAGACCTAAACAGGGCAGCAGTGGGGCAGAGCTAAGAGACCTAAAGCCTGAAAGGGGGAGGAGGGGAGGGAGAAGAGAGATCCAAAACCAAAAGACAAAGACAACTCGTTTCAACTTTTCTAATGTTATACATTTGAGGTCATGTGCTAAGTATTTGAGATATTTCCGTGGATCTGTACCGAGTACAGATGACAAACACAGGGTCATAGACTGAGAGCAGGTGGAGATCGATTTTGGACACCATCCAGTACCATCCTCTTGCTTGAGATGGGAGATTAAAGGCTCTGGCATCACACAGTGTTGTCTGTCTGGGATAGGACTCAAGTCTTCCTGATTCCCACTCCAGCACTCTAACCACTGAGCCACCTACCTGCCAGATGGGAAATCATAGATTTAGAAATGGAAGGGAAGTTTGAAGTCATGGGTATTCAACTCCCACCATTTTAGCAGTTGAGAAAAGAACGAGATCCGAAAAAAAGGTAAGGGACTTGCCTAAGATCGTGCCAGCAGCGTCAAAGCCATAATTTGCAACCATGGTTCTCTGACTGACTCATTCCTGGTCCGACTCTATTCCTCAGACTCTCTCCCTGTACTCTCCATAAAAGAATCTCTCCAATGATCGCTGTTTTGGGGGCTTTCCTCTAGGGTTTTGCTTTCTAATCGTTTCAAGGGTAGAAATACTTCACTGCGTGGGTCCTTGTACGATGAAAAGACGAGCTTTCAGTAAGGTGCTCTGAAAAGCGGTCTGAGGATCGATCCGGAGGGGCTCCAGTAGGTGGACTATTAGGCTATGGACTCCTTTTCCGGCGCTTAGAACACAACGCTGGCCCATGGTACGCACTTAATAAGGGAGCCAAAGACAGACATGACACAGTCCCTCCCTCCATTCTACCAAAAAGACGCAAAGACAGAGAAAGAAACGTCCCGAAAAGAACGTGGATGGCGGGGGGGGGGGGGGGGTGTCAAGTCAAGCTGAGGAGCAACTCACTGCAGCTAAATACCCCAAGTGCAGCGGAAGTGCAGCAACGCCGCACGACCATTGTCGCTCTCTCCAGTGGCGCCAAAAAAGTCTCGTTCCAGGAATGGTCCTCCCGCGGGGCCCTAATGGGCAAAGGGGCGGAGCCCGTCCGTCCGTCTTGTCCCCTCCCCCCGCTGGAATCACGTGAGGTGGGACTCCGCCCCTCCTCCCAGACGGACGTGTCGCCCGTTCGGCCAATCGCCACGCCCTCTGGGGAGCAAGGGGCGGGCCTCGGTTCGGAGGATCTGAAGGGACTTGAGGCTCCGCATGGAGAATGCTCGGGAGAGGGCGCACCCATCCCACGGAGCACGCCCGGCCAGGCCGGGAGGGGCGGGGCGAGGGCGGGGCGAGGGTGGGCGGGGCCGCCGCCGCCGCCGCCGCCATCTTCGCTTGGTAGTTTGGGGCCAGCCAGGGGGAGGCAGCAGTGGGTTGCCCCGGGGCGGAGAAAGGGGAGAAGGAGAAGAAGGAGGGCGGCGGCGGGGGCGGCGGCGGCGGCGGCGGCGGCGGCGGCGGCGGCTTCGCCATAGTCGTAGCCGAGCTTTCCCACGGGCTCGGGCCCGGCCCCAGTGACAGCCGGCGCGCTTGAGCACGGCGGGCGCGCGCGCGCGTGCCCGCGAGGGAGGCGGTAGCAGCGGCGGCGGAGGCCGGGTAATGTGCCCGAGCCCTCGCCTCACGGTCCGGACCCGGCAGGTGAGCGGGTGGGCCCGGGAGAGGACAGGCGGGCGGCCCGCTGGGGCTCGGACCGGCCTACGGTGGCGGGGTTGGGGAGACCGGGCTTGGGGGCGCCGACCCGCGGCGGCGGCGGCGCAGGAAGCCCCCGGGGGGTGGGGGTGCGGAATAGAGGCCCAGGCGCCGAGCGGGCGCGGGCCCGTGCGGGCGTGCGCGCTCGCGGCGGCGGCTGCGGCGGCACGGTCCCCCTGCCCTCTCCTCGCCCCCCCTCCCCGCCGCCTTCTCCTCCCTCTCCCCCCTCCTCCTCCCGTCTCCCCTCCCCCTTCCTCTCCCTTCTCCCTGCCCTCTCCCTCCTGCCTCCTCACCCCTCCTCCCTTCCCTCGCACCCCCCTCCTCCTCCCCCTCTCCCCCCTTCCTCCCCCTCCCCCTCTCCCCCCTCACTTCTCCCCTCTTCCTCTGCCCCCTCCTTCCCCAGAGGCTGCGGTAGGCCTGGGGAGGATCAGATGGATGAGTGACAGGAGCAGGCGGCTGGCCCGGGCCCAGATCGGGCGGGGCAGCTGGAATGGCCGCTCCTCCGGCCTCCTGGCCCTGCTCGCCTGGCCCCCCCCCCATGTGCCAGGTCCTAGTTGGGGCTCCCCAAGTTCCGTGGTCACCTTGGCGATTTCCAGGGAGCCCGTCACCCGGAACCCTCCTTGTCCACCTCGGCAAGGGCAGCAGAGTACCTTGGCAGTCTTGCCAGGGCAGAGGCCGGGTCGAGCAGGCAAAGCTGGGTGGGCTGAAGCTCCCAGTCGGGTCTAGAGGCCATTCATAGCTCCGCTCCTTCCTTCTGCTTGCTCATCGCCAGGATGGTATCCACGCCCCGCATCTGGGCTGGTACCTGGCCTGCTGAGCTCCCAGCTGCCCCTCCCCCAGCCTCGAAGGCTGCCTGTGGCTGCTTTTGAGAAAGCCCTTTATTAGCCTCACCTGGGGGGGGGGGGCCTGTTATCGGCTAGGAGGAGAGCATCGATGCCTTCCCTCGATAAGGAAGCACACTGGTTTCTGTGCCCCAACCCTTGCCATCAGGGTGTCTGCCCCTAAACTCCAGCTTGGCCCTTCTGGCTGGCTGAACCTTAGTGTTTTCCAAAGAACAGGGCTGATAAGGAAAGTGCTTTGCAAATTTGCTCTGGAAAGCCGAGGTGAGACAAGCCTGAAGGGGCAGAGCAAGGGAGTTCCCTTCTCCGGGATTCAGAGAGCAGAAAGTCTGGCCCTTGCTCGCTCCTTTGGGCCATACCTGGCAGGCTGATGAGCCCTGCCCTGATGGAGTTTCTAGTACCCGGTTCTAGGTTCTAGGGCAATTTGGTGAAGTTTAGAGTCTTCTCAAAATTATGTCTAAGTGTAATTGGAGAGTGAGTAAATTTCAACGAGTGAAAATAACAATGACACCCTCCCCCAAAATCTGGCCATGGAGCCCAAGTTAAAAACCCTTGCTCCAGAGGGGACAGGTGCTGGGGCTCAGTCTGCTCTGAAGGGCACACAGGAAAGGGGTCAGGATCCTGCCCACCCACCCCCCTAGGCAGCTGTGACCCTGGTGCTTCAGCATACAAAGCGGAGGAAGCAGAGGGACTAAGAGTAGGCAGCAAAGAGAGTTTAGGGCAGACCCTGGGAAATGGAGGAGCTTGAACACAATCCTGAGACATTCCCAGGACATTTGAGGATCAGGGCTGCATCCGCAGAGGTGCCTTGTCCAGGGCCAAAGAAGCCAGGAGGCAGCTGAGCCACTTCCCTAGCCAGGATGGCCTGGGAGCTAGAGCTGGAGCTGGACAGCCCAGAATGCTTCAGGGCCTTGGAGCAGTACTCAGGAGCCCTGGCCTTGACCTTGGGCTCTGGCATTGATTGGGAGCCAGTCCTTTCTGTTCTTGGCAGCTGTCCCTTCTTCTCTGGGTGTGGGACTGAAAACGAGAGCCACCATTTCTCTGGCCCTTTACAATTCATTCACAAACACCCACACTTTCTCCCCAGTAGACCTCTGAGATGTTGAGTGCAAATAATTCTTGTCTCCATTTTATACAAAGTGCAAACTAAGACGCAAAGACATCTGGGTGTTCTCCGCCAGGACACAGTGGCGGCTCTGGCTCTGCCCTCCCTCCTGTCTGTCTGTCTGTCTCTCTCTCTTTCTACTTTCCCATGCTGGAAGTAATCCAGATTGGCTACTGCTATTTCTCTTTTTCTTCCCCTGGACCAAGAATTGGGCAGCCAGCCCTGCCTGGATGGGCCTGGGCTGCCCCTGACCCCCTCTCTTTCCTTTGTTTTCCCCAGATCCCTCACGGGAGTTCTCGTGCAGGCTGGCGGAGCATGGTGGCAATAGCAGGGCTGGTGGCAGCTGGGAAGTGAGGCGGAGCCATCGGCCCAGGAACAGGCCCCCCCCGGACATGGAGTATGAAAGACGGTGAGACTATGGGAAGGGATCCTTTGGGCCCTGGGTGGGCGCAATGTGCTGAGAAATGCCAGGTGGCACCCATGTCTGCCCTATATACAGTAGATAAGCCCACAGCCAAAGGAAGAGAGAGGTCCTACTGGCAGGAACAAGGGGATAGGGATGTAGATGGGAAGGACTTCAAAATGGAATGAGGAATGATCTGGGATTATAATATTTTCCTTGTAGAAAGATTCAGAGACCTTATGAGAAACGAGGTTTCTGATCATTGCTGTGACTTCTTGGAAATGGACAGTGGGCATCCTTCTCGAGAGCTGCTCAGGTGGCCCAGGGCTCTGCCGTGACAACCAAGAGGCTTAGCTACACAGGGCCTTGGGCCTCTGCCACCATTCCTCTGGGATGCTAGGCCACAAGTGGGAGGGCTCTGTTTGCCTAGATGCTAAGGAGCTTGCCCAGGACTTGGGAGAGAGAGAGAGGAGAGCAGGAAGCAGTGTGGCTGGATGTTGGGTGGCCAGCCCCAACAGCCCCTCTGGCTGTGCCCCAGCTGAGACATCAGCTTCCTCGGCTGCCTTTGGCCACATGAGCATGGGGTGGCTCTCATGATGAAGGAAGCAGCAGGAGGAGAGAGGATTAGCTGTTTTGCTGCTCAGGAGGGGAGCTAGGGGAGGTCTCCTGCCCTCCCTGGAGCCCAAGGCACCACTGAGGTGGGAGTGGGGCCAGGACACTTGCCCTCCCTGGGCAGGAAATCTTGGAGCCTTGCTCTAGGTAGCTGTGGGCTCTTCACTCAGCAATGCTTCTCGTGCTCAGTAATTGAGAAAGGCCCCAAGTATAGAACAAATAGTCGTGCTCTGCTCTGTCTGAGCTCACGGTGCCCATTTGTAACCAGGGTGAACATGGCCGAACAGGCAGTTCTCTGAGGAAATCGCTTCTCGTTATCTTTACTGTAGCTGTTCCTCAGGGGCAGCTTGCACAGGAGTCCCATAGGGCTAGAGGCCCTGTGCCCTCTGACCTCTGCCTAGGCAGTGCCCTTGAGCTGCCCACTGGGGACCCTTTCAGGTTTGCTAGGACTGTGATCTCCGTTTTGTAGCCAGTTGGAAGACAGGGATTTCCTGGCGCCCGCCCCCTCCCCCACCACTTTGAGGGTCATCCAGAAATGAGAGTCAGAGCATGTCTGATGGCAAAAGCAAGGAAGGTTCTTCCCTCTGGAGCACTTCCAGCCAGGGCCTAGGTTGGAAACTCCAGGACTAGACAGGTCATGGCCATTCGCTAAGCATTTCTTTTCTCATCTGCAAGTTCGCCACTCTCTCTCACCCTCAAGAGGCCCTTGGGAGCCCCTTCCAAGCCTGCCAGGTCAGCCTTCAACCTGTGGTTCCCCTGGGCCTGGGCTGGCTCTGGTTCTGTCCTGGCTGCTCCAGGGGCTGGGCCGGGCCAGGCCACTACAGGTCGTTTCTTTCTGGACTCAGGGCTCCCTCTCATTTCTCTGTCCTTTCCCAGGTAAGCGTGCAAGACTGGCCAGCTATCTGGCTGCCGCTTTGAGCAAATGTGCTCCCTGGCCCTCCCCTGAATCCAACAGGAGATATGAGCAGCCTTTAGGGATGGAGTGTGGACCCCTGCAGGGGGACCCAGAGAGCCCTTTGGGGCTCTTCCCTGGCCACTCTGTTTCAGAGGTGTGAGCTGAGGCCTGGGCCCCTGGGGAGCCTCAAGGCTTCTTCTGACCTGCCGCTGTCTCCCCTCTCTAGAGGTGGCCGTGGAGACAGGACCGGCCGCTATGGGGCTGAGCGCAGCCTGCAAGAGGATGGGCTGGACAGCCGGAGCCAGAGAGACCATGATTACCGGGACATGGATTACCGCTCCTATCCCCGGGACTTCAGCAGCCAGGAAGCCCGCCATGATTACGATGATTCCTCTGAGGAGCAGAGTGCAGAGGTAAGTACTGGGTCTGGCTGAATGCCCACCCTCAAGGCAAGTCCACTGACTCTCTTCGGGCCTGGCCTTGGCCAGTAAGTCTGGCTAAGCTCATCCAGAGGCCTCTGGCCCTTCCCTTGCTCACCTAGCCCTGCTTCTAAGAATACCAGTCTTGCCTATCTCTGGAGGATTTCAAGGAGGAGGAGGTCTTAGGTCCTGAACACAGACACTGTCACTGCATCTACCTTTCTAATTCTGCTCTCTCTCTCTGTCGCTGTCCCCTGGATGCCCCCCCCACTCCCCTCCCCCCCCCCCAAGCCAAGTTAGGGTTTACCCAGGATGACAAGGAGTCCAACATTTGTGGGATCAGATGTGTCAGCTGGGCAGTGGGGGCAGTGAGGTGCCATGTGGAAGGCCCTGACCTCAGGTGCCCCTGGTTTGCTGCCTGTGGGAGTCTAAGAAGAAAGGCCCCAGTATGGGGGTGGGGAACCAGCCCCTGCTCCAGTAGCAACTTTTCTTTTTTTTGGTGAGGCAATTGGGGTTAAGTGACTTGCCCAGGGTCACACAGCTAGTAAGTGTTAAGTGTCTGAGGCCGGATTTGAACTCAGGTACTCCTGACTCCAGGGCCGGTGCTCTATCCACTGCGCCACCTAGCTGCCCCTTCCAGTAGCAACTTTGAGCCAAAGGGGAGGAAGCAGCCTTGTCTTTACTCTCTCCGTCTGCCCCCACAGAGTGGGAGAAACATGGCATCTGCCTTGCACTGAGTGTTGGTTCTTGAGGCCAGAGCAAAGGCCCTTCCAGTGGCTTTTGGCAGGATTATAAGGCCCAGGAACCTTGACTGGGGCCAGAAGAATTGAGCCTGAGTGCTAAGCCCCTTTGGAGAGGGAATCGTTCTCGCCTTACCCCAGAGAAGGATGTTAGTGGGTTCTGGCTTACTTGGTTTGGCTAGGATGGGACCATGGGCTGTGAGAGAGAGAAGCCAGGCAGAGGGACATAGGGCCGGCTGACAGCAAGGCTGTGACAAAGGCTGGAGGCCAGGCCTGCCGTGCCTGGGCAGAGGTGGCAGGGGAGTAGCACCAATCCTGCCTTTCGTTGCCATTGCTAGGGTCTTAGCTGGACCTTGCACCTGGAGTGTTAGCCTAGCTTTCTGGTACCGTGGTTCTGGGGTTTCTAGGGTCTTGGTAGATCAGGGCTGGCAGCCAGCCATTCTTGGCAGGAACAAGGACCCTGTACCACCTGGCTGTGCACAGAGCCAAGGATGAAGCTAGTGTTGGTGACTGGGTGGTCTCAGGCTTAGCCAGCCCTTGGTGTGCTGGACATGTTGACCTGCCCTGTCCTGAGCTGGGGGTCTTGCAGTGCCTCTGTTGGGGAGGTGGGTGGCTCTCCTCTGCCCCTGGAGCTGCATCTCCCTGTCTCCCACCTAGGGAGCCCCCAGAGAAAAGGAAGGGCGTGTGGAGGGGGTTGGGGCCACAGCCAGAATCCCCGACGGCTTAGGGAAGGCCCTGCCTGCCCGTGGCCTGGCTTCACTGAGTTTTCTGGCTTTCAAAGCCATGGAGAGCAGCATGGCTGGACTCCAGGCCCACAGCGGGCTGACCGCCTGGTCTCTCTCATCCCCTTCTGTCGCTCAGGATTCCTACGAGGCTTCCTCAGGTTCTGAGACGCAACAACGTAAGCGGGACAGCCCTACCGAGCCCCTGGGCTTCCCTGGAGATGGGGACTACCGGGACCAGGACTATCGGACCGAGCAAGGGGAGGAGGAGGAGGAGAAGGCCAGTCACATCATCATGCTGAGGATGCTGCCCCAGGCAGCCGCAGAGAACGACGTACGTGCCTTTGGGGCCGTGCTATGCCCCTCCTCGGCCCCCCCCCCCCGCCCCCCCTTCCCCCCTCCCTGGGCCCTGGGTTGGGAGGGATCAGCCTAAGAGTGAAGCTGTAGGGGATTCGAGGGAAGAGCAGGCAGCCTCCTGGGAGACAGGGATTCAGTCCCATCCTCGGTGCCAGGGCTCAGGGAGTCCAGGATCCTCTTAGGGAGCAAATGTTTCCTCATCCCAGCACCATGGAGAACTGGGGAGCACCCATCTGTCAGCACCCAGCAGGCCTGTCCCCAAAGTCTGTGCCTGTGTCACCAGCCCTTGCTCTGGTCCTGTGGCTCTCTTCTGTCCCTCCCAATGAGGCGGCTGCCTCCCTGTCCCATGCTGTCCCTGCGGTCCTGCTTGGACCCTGACTCACTCCCAAAGCCCAATCAGCTGACATCCAATCTCCTCATCATGGATGATCTGTCTTGTATTCATATCTCCCTTCCCTAATTCCTGCAGCTTAACTAACGGTTCAGCTACCCCCATGCTCAATGTGTGGTCATCTTTATACTATTTGGCTTTCAGTAGGTCCCGCCTCATCCCCTGAGACAGGCCAAGTCAGAGCAGGACTGCCCCCCCTTTGGGCGGCATCCGTCTAGCAAAGCCTGTGACCCCTCTCTTAGAATCATTTTTTGACATGCATAAAATAAAATCCAGAGAATTATAAAGGAAACCAAAGGTTAGTGAAAATAAAAGATCTGCCTGGTTTTCCCATCCATGTTCTTGGTTCCCCTGAAGTCTACCCATGGAGCCTGTGAACAAGGGTAGTATTCTTGGCTCTGGCACCCAAGGCCCTCCCAGCCATTCTCCTACTGGTCCGCCTTTTTTCCTCGGCTCTGCCTCATATGGACCCTTCTGGTTGGCCTATTAGAACAGGAGCTATTGGGGGGCACACACCCAGCCAGCATACTCTGGGGGCAGGCAGGAAAGACTTCTCTACCCAGCCTCCTGCTCTCACCCCCATGTGCCAGCCCCACTAGCCCCTTCTTCCTCTGAGCCATCTACTATCATCTCTGTGTGCCCTGTCCTACTGTCTTCCATCCCTCTCTGCCTCCAGGTCATGACTTCCCCTCCCAAGATCCTCCTCCAGAGCCTGGAACATGACCTTTACTTTATTGCCCCATCGCCACCTTAATTCTCAAACCATTTAGTGTGTGCTATAGGCAAGGCCCTGAGAAAAGAAATCCCCCGTGGATCCCACTGTGAGCTTATGTTCTAATGGTGGGGGGTGGGGGCTCCAGCACACATGCAGCTGTATCCTACACAAGGGAGAGGAGAGCCACCCCAAGGGCTGGGCCCTAGGACTTTGGGGGACAGGAGGCCTTCATGGAGGAGGAACTTCAGACTAAGATGTGAATAGAGCTGAAGAGGAGACCAAGGCAGGACAAAGAGAGGCAATGGAGATTGGGTCATTTTGGCTGAATCATGAGCAGTGGGCTGAAGGCGGGGGACAGAGTCTGAATGTGGAGGAAATGAGATTTCCCTCATTCTGTACATGAGGCCCAGGAGGGCCAAGGGCTTTGCTAAAGGCAGAGAAGTAGCAGGGCTAGAATTCCTGATTTCCAAAGCCAGGCCTCTTTCTACCTACTCCAGACGAGAGAGTCCAAAGGGACAGCAGAGTCCCTTTGCTATAGAGAGAGGAAGGGGACTGGAAGCCCCCTCCGAAATGGGAACAGGAAAGGGGGCAGAGCTGCTGGCGTTGGTAGGGCCTCTGTGGGGAGCAGATGGACAGGCCGAGAGGGAAGATTCCGATCTGGGAGTTCTCTGAATGGATGAAATGCTAGAGGGAGCCATGGTCCCCAAGCCCCTTCAGTCTGGCTTCCTGCTGCCACCAGCAGCTGTCGCAGTAAGCTTTTCTGGGCTATTGAGATTAGGGAATTTCTTGGCTACGTGTCCTAGCCCTCTCCAGTGCCCCCAGACTGAGGGGAGTAGGAAGCTGTCTGGGGGCAGCTGGGAGCTGTGGTTTTGTGAAGGGCACCTCATTGCCAGGTTTTTTACTCTCGTGCCCCCTTCTCCAAATAGCTTGTGCTAGTTTTTAAATGCATCAGATGGCAGAGAAAGCCAATTCTATTGAAGTCCATACAGCATCATGTATTCCAAGAACCAAGTTCACGGTCCCCAGGTCGAGAATCCCCAAGCCACAGAAGGAAAAGGTAGAATATGAACTACGCTCGGTCCTTCCCTTTCCCTCACCAAAGCGGTGTCCAAGAAGGTCCCGTCTTAATGACCTCTGGCTTCTGACTTTTGTAGCATGAGGTCAGCCCAAACCGCTGTTGGATGGTGTTTGGGTTATGGCCTCAGTGGGTCTCTGTGGTCCTGAAGTTTGACTCCAGCTTGGTAGCGATCCCCTCCTCCTCTCTTGAGACGCAATAACTGGTCAACTTTGGCTCATTGGGGTTTGCTGAGAATGCAGCCTCTTCTTTTCCCTTTCTCCGTCTTGGGTGCCCAGAGGCCTCTCTCTCCCAGCTTGCCTCCAGCCAGTGCCACTTGGCCTCCTAATGCCTCTGGTCTCTGCCCTCCCCACAGATCCGAGCGCAGCTGCAATCCCATGGGATCCAGGCTCGGGAAGTACGGCTGATGCGGAACAAGTCGTCAGGTGAGCTTTCGTTCCCAGTGGCCCTGCTTCTTGCTGCTCTTGGCCAATGCATCTCTTCCTTCCTGCCCCTCCCCCTTCCCTTCCCACCTGTCCATTGAAGCTGAGATCACCGACTGCTTTTCTTCTTTCCTTCCCTCCTTCCCTGAAGCTCCTCCACTGGGGCATCCTGGAAGTTGGTGCTGGTCTGGGGAGGGGATGACTAATGGGGCAAGGGAAGGCTCGGAGCCGAGCTCAGCCTGGGACCAACTCCCTCCCTAGCCTGGGGACCGACCCTAAGCATCTGAGATGGCGATTTTCTCCCTCTTCCATGCCTACCGTGCCCACCATCCCCTTCCTCCACTTGAAGTCCAGCTGAGATGGCGCTGCTTGCCCATCCTGGGAAAGGCGTTCAGGTCCACTGAAGGGGCTGTGACTCGCTGGCCCCAGCCCTTTACTGCAGATGAAAGATGTCAGGACCAGCAGCTGAGGCCCTGAGGCACGCTGGGGATCACTCAGCCTGGCGGTTCCTTTTTTCCTTTCTCGGCTTTTTCTCTCTTTCTCTCTGCCACCACCCCCTTTCCTTCTCCCCTGCTGGTTCCAGTCCTTCCTGAGACACAGATCTCCCCTGAATCTGTTTTTGGAGGGTGGGGAGCCTTATCGAGGCCTCTCTTCCCATATCCCCTCCATCAAGGCACGGAGCCAATGCCGGTCAGTTCACGCCTTAGCCTGGACAAATTGGGACATGGGGAGGCTAAGTCCCCAGCTAACCCTTTGGCCTTCAGTCACTCCCCCAGCCCTCACCTCACGTGGACTTGGGTACTGGGGCTTCATCTGCCACCCGTCCCCCTCCTCGACTAGAGCCAACTTGGTTATTTCCATTCCCACTCCCCCACCACCACCACCCCCCCCCAAGACCTGAACCCTAGCTTTCCTGGGAGCATCTCATGGGGCTGGGGTCCTCCTGCCTTTGAGGTGAGGTACTCTTCGTTCATTTGTTCTCTGGCCTCTGTACTGAGCCACTCAGAACATCCCTGAGTAGGCTTTTTCCCAGCCCGGCAGAACTTAGGGGGCAGCCAGGGCCAGCTGCTGCCCTCCCCAAATGGGATCGGTTTGGTTTGGCTCCCACTTTTCCCTCTAGCCCAAGCTGGCAGTGCCCCTGAGCCCCTGTGGGCAGTTCCAGCCTATGCTGTCCCTTTCTGCCCCCCCTGCCCCTCTCCTCCATCCCCGGCCCTTCCTGGCATTCTTCTCTCGACCCTCCTCCCTCCCCTGCCCCACCAGCCCCGCCCCTAGGAACGCCCGCCCGTTGTCTCCAGCTGTTGACTAACCCACTGCGTCTGTATCTGAATGCTGTCTCCAGGTCAGAGCCGGGGCTTCGCCTTCGTCGAGTTTAGTCACTTGCAGGACGCTGCACGATGGATGGAAGCCAATCAGGTTGCTTTGCTGCACTTGGAACCCTGCCCCCCCCCCCACGCGCACACAAGTACTGCCCTCGGGTGCAGCAGCCTGCCCCGGGCTGGCCGCCCAGGCTCAGCCCCCTGCCTGCCCCCTCTCTTCCCGCCCTCCTCAGTCCTGGCTTCCCCTTTCCTCCTGAGGAATCCTTGCCCACCTCTCTGCCAAGAGGAAGGTGTGGCCAGGGCTGTGTGGGAGAGGGGCTGCCCTCTCCTTTGGCATTTGCCCAGCCCCTCCTTGGAGCAGGGGCTGCACTTACAGGAGTGGGGGCCCCTTTTCCCTTCGGCCCCTTCCAGCCCAGCCAGGGATTAGCTGTGCCTGGTGCTAGGAGGGCGGCCCCAAGGGCCCGCCTCCTTTCTGCGCCAGAGCCATGGGCCAATGGCCCGAGGGATGCTGCCCCCTCTTCCCCCAGCGACCTCGGGGGTCTTCCAGAGGTTTTTGTTAACAAGAGCTTGGCCTCCTTTTTCCTGTCCCCACGCTCGTACACAAGCACACTTCCATGTGTGAGTGCCCCCGACTCAGGCAGATGAGGAGGGGCCAGGGGTTGGGGCCCCAGGAACCATTACCATGGCGAGATTGAACGCTACAGGGTCCTCGTGTGGCAGGCTGCTGTGGAAGGGAGCCAGGTTAGGCAGGGCCAGGCTCTCTTCCCCATTCCTCCACCATTTTTTTCCACCTCAGGCCCAGGAGCTTCCCCCAGGAAAGTGAGAGGGACCCAGAGTCCCCCCCACCCCCCACCCCCAGCCCACTGAGTTGGCAGCCATTTGCCATATGGACAGGGCACTGAGAGGCTGGCATGGCAGGGTAGGGCAAGTGTGGCAGAGCATGGCTCCTGGCAAGGGGCGTCCTTGTCTGGACCTCGGTTGGCAGGAGGTAGCTGTGAAGGCCGGGGCCTGTGGGGCCACTAGGCTAGTGTGCTTGACGGGCCGTGGGGGAGAAGGCCTCCCGGCAGGAGGTGCAATCTTTGATTGTGGCTGTTTTCTCTCTCTCTCTTCCTCTCCACGTTTCTGTTTCTCTCTATATCCCTCTCTCTCTTTTATCCCTGAGGTTAGCTCTCGGGTAGCACAGGGCCCCAGTGTGGCCTGTGTCAGGGCCCATCGGTGTTGGTTAGAGAGTGCGTGCCTGCTGGTGTGTGTCCACGCGTGTGCGTGCGCGTGCGCGTGCTTGTGTCCGGAGAAGCAGCGGCAGTGCCTGGGGGCCACACCCTGCGGCCGTGGCCTCCTTTCCTCCCTCCCTCCCTCCCTCCCTCCCTCCCTTCCCTCCCTGTTGTCCTTCATCCATTCAGCTGAAGGGCTGGCTCACTCTCTCTCCTCCTGTGCTGAGGTGTGTGCCAGGCGCTGGCCCCCTGGGCTTGGGCCTCACAGGCTTCTGCTTTTCCCTCCAGCACTCCCTCAGCATCCTGGGTCAGAAGGTCTCCATGCACTACAGTGACCCCAAACCCAAAATTAATGAGGATTGGCTTTGCAACAAGGTGAGAAACAAAGGCGGGGAAGAGGTAGGACGGGCCCCTGTGAGGCTGACCCAGAGCCATGCCCTTGTCCCTGGACCTCTTAGAGTTGGAACAAAGCCGAGTGGTTCTTCCTCCCCCCCCCCACCCCACGCTGTTTTTTCTTTCACATTTGCTCTCAGGGCCTCACTGAAGAAGGTTTTGTTTGGTGCCCTGTTCCTCCTCCCTCCCTTCCATCTTGTTTCCCCTTGTTTCCTTCCTTCCATCTTAACTTCTGGCCCTTCATTCATCACCATTCCTGAGGCCCAGCTCCATTATTCCAAAGGGCTGGGAGAGTCTAGGGTGAGGGTCCAGGAGCTTTCTGCTTTGGAAACTGTGTAGCTCTGGGACTGTGGACAAATGACGTCCTCCTCTGTAAAACCAGCTGCTGCCACTGGACTGTTGTGGTTTCATTAGTGCAGGGGCTGGGGTGGCCATCACCACAGTCAGACAAAGGAGATCACTTATACTAGTTGAGGTCCGCTGATGGGGTTGGGCCACAGGAGAGACTGGAGGGGCCTTGGATGCAGGCTGAACTTCTTGGAGGGAGCAAGGAGGGAGGGCCTGACAAGGGGCTACATAGGACTTCTCAGGGAGCCTTTCTATACCAATTTCCACCTCATGCCTGGCCTGGCCTCTGCTTCCCTTGCAGTGTGGAGTCCAGAACTTCAAACGTCGGGAGAAGTGTTTCAAGTGTGGTGTGCCCAAGTCAGGTGAGCTGGGCCCAGAAAAGGTGGTCTGGGGGTCAGCACGCTGGCCAGGCCTCTCTCAGCAGACCCAGGGTGCAGCAGCCTCTCCTTCTTTTCTCTTTTAGAGGCAGAGCAGAAGCTGCCACTGGGGGCACGGCTGGATCCGCAGCTGATGCCTCTGGGTGGGCGGGAACTGAGCCAGGGCCTGCTTCCCCTACCCCAGCCCTACCCAGCCCAGGGGCTCTTGGCCCCCCAGGCCCTGTCCCAGGGCTCTGAGCCCACTTCAGAGAACGCCAACGACAGTGAGTCCTGCCCGGGGCCCCGAGGAATGGTGGATGATGGGAGGGCCAGAGCTGACCTCCACCATAATTCCATTCTTTGTTGTCTCCAAGCCATCATCCTGCGCAACCTGAACCCTCATAGCACTATGGACTCCATCCTAGGGGCCCTGGCCCCCTATGCTGTGCTGTCCTCCTCGAACGTCCGGGTCATCAAGGACAAGCAGACCCAGCTGAATCGGGGTTTTGCCTTTATCCAGCTCTCCACCATCGTGGTGAGGGCGGCAGAGGGGGCCTGGGGGGAGTGAGGGGACAGAGCCCAGGCTTGGCTGAGGGCCTGACCCTACCTTTGCTCTGCAGGAGGCCGCTCAATTACTGCAGATCCTGCAGGCTCTCCACCCGCCCCTCACCATAGATGGCAAGACCATTAATGTGGAGTTTGCTAAGGGCTCCAAGAGGTGAGAGCCAGCCCTGCCCCTGCCCCAGCCCCTGCTCTGCATCCCCTCTATCCCTGGGCCTGGCTGACCTCTGTGCACCACCTCTCCCACAGGGACATGGCCTCCAACGATGGCAACCGCATCAATGCTGCTTCTGTGGCCAGTACAGCAATCGCAGCTGCCCAGTGGGCCATCTCACAGGTACTTCTCCCATGATCCTTCAGGGCCTTGGGAAGGTCTCCATCTGAGGCCAAAGGGATGCACGAGGCCATTTCCTTTCTCCATCCAACGGCTCCTCTGGCAGAGCTGTAGATTTGGCATCTGAGGACCTGGGTTGAAATCCTAGTTTGTATGACCTTGTGTAAGCCTCAGTTTTCTCCTCTGTCTCCCTGGCCTAGCTCTTTGATCTGCAGTGGCTTCCCTTTCGTAGAGGCCCAGGGCTCTGTCTGGTGCCCACCCCCTAACCTGATCATCCTTCACCCTGTTCCGTAGGCATCCCAGGGTGGGGAGGGGAGCTGGGCAGCACCTGAGGAGCCAGCAGCAGACTACAACTACTACCACCAAGATGAGGCCTACTGTGGCCCAAGCAATGAGGCCACACTCTATGGCCACAGTGGTTACCTGAAAGGTGCCACCAAGGCCTTGGGTGTGGCTGGAAGCAAGGGAGACCCTGCTGGAGCAGGTGAGGTCCTTGCATGGGTATTGTCAAAGTTGGGGGCTGGGAGCAAGACTCAGCCCTAAGCGTGTATAACTACCCCTTGCCAGGCACCGAACCCACCTTGGAACCTTGTGTACCTGGCGTTGATGCTGTGCCCTTGATCCAGGCCTTTCCCCGTGCCCAAGCCAGTGCCATGCCTGGCATCTATCAGCAGCCCGGGGCTGAGGGGGCTACTGCCCAGGGAATGGTGTCTAACACCCAGGTATGCCATTGTGGAGGGAAGGGTGGGGTGTGGCACCTGTAGACACAGAGATGGAACTGTCCTGCCCTGATTTCCCGTCTCCCCCCAGGCCCAGCCTTATACAATCGTGTCCCCTGCGGTTCTGAAGGCTGAGCTTCTCAGCCCAGCCCAGCCCAGTTCTGCACCCCCACCCACTACCAGTCCAGCTGCCCAGGACTCCTATGGCCAGTACCGTGAGTACCTGCTGGGGCTGGGCTAGAATTTCCTTTGGGCTGTGGTTGCCCCGCTACACACACACACACACACACACACACACACACACACACACACACACACACACACACACACACACACACACACACACCCCAGCCCTAGCACTAGCCCAGCCCCGGACTCCAAACTCTCTTCTCTCCCCTGTCCCCCAGCAATCCCTGATGTCTCCACCTACCAATATGATGAGACATCGGGCTACTACTATGATCCACAGACAGGACTCTACTATGACCCAAATTCTCAGGTGATTATAGGAAAGGGCTCAGAGGGCAGAGGGCTCCAGTGGGGTCTGGGGATGTCACATCACATCACCCCGGCCTCTCTCCTCCCATGTCAGTATTACTACAACTCCCAGAGTCAGCAGTACCTTTACTGGGATGGGGAGCGGCGCACCTACGTCCCTGCCCTGGAGCAGGTGACCGATGGCCACAAGGAGACAGGGGGAAGCTTGAAAGAAGGCAAGGAAAAGAAGGAGAAGCACAAGACCAAGACAGCCCAGCAGGTACAAGCAGAAGGCCTTCCTCCCTCACTGGCAGTGGGCAGGCTGGGCCCAAAGTGAGAGCAAGCAAGAAGAGAGAATGAGAAGGGCCAGACCCTCTTGACAGGGCTGCATCTTCTCACCCTCCCTGCAGATAGCCAAGGATATGGAGCGCTGGGCCCGGAGCCTCAACAAGCAGAAGGAGAACTTCAAAAATAGTTTCCAGCCCATCAGCTCTCTGCGGGAGGATGAACGGCGGGAGTCGGCCACAGCCGACGCTGGCTACGCCATCCTGGAGAAGAAGGTGCTCTTCCTCCTCCCCTCTCCCAGCCCCCTTTGCCTGGTGTCCTTCAGTTCCCAGAACAGTGGTGACCCTGTCTGTCCTGTCCCCTCCCTCAGGGGACGCTGGCCGAGAGGCAGCACACCACCCTGGAGCTGCCGAAGCTGCCGAGTGACGAGCACCTGGTGAGGAGGGCCCCGGTTGGGATGGTTTCCCTGTTTGGGCCCCCTCAGTGGCACTGAGCTGCCCCCCCTCTGCCCTTGCAGAGTCCACCCCGGGGGCTGGTGGCCGCCTATAGTGGTGAGAGTGACAGTGAAGAAGAGCCTGAGCGGAGTGCTGAGAGGGAGGAGAGGCTCACCGACTGGCAGAAGCTGGCCTGTCTTCTCTGCCGACGCCAGTTCCCTAGCAAAGAGGCCCTGATCCGCCACCAGCAGCTTTCTGGGTTGCACAAAGTATGTGCTTCAGGAGGGCCTGGGTTGAGGCCAGGGGACTTCAGGGGGCCCAGGGCACCAGCTTATTCCATTCCCTCTTCCATAGCAAAACCTGGAGATTCACCGGCGGGCTCACTTGTCTGAGAATGAGCTGGAGGCCTTGGAGAAGAGTGACATGGAGGTGAGGCCTCTCTCCTGGCTGCCCTCCCATCTTCCCTCCCTTCCCTGCCCCTTCCCCTGCCCTGACCGGGGGCTTTTCCCTCTACCTCAGATGAAGTATAGGGACCGGGCAGCAGAGCGGCGGGAGAAGTACGGCATCCCAGAGCCTCCAGAGCCCAAGAAGAGGAAATCTGGGGCTGTAACAGCTGCCACTGTGTGAGTGCTCTATCCACACAGAGGGCCAGGCGGGGGGCAGAGGGGGAAGGAGTGGAGGTCAGGCCTGTTTGAGACACCTCTCCTCATTCTCCCCTTCCATTTCTCTTTCTTGCAGGGACTTTGAGCAGCCCACCAGAGATGGGCTGGGCAGCGACAACATTGGCAGCCGTATGCTACAGGCCATGGGCTGGAAGGAGGGTAGCGGACTAGGTCGCAAGAAGCAAGGCATTATCACTCCCATCGAGGTGCGCCTGCCCCTCCCCAATCCCTCCCCAATGGCCAGGGCCCCAGAGCAGCTGGCCGCCCCTCCCCTCACCACTGGCCCTCTGTCTTCTTAGGCCCAGACTCGTGTCCGTGGCTCAGGACTGGGGGCCCGGGGCAGCTCCTATGGCATCACCGCATCTGAGTCCTACAAGGAGAGCCTGCACAAGACTATGCTGACTCGCTTCAACGAGGCAGAGTAGACCCTGGTCCAGGCCTCCCCACCCCTCTCACCTCAGCCCCATCTGGTACAGCCTTGACCTAAAGGCTCCAAGAGATGGAAAAGGGCGGCCCTGCTTGGCCTGGCCTGGCTGGGCCTGGCCTGCTGGCTGGCTGGGCCTGGCCTGGCCTGGCCTGGCTGGGCCTGGCCTGCTGGCTGGCTCTCATCCCCTACGGCCTCTTTCTTTTCTTGGGAAGCCATGGCCCCTGCCCACTGACCTGCCCTCTGACCAACTCTCCTTCTTTTTCTAATAAAACCAGAAAAGCCCCAGACTTTGAGCCTGTGAGGTTGGTGGGGTCAGGCCTTGTCCTGGGTGCCACTCACATTGGGATCCTTGGCTTTAGGGCTCAGGAAAGCCTGCAAGCAGAGCCCATGGCCTCCCGACTCTCCTGCCCAGCTGGGTGATCTGTTGGCAAGCGTGTACCCCATGATGCCCATGGAAGGCTTGGGGTGTCTGAACTAGACTCAGAAGGAACTTTAGGGGTCATTTAGTCTAAAAGTCCTTCATTTTTCAAAGGAGGAAATAGATCTGCTGTAGGGTAGTGACTTGTCCAAGGCCACCCAGGCAGTCAGCCGATCAAGTGGGAGTAGTAAGTGGGAGGAGGTGCTGGTCTAAGTCTTTAGTCCTGCAGCCGCCACACCTCAACTCCCGTCCATCCCTTTGGCCCTGTCCTGTGAGGCCCATGAACAAATGTAAGGTAGCCCCTGGGGTCTATTTAAGGACAGGACCAAAACACCCCCCAGGAGCCTCCCATGCTCACAAATGACCGTGGGCAAGTCTCTCAACCTCAGCCTCAACTTCCTCCCCTGTACAATGTTGGCGTTCCTTCCAGCACTGAAGCCACCAGTTCCCCCTTCCCACTCACCTGGCAAGGACTCTGCCCCCCAGCTGGGAGGAGGGGACAGGGTAAGGCAAGAGAGAGAAGAGACAAGGCCAAGAAGGCCTAAGTGACTTGGGGGCATTTAAGAAGCACATGGCATGTGCAAGGCACTGTGCTTGCTAAGCATTGGGCATCCAAAGAAGCGACAACCCCAGCAGGCCAGAGGCCCAGCCAGTGAGCACCACTCTCACTCCCAATCAGCATCAGCTTGACCTCTTAAGCGCCTCTTCCCAGATTGTAGGAAAGGCATTTAGGGCTTGCCTGGACCATCACCCGGGACCTCCACGGCATGGGACCGGCTGCTTTTTTTTAAGCACTTTTAAACACTGAAGACAAATTCCCTCATTGGATTCTGGCACCAGCCCTGGGAGGTGAGGGTCAGAGGACAAGAGATCATATGTTTGAATATTTCCCAATGGTTGATCTCCGTTGTGGCCATTCCCTTGCTACAGAACTTCTCTGTACCTTTGCCCTCACCAAGACCCCCGGCTGCTCCCTGCCTTGATATTTAAACAGGCCGTCAACCCTGCACTGGCTCCACTTCCCTCCCTTCCCCATCTTGACCCGCTGGGTCAGCCAGTTTAAGTCTACACTGTCCTCTTGAATCTCTTGCCATCTTATACTAGCTCAGATCTTAAACATTCCCCTCATGCGGTCCCTTTGCCCCTGCACACTCACCATTGAGCTGAACCATATTGCACTACACATTTCTAACAATGTCACTCTCAATTGGGGTCTCACCACAGCAGGGCAACCCTTTTAGAACTCTACTTGCTTCACTTTCCTCAACATAGCAGTGCTTCCAAACCATTTTATTCCCTCCTCAAACCTCCCATGGCTTCCCCTCCTGGCACCCTAGGAGCTGAGAGCTTCCTTTTTTCCCCTTTTTATTTCATATCACTCAGATTCTTGTCACAACTGTCTCCTTAGCCTCATCTCACATGAAGAGCTGACCCTCCCAGGCCACTGCATGGACAAGTGATGCATCCCTTTCCTTCCTGGCTTCTCCAGCAGATGCCTCCTCTATCATCCCTACTCTCTTATTAATCTGCTGCAGTCTCCCTGTCTCCTGGCTGTTTCCCTACTGCCTGCGGTAGGGAAGACATGCTCATGTCTCCCCCATCCTGAAAAACCCTTATTTGGCCTATCCTTGCTAACTCTCATGCCATCTCTCCTCACTTTTGTGCTTAAACTATAGATGACTGTCTATGATGGATGGATAGATGGATGGATGGAAGTCTCTGCTTCTTCCCTTCTGTCTCTGACTTTCTGCAGTCTGGCCTCCTACCTCATCATGGAAATGGAATTACTTTCTCCAAAGTTAACTGCCAAATCAAATGGCCTTTTTTCGCAATCTCCATTCTGCTTGGTCTCTGCTGCCCTTGCCACTCTACATCACCCTCTTCTCCTCGATATTCTCCTCCCATCCATCTGCTCCATCTTGATCTCCTTTGCTGGATCTTCAGGTCGCGTCCACTAAATATGAGTGTCCCCCAGACCTCTCTGTATTAGGCGCTCTTCCCCTTCCATACTATTTCCTTTGATGATCTCATCAGCTCCCATGGATTGTTGTCATCTTTTTTACCAATTCCTGATGGTGGGCCGTCAGGCCAGTCATGGCCAGTCATTTCTAGCATGTCTCAAGTTGGGTAAAGTTAAGTCCACTTGCTGACACTGCTAACAAAAGATGGGGTCACCCCTCTGAGTGGGCTCCCTTACTACTATGATCCCAGTGGCTGAGCATCTTAGCCCTAAGCTTCAGTGACTTCCCATGTGGGGGTCACCTCTTCCCTTAGACTTGTCTCAGATTTAACCAGTCCAGTCTCACATCTCCACCTGGATATCCTGTAGGCTAGAGCTGTCAAACTCAACAGATCCCTACAGGCTGTATGTTGAATTAGAAAACCCTATTATGTCGTATTTTTACTTATTTTGTTAAACTTTTCCCAGTTGTGTTCCATTCTGCTCTGGGCTGCACTTAGGAATTTGGCATGTTCAAAGCAGACTTTATTCTCTTACCTCCCCTCCTGATTTCCCTGCCACTGTCAAGGTCACTACCATCCCTGTCACTTGGGCTCAGCTCTTCCCTCTCACCTCCCAGTAGCCAATTAGTGATCAAGTACTGTCATTTCTACCCTTGCATCACCTGTCAAAGTCATCTTCCTAAAGTACAAGTCAGAGCGTATCATCTCCCTGTTCAGTTGGCTCCAATACTGGTTCCTCTGTTTGGCTTAGAATGCCTTCCATCACCTGGGCCCTGCTTCCTTTCTAGTTTCCTTCTACCTTACTCTCCCATCCCCACCACATACTCTCCTTCTGGCTCCCTCTTCGTCACCGCCTGGCTTTCCTGGCTTCTCTCAAGTCCCAGCCAAAGTCCCACCTTCTACAGAAAGCCTTGCCCTCTTCATTCCAGTGCCTTCCTTCTGCTGAGCAGCTCCAACTTAACATGTAGAGATATTGTGCGGACCTAGAGTTTGCATGGTGTTAGCCACGTCTGGCTGAGCTCCTTGGGAGCAGGGCCTTTCTTTGTATCTCCATTCTTTAGGGCAGTCCCTAGCACACAGTAGGTACTTAGTAAATGCTTCTTGACTATCTGAAGCACCTAGAGGGTCTACACAATAAACTTGAAGCTAAGTCTGTACACGCTCATTGCCTGGGTCTCGGGGTAGGACCAGAGCACCCAGCTGTCATCCCGTACTCTCAAAGAGGGCTTGGAGATTAGAATGCAGCCTGATATTACACTAGCTTTTTTGGCCGCCATATTGCTGTTGACTAATCTCAAGTGCACATTCCACTGATATTCTACTCCTGCTTCCTCTTGTACTCATGAAGACTTTTTGACACCCAGATGTACCACTTTTTTGTCCCTATTAAATGTCATTTTATTAGATTGAGCCTGTCAAGATCTTTGGGGATCTCGGCTGTTGTCCAGAACATTAGCTACCTTTTCCAGCTTGATGTTGTCTGCTAATTTGATAAGCCTTCAGCCAGTCAACAAGTACAACAACTTACTAAGTGTCTAACAAGGGGCTCAGCAATAGTAAGAGCAATAGACATACAAAGAAGGAAAGAATCCAAAATCTCAAGGACCTTTTGCACTAATATATGTCTCAGTTGTAGAGAAGAGGGGAATTCTTAACTCCTGAACAAATAGAAAAAATGATAGGAGACTAAATAGATGGATTTCTATCAAATTAAGGCGTTTTTGCATAATGAAAAGCAGTGCACCCTGAATTGAAAAGGAAGAATCTGGCATGTATTTTTGCTAAAAAGAAAAAACAATGTGACATCTTCACACTGTTGCTGACTACCTGAGCCACTGCATACTCAGGAAGAAACCCTCCTTCCACTCCTTAGATTAGTTCCAAAGGGTAAAAGGGGCCGGAGAAATGGCTCCTAGCTCATGCCGGCCCCAAGCAGGATTCCTTCTGCAGCTTACAACTCAATGAGGACTGCCACTTCCAAATGGGAAGGACATAGAAAGTAATAATAGATGGAAGAAATGGAATCCCAATAGATGCTGACCAGGCACAGTAGAAACACCAGAAGACGATGCAAGGGCCAACAGGATGTTTAGGTTGCTGTTTTGGCCACATGACCACACTGCCATCATCAATAAAGAAGCAGATATGGAACTTGCAAGGGTCAAGGGCCATCCTAATTGCCATTTTGGAATCATGGATGCAAGGGAACAGAGTAGGGGGAGCTAAAACTCAAGGACACCCCAGTTATGCTACCAATGTTTACTTGGACAAAGTCAAGACCTTTTATCAGGGAACAGGAAGTTGAAGTATCCTGTCTCTAGGCCACAAGAGGATTGGGCCTTTCTCTTCTCTGAAGGCCAAACGATAACTACCAAAAAGATGAGACACCCTACAGCACAGCACACGCCCAATTAGGGGAGGGTGCGGCTGCCCCTGTTCCTCTCAGGTGAAGTCTCCACCTCATCCTTATGAATGTCATTCCTTTTCTGTTCCTCTTCTACTTTTCTGTGGTCCTTGGAGAGAAGAAATGTGTACCTTGCCTGGCATATGGCTATAAGACTTTAAAAATGGAACACCAATCTCCTACAGCCCCTAGGTACCCTCGGGCACTGCAGAAGCACTTTGACCACATGGAGGGGCATATGGAGAGGACCTCTCACATTTCCCAACTATAACTCGAGGAAGTGAGAGTCGAGGGGAGAGTGGGAGGAGTCTTCAGCTATAAGGGCACAGTAACCCTGTTGGGATGACTACAGAGTCACTGTGGCTACTGAGCAAATGTCTAAGAAAGAGGACCAACCCACCCCCATCACTACAGCTTAAAAAAGACAAGCTATCGAAGAGTCTTTGGAAGAACTAGAAGTCAGCTCCCTGTCCGGGACTTAGGTACCAGTCTAAGGAAAGAGGTGACCCCCACATGTGAAGTCACTGAGACTCGGCTAAGATGATCTGTCACTGGGATGGTAGGAAGGGAGCCCACCCAGAGGGGTAGCCCAGTCTTTTGTTAGCATGGTCAGCAATTGAAATGAACTTTACCCCAGTGTCAGGAATTGCTGAAAAACAAAGACACTTTGGCCAGTGACTCTCCTGGGAGCCATTCCTCTAGGACTCTAGTCTGGGATGGCAGCAAGTCTCAGGTGGGCACTCTCTGAGTCCTAGGACCATGCCTTGAGGCCTATACCTATAGAGCACTCTCTGGTCTTAGTGAAAGAGACTCTGACTGATGCAGGTTTCTGGTTACCACAACAGGGGCACATTTATCAGTTTTCTTTTTGTTGTCCCAATCTTCAAAATAAGAAACAGTGGAGACTGAAATTATTAAAGTTTGCCTAAATTTGACACTGTGAGTGTGACTCTCTGCATTTAGAACTAGTCAAATGGCTGGCCCCAAGCATGAGTCTGGTTGTCATCGTAGGCCGACTTTCTCCTGGGGAAGACGACATGCCAAAAGCCTAGAGATGGGTACCCATATATCGAGGTGGGGGGGGGTGTTGCTGAAGGGGCTTTGGGTATCACCAGGAACAAAGGCAGTTTGTGGAGGCTGCTCTAGGCTGGGGCTTAAGGCAAACTTGGTCATAATGCATGCTGCTGCAGTTACTAGAGGGAGAGTAGGTCAGGGACCCTAGATCTGAACTCAGCCTGTTTCTTAGACCCAGACTTGCTCCTGTGTAAGCCAGGAACAGGGGCTTATTGTCTACAAGGGAAGGGTCCCAGACACTGGCAGAAATTAAAGTCTCAATTTCGTTTAAGTTTTCAAACACCACGATGCTTGAGTGGCTGGATCATAGTAGCCACTGTGACACCAGCCAGTGGGGGCTCACTAATCCTGTGAGAACATGCTGGGTACAGTGGTTGCTGCATGCATACATATGTGCATATGGAGATGGGGTGGGGGAGCCACTGGGCCTCCTGCTGTCTCCCATTACAGAATAGAGATCTGGGCCTTGCAATATGACTAAGAATAGCTCCAGAGGGCATCAAGGTGACGTGTCCAACTACTGTGTGAGCTCTGCCCCCTTCCCGGCTTCCCCAGCTTCCTTGAAGTCCCAGCTCAAACTTCCCCCTTGTGCAGGAAGCCTTTTCTGATCCGCCTTAATGCTGGTGCCTGCCCTCTGAGACCTCCCACTTTATAGTTTGTTTGTACTTATCTGTCTGTGTGTTGTTGGGAGTTTCTAGAGAGCAGGGGCTGTTTTTTGCCTCTCTTTGTATTCCCAGTCCTCAGCACAGTGCCTGGCATACAGTAGGCACTTAATAAATGCTTGTTGGCATCAAAATGTCCGCCTCCCTCCTGAGTCTCAATATGCTCCCACTCCTAGTGCTACCCAAGCAGTGGCCCTGGTCCAAATGCGGCTTGCCAGCCTCCTACCAACCACATGCGCTATACAGAGCACAGGGACTGCTGCTCTCTTAGGGATCACACGATGAGAGATTTAGGCCTCAGATTATGCTGCTTAGAAATATTCTTGTCCGGGGCAGCTAGGTGGCGCAGTGGATAGAGCACCGGCCCTGGAGTCAGGAGGACCTGAGTTCAAATCTGGCCTCAGACACTTAACACTTACTAGCTGTGTGACCCTGGGCAAGTCACTTAACCCCAATTGCCTCACTAAAAAAAAAAAAAAACTTGTCCATCTCCATCATCTGAAGGATGGGGAAAGGGAAGAAGCATAAGGCAAAGAGCTGGGAAGAGGATCCCGAGCCCTACAATGCCTTTCCAGAAGGGTCCAGTCTCTCCCCAAGTCAATCAGTTGGTCAGTCAGTCACCAACAAGCATGTAAGAAGCCCTGACTGTGTGCCAAGCACTGTTGCTAAGCCTTGGGGATAGCAAGACAGGCAAATGACAGACCTGATCTTTGAGGAGTTCATGGTTAATAAAGAGGCCACATACAAAACATACAAGATATTGACAGAGTGAATTGGAGGTGATCTTGCCTCATAAGGGGGGCTGACAAAGGCTTCCTGCACTAGATGGGATTTTACTGAGCCATGAGTAGGCTAGTCAGGAAGACAAACACCCTGGCCATCAGGGACAGCCAGTGAAAAGGCAGCAAAAGGGGCCAGCTAGGTGGCACAATGGATAGAGCACCGGCCCTGGATTCAGGAGGACCTGAGTTCAAATCCGACCTCAGAAACTTGACACTTACTAGTTGTGTGACCCTGGGCAAGTCACCTAACCCTCACTGCCCAGCAAAAGAACAAAAGAAAAGAAAAGGCACCAAGACTTTGTGGCCAGTCAAGGCACTTTATATTTGGTCCTGGAGATAATAGGGACCACTGCATTTCTTTTTTTTTTTTTTAAGTGAGGCAATTGGGGTTAAGTGACTTGCCCAGGGTCACACAGCTAGTAAGTGTTAAGTGTCTGAGGCCAGATTTGAACTCAGGTACTCCTGACTCCAGGGCCAGTGCTCTATCCACTGCGCTACCTAGCTGCCCCAACCACTGCATTTCTGAAAGAGGGAGGTGACACTTTGTCAGTATAGACTGTAGTAGGGAGAGACTTGAGGCAGGGAAATTAACTAGAAGGCTATGGCAAGAGTCCAGGCAAAGGAGATGAAGGCCTGTGCTAGGGTAAGCATGAGTCAAGGATGACACCAAAGATCGGGGACAGAGTGACTAGAAGGAAGGTGGGCAAGACAGTATCTATGATAGATAGTAAGAGGGAGGGGCAGTTAGGTGGCGCAGTAGATAGAGCACTGGCCCTGGATTCAAGAGGACCTGAGTCCAAATCTGGCCTCAGACAGTTGACACTTACTAGCTGTGTGACCCTGGGCAAGTCACTTAACCCCAATTGCCTCACACACACACAAAACCACCACCACAACAACATAGAAGATAGTAAGAGGGAAGTTAGAAGGAGGAAAGGGTTGGGGAGTGGAATAAGGAGCTCTTTTCTCAACATGGTGAATTTGCGATGTTTTCCAAATGTCCACGAGACCATTGGTGATGCATGCCTAATGTTCCGGAGAGAAACTAGGGCCACATAAGGAGATCTGGGAAACCTCTGCCTCAAAATGGTCATAGAACAGAAAAAAAAAATCACACCAAGTCATTTGTCCATGCCAAGGTGGCTAGGGATATGGACAGAGAGGCCTATAAACACCAAGAGTCTGGCCCAGGAATGCTTAGCAACAGGGAACATTCCAATGCCAAGGGATTGAGAAAGGGCTTAGGGCAGCAAGGCAGAAAATACCAAGGTAGAAAGAGATCCCAGAGGATCCCTGAACCAGCCCTGGGTGCAGGAATGAGTGCAATCTGGCAGCTCTGTCATTACTCAGTTCTGGGTCACAGATCTAGGGCAGAGAGGAGCTAGAGCATGGGCCCTAGCTGTGTATTGAGCAAGGAACAAGATCTGGGAAGCAAAGAGTAGCTGTGTGACTCTGATCCCCAGAGCAGGCTCAGCATCCTGGACCAAAGTGGAGTCAGCAGTTCAATTGCTCTGAACCCACAGAGCCTCCCAGCAGACCAATAATGACTGAGTCTAGCAGCAGTCTACAGAAACTCTCAACCACATACAAGCCAAAAGATCCAAACCTGGGTCAGGAACTTGCAGAATTCAGATGAGGTCAGTGAACATGCCTCCCCCCAGATCTCACCACTGTGGGAACACTGAAAGCTTGCAAGTCCCCAGCCAGAGCTGTGAAATAAGCAGAAGGATATGAGGACAGAAACTCAGGCCAGACATCCCACCCCCCCACACACACCTCCAAGAAGTATGGCAGGGCCTGGCACTAACATTGAGTCCAAGGTCAACAAATAGGTGGTAAGAATGGGCAAACAAATGAAGGATTCTACCATAAAAAGTTATTGTCAGGGCAGCTAGGTGGCGCAGTGGATAGAGCACCGGCCCTGGATTCAGGAGTACCTGAGTTCAAATCCGGCCTCAGAGACTTAACACTTACTAGCTGTGTGACCCTGGGCAAGTCACTTAACCCCCATTGCCTCACTAAAAAAAAAAGTTATTGTGGTGACAGGGAAACTCCATAAACACAAAAAAAGACAATGCCTTGAAAACATCTACAAACAAAGCCTCAAAAAGAAATGTGGATTGGACACAAGCCCAGCAAGAATTCCTAGGAGAGTTAAGCGTTTTCTACAAGGAGAGGAAAAAGATAAAAACCAAATGAGAACTATGGAAGGAAGATGTGAAAAGAGAATAAAAATCTGAGGGGAAAAGGTCCAAAACCTTTATGAAGAAAATAACTCCAAATAGCCAAACGAAAGTTAATGATTCCATGAGACATCAAGAAATAATACAACCGGGGCAGCTAGGTGGCGTAGTGGATAGAGCACCGACCCTGGAGTCAGGAGTACCTGAGTTCAAATCTGGCCTCAGACACTTAATACTTACTATCTGTGTGACCCTGGGCAAGTCACTTAAACCCCAATTGCCTCACTAAAAAAAAAAAAGAAGAAGAAAAGAAAAAGAAATAATACAACCACAAATATAACAAAAAAAGGAAAATGTTGGATGTTGGAGGGGATGTGGGAAAACTAGGACGCTAATCCACTGATGGAGCTGTGAACGGATCCAACCATTCTGGAGAGCAATTTGGAACTATGCCCAAAAAGCTATAAAACTGTGCATACTCTTTGACCCAGCAATACTACTGTTAGGTAGTTACTGTTAGGATGTCCCAAAGACATCCCCAAAAAGAGAGAGCTATCTGTACAAAAATATGTATAGCAGCTCTTTTTTTGGTAGCTAAAAATTGGAAATCAAAGGCATGCCCATCAACTGGGGAATGGCTAAACAAGCTGTGATATATGATGGTGATGGAAAACTATTGTGCTATGAGAAATGACAAGCAGTATGACTCCAGAAAGGCCTGGAAAGACTTCTATGAACTGATGTATGGTGAAGTAAGTAGAACCAGGAGAACGTTGTACATAGTGACAGCAATCATTTGATGAACAACTGTGAATGACAACTATTCTCAGTGATACAATGTTCCAAAATAATCCCAAAGGTCCTCCTGAATCCAGGGCAGGTGCTTTATCCACTGCGCCACCTACCTGCCAGCTAGGCATCCTATTTCAAGAAGTCATAAAAGAGGCCAGAAGCGCAGGGAAGTGGAGTTGCTGCTGTTTTCCTGCTTCAGCAGTGCTTGAACGGAACCCGCTGCTCGATTCCCGGCCGGAGCCGCCCTTAGCCACCTCTCCACCTTCACCTCCACTGACCAACACTTCTCTGTCCTACCGTTCGAGCAGCAGCCGTCCGCCTCAGCCGAGCCAGCCTCAGCCACCATCTCCGCCACCATGACGACCTCGTCTCCCTCTCAGGTGTGACAGAACTACCACCAGGACTCTGAGGCTGCCATCAACCAGCAGATCAACCTGGAACTCTAGACCTCCTATGTCTATGTCTTACTACTTCGACCGAGATGACGTGGCCCTGAAGAACTTTGCTAAGTATTTCCTGCACCAGTTTCACGAGGAGCAGGAGCACGCTGGGAAGCTGATGAGACTGCAAAACCAACGTGGTGGCAGCATCTTCCTGCAGGACATCAAGAAACCAGACCGTGATGACTGGGAGAGCGGACTGAACACAATGGAGTGTGCTCTGCACTTGGAAAAAAATGTCAATCAGTCATTACTGGAAACGTACAAGCTGGCAACTGACAAAAACGACCCCCATTTATGTGATTTCATCGAAACCCATTACCTGGATGAACAGGTAAAGTCCATCAAACAACTGGGTGATCACGTAACCAACCTGCGCAAAATGGGGGCCCGATTCTGGCATGGTGGAATATCTTTTTGACAAGCACACCCTTGGAGACAGTGACAACGAGAGCTAAGCCACACACCTGGCTTCCCCCACACCTGGGAACTGTGAGCGACATTCCTGTCTTTCAGTGAATGCATATTTTGGTTATCTGACCTTTTCATAATCTGTACCAAAAAAACTACCACCAGAGATGCCAGAGTTTCCTTTGCCCAGCCAGCCTTGGGTGTTGCCAATGAATTAGCTTGGATGTGTGGGCATCGGCCAGCCCATGTTTCCCATGAAAGAAAGGGTTTTTCATGCACAAGTGGTACCAGGGCAGCTTTTTTTCAGTTATTAGGGGAGACATCGGGACGTAGTGAAGACGCTAAGATGGCAGTCAGGAGAAAAGAGTGAAACGACGTAGGGGAGCACCAATGGCAGACGGGCGGCCACACCCACAGGCGAGAGTCAGGGCTCGGGGGTTGTAAGCACAGGCGGTGGCAGGAGAGAAAGTTAAAAGAGAAAGTGGAGAGTTCATTGGCAGAAATTCACATGTCATATTTTACTTTTGTTATCCTTGTTATCATTTAACTCTAAGTTTATTCACCTAAAAAACCCTGTATTTGCTTTAATTAAAAGAGACATTTTAATCCTTTTTTTCTTATCAGGCTGGGAGAGGCAGTGGGGGGAGGGGCAGGCCCTTGCAGGTTGGGTCCCCGTAAGGGCCTCGCCAAACCTGGGGGAATTTTTAAATCCCCAGGCAGGTAGGCAGCTAATAGCCAGCTATAGCTTTACCAGCTAAAAGCAGTCAGAGAGCCAGCCAGGAGTTCAGATTAGGGCCCAGTTAAAATATTTTTTTACATGAATGGCAACCACGGCAGGACTTACAGGCCAGATACAATTTTTCAGCTAGATATAATTTTTTCAGATGCTAACACAGATATAGTTTTTCAGATTAAGTAGTTAACAATTTTTTTAATATGTGTGAGTGTGTGTATGTATGTATGTATATGGGTATGTATGTGGATATGTAAAGCTCCTAGTGTGCACCAGGCACTGAGCCAAACACTTGCCAAACACGATCTCATTGGATCCTCCCAATAACTCTTGGTGTACTGTTGTGATCCTCATTTGACAGGTGAGGAAACTGAAGCAAACGGAGGTAAAGTGACTGGACCAGGGTCCCACAGCCAGTGAGGACCCCACCGCTCTTGCTACCTTGTCTTTCTGTGTTCATTCCTTCCCTCCCATACCCCACCCCCAAATCACAGAACATTCCTCTACCACCAGCTCCTATACACTAGTTGTTGTCATCAATTCACCTCCCATATATATATTCATCTCCAATTGGTTACTGCCTTTCCAACCTAGTTTCTACCGTTTCCCCCCTCCTCTGCCATTGTCCCCAGGAACTTCAATTAGACTACACAATTCTTCATTTTATTCTACTAAGAATGGCTCACATTCAAAGAACAAATTATAGGAATAATCAATAATTTCATTAAAAAGAATTAAGACAATGAGACAGAATACCAAAAATTGGGGAAGCAGCTAAAGAAAGGCTTAAGGGGAAATGTATATCTCTAAGAACTTTCATCAGTAAAAGAAAGAAAGAATGAATGAATTGGGCATGCAACTAAAAAAACAAAAAAAAACTAGAAAAAAAGCAAAAAATTTTAAACACACCAAAATAGAATTCCCGAAACTCAAAGAAGAGATTAAGAAAATTGAAAGCAAAGCAAAGCAAAACAAAACAAAACATTGAATTAATCAATAAAACTCTACTCTGTTTAAAAAACAACAACAAAACAGATAAGCCATTAGCTAATTTCATTTCTCCAAAAGAAAGAAGAGAATCAAATGACCTTGTGGGTAGGAGTCATATCCTTTGATAGGCAGAACAAGCTGTCTTTTGGCTTTCCACAATCGATCTCTTTTCTGATGTGCCTAAGAGGGTAAGATCATCAGTCCTTCCCCACCAGACCACTTCCGTTCTGTGGCCTTTGTCCTCCTCAGTTTCAGGCACTGGTGGTGATCCCAGTGGCCAAATTCCAGTCGGGGGACCTTCGAGTCAGGACTGAAGGCAGAACTGGGCATGGAGCCAGCAGGGCAAGGAAGCCCTTGTGGCTGAGACTCAGATCCAAAGAGGGTTTGGGCTTTGGAACTTAGGGCCGTGCTCCAAACCCAGTTAAACTGGAACCTCAAAGACTGAGGTGGAACAAGGGGACAGGATTAAACCCCACATGTTGGGAGAGGAAGTTTCCATGCCTGTTATTAAACCTTTGAAGTAAATACGTCTTTGTAAATGCTCATCCTAACACCATCAGTGGTAGCTGGAGGCATTTGCAAAGAGGTCAGACACCCCCAAACCCCTTTAAAGGTATTGAAGGAACCTGGGGGAAGGGTAAAATGTAACGTATATGGTCCTCAGGCAGAGAGAGAACCTAAAAATAAAAGAAAACGCAACATTCCAAAATAGTGGCTTACATCTATATTGAGCAAAGTGCTTCGCCATTTCTCTTACTTGATTCTCACATTATCCCGGTGAGATAGGTGTTATTTTCACCCGCAATTTACACATAAGGGTACTGAAGCTAAACAGCTTGCCTAGCATCACACAGCTGAGGGAGAATTTGAACTCAGGTCTTCATAAGCAAGCAACACCCCCCCATCACCCCTCTATCCAGGCTTGACTCCTTAATTGGCCACTTTCAGCTATCGATGATAATTCCCAGCAGGCCTCAGCTCTTCCCAACCTCTAATTCCTCATACCTTGGAAGCCCTAAGAATACAATTTCTCTGCTCCTATATTATGTTGCTGTGCTGCTGTCGATGGAGAAAATAAGCCAACCACTGAAATTCCTGGCATGTAAGCTCAAATGGGCTTCTCCACAATCCTGCCCCTATCCCAACCATCTCCTTCGCTCCCAAACCTTTTTTTTTGGGGGGGGGGGAGGGCATCTTTAGTCTCTCCCTTGCCAATGACCCCTTCCTCTTTGCTTACAAAGACCTTTCGATGCTCCCCCAACCCTCCCCTCACTGAACCCTCACAACTGAAACCCACCTTTTGTCACATGGGTGTTGCCCCAACCATCTGTCCTTGACCCTTTTTCTTTCCTCCCTCTCCCTTGGCAATGTCATTCATTCCTTTAGTTTCAGCAACCACCTTGATGCAAATGACTCCTATATGTGGATCTCGCCTCTGCAACACCTCTCTGATTCTCCTCCTTCACTCCTCTGATATGCCCCCACCCTGAGGCAGGCCCTCATCTCCTCACACCTGGTTAGTCTTGGGGCTACAAAGTCCTCCTCACTCCCATCCAGTCTCCATTCAAGGGCCAAAGGGATTTTCTTAAAGCTCTAGTTTGGGGGCAGCTAGGTGGCGAAGTGGATAGTGTACTGGCCCTGGATTCAGGAGGACCTGAGTTCAAATCCAGTCTCAGACACTTGACACTTACTAGCTGTGTGACCCTGGGCAAGTCACTTAACCCTCACTGCCCTGAAAAAAACCAAATAAACCCCCAAAAGCTCCAGTTGGACTATGTCACCCCTCACCCCCTTGTTGACAAACTCCAAAGACTTCCTATCACCTCCAGGATCAAACATGAAGTCCTTCATAACCCAGAACCACCTAATCCTGCCCCAACCTTTTTGACCTTCTCACCCCTTACACTATCCTCCCCATGGACACTTCACCCTGGCCTCTTGGCTGTTCCTCAAACAAGACACTCCATCTCTTGACTCCAAGCATTTTCTTTCTTTCTTTCTTTCTTTTTTTTCAGGGCAATGTGGGTTAAGTGACTTGCCCAGGCCCAGGGTCACACAGCTAGTAAGTGTCAAGTGTCTGAGGCTGGATTTGAACTCAGGTCCTCCTGAATCCAAGGCCAGTGTGTCATCCACTGTGCCACCTAGCTGCCCCCTGACTCCAAGCATTTTCTCTCCCACCTCATTCTACCTCCTGCTTCCCTGGCTTCTATTAAGTTCCAACTAAAAGCCTATCTGGGACAGGAAGCCTTCCCCAATGCCTCTTAATTCTAATATCTTGCGTCTTGATTGTTTCCTTATCTTGTAGAGCACTGTTTTGTCTCCTCCATTAGACTGTGAGCTCCTTGAAGGCAGGTAGTATCTTTTTCATTTGCCTGGCACATAGTAGAGGCTTAATAAGTGATTACTGACTGGCTGATTACATCCCCATCCAGCTCTTTCCAATTGCCTTTCTCGGTTTCTCTAGACTAGTGTTTGTACTTCCGAGTTCCTAGTCTGCTCTGTGCTTGTCATCCGAAATGCTCTAGGGCCTGGACTGGCTTCTTCTTCAATACTATTTCACCTGGTGACCTCGTCAGCTTCCACAGATCCATCCCTTTTCAGACCTACTAACTTCTCTAGTGACCTCAGATCTCCCATCTCAACTAGATGTCTAGCAGATGCCTTCGACTCGACGTGTCTAAAACGGAACTCATCATATTTCTGCTCCCAAACTCTCCCCCTCCTCCTCACTCCCCTGTTCCTGTACAGGACACCATCATCTTCCCAGTCCCTCAGGCTCACAACCTAGAAGTCCTCCTTAATAGGCTGATCCTTCACCTGGAAGATGGCTTCAGAAAGGACCAAGGAATGGTCTATATGGCATTTGCTGCCTGACAACTCCAAGAGAAATGGCAGGAGGAGACAGAGGGTCTGTATGCACCATTCGTTGATCTCACCATGGCCTCTCAGTCATGAGGTCTTCTGGAAGATCATGGCCAAATCTGGATACCTGGGACAATCAGTCTTTTCCCTCGGTTTCATGATAGCTTCTGGATGATGGATGATGTTCTCTTGCTTTCCCAGTCACTGCTGGAATAAATCAGGGCTTTGTGCCTGTTCCCATGCTTCTTAGCATGATGTTTTCAGCAATGTTGTCAGATGCTTTCAATGAGAACGAACCTGGCATCGAGGTCAGCCACTCCAATGAGGGTAAATTATTTAACTTGAAAAGGCTACAACCTACAAGTGGAAGGAGAGTTAGTACGTGACTTTTTGTTCTGCAGATGACTGTGCACTCACTTCAGTCTCTGAAGCGGAGATGCCACAGAGCATGGATCAGTTCTCTGCTGCCTGTGCTAATTTTGGCCTAACAATGAACACCAAGAGAAAAGAGGTTCTTCACCAGCCAGTACCAAATCATCTGTATGTGGAACCATCAGTTACAGCAAATGGAGAAATAGTGAATGCTGTGGATAAGTTCACTTACCTTGGCAGTTTGCTTTCCAAGGATGTCTCTATAGGTGATGAAGTCAATGTACACATTGACAGAACCAGCTCAGCATTCAGGAGGCTCTAAAAGAAATCGTGGGAGAGGTATTAGACTGAGTACCAAACTGAAGGACTACAGGACTGACGTGCTGACCTCATTGCTGTGTGCCTGTGTAATATAGACAGTTCACCAGCACCATGCCAGGAAACCAAATAACTTCCATTTGAATTCTCTTAGGAAGATTCTGAAGATCACCTGGCAGGATAAGGTGCCAGACACTGAGGTCCCTTCTCGAGCTAAACTCCAAGTATTCAAACTCTACTGTAGAGAACACAACTTAGATGGGCTGGCCATGTTGTTCGAATGTCAAACGTATGCTTGCCTCAAAGACTATTTTATGGAGAACTCACACAAGGCAGGTGCTCACAGGGAGGTCAGAAGAATTAATACAAAGACACTCTCAAGGTCTGTCTGAAGAACTTTGGAATAGATTCTACGATATGAGAAACACTAGCACAGGACCAGCATGCCTGCATCAAAGAAGGCATTATGCTCTAGGAGCAAAGCAAAATTGCAGTAGCTCAAAAGAAATGTAAGATGGGCAAATTTAGAGCCATCTCCACACAAACACTGGTAGCACCTTCCGGGCCCCACTTGGTCTGATTAGCCAGTCACACACACTCGACATTGACCCCTACATAGCAATGCCATTTTGGTCCTCTTCAAGGGTGAAGGACAACAATCAACCCTGCACAAGTCTTTTGTGATCCTGACTGTGCTTCCTTGACACTTGAACTGCTTCTTTTTGGATGTTTGCAGTATTTTTTTCTTTGACATGAGAAATCTGGGTTTTAGCTATTACACTCCTGGACCTTTCCTTTAGAGACTTCTTTCAGTGGGTGATCAGTGTAGTTTTCCTATCTTCCCTATGCCCTGTGGCGCTAATAGAGCTGGGCAGTTCTAGTTTATGATTTCTTGAGATACGATGGCTGGAGGCAGCTAGGTGGCACAGTGGATAGAGCACCGGCCCTGGATTCAGGAGTACCTGAGTTCAAATTCAGCCTCAGACACTTAACACTTACTAGCTGTGTGACCCTGGGCAAGTCACTTAACCCCAATTGCCTTACCAAAAAAAGAAAAAAGAAAAAGAGATACAATGGCTGGTCTTTTGTTTTTTTAAATCATGGTTTTCAGAGAGTTTTCAGAAATTCTTCAATTCTCTCCCCTTAACCTGTTGGTTGTTTCTGATATCAACTCTCTCGCATCTTCTTCTACTTTTCAATTTTATTTTTCTTGTTATGTCATGGAGTCACTGATTTCTGTTTGTTCAGGTCTTATTTTCAGGAAGTCTATTGTTTGGATGAGGTTGGTCACTTTCTCCTCTAAGATAACTTATTCTCCTTCCAATTCTTTCCTTCAGAATTTTCATTTCATTTTTTATTTTAAGCTCTTGCTTTATTTCTTCTAGGTATTCATGTAGTCCCTGTGGAAAATCTATTTTTTCCCTTTGGGTATCTGCTCATAGTTATTATAGAGTTACTCCTACCTTCATTTCTATATGTACAGTTGTGCTGAGTCAGTATCTTCTTTGTTTATCCATCTCCCCATCTTTAGTTACTGATTGGAGCTTTGGACCAGGAGCCCTTTTCACCCCCTCCTCTGTTTTTCAGTGGGGATAGTTAGCCCTGTTTAGTCTCACCTTGGGTCCCCTGATAGGGTCAGTCCCCACTCCTTTGGAGTTTCTCAGGTGTGCTGTACTGCATTGGCTGCTGCTACTTCTGGGGGCTTCCAGGATCTCCAAGGTGGGTTTTTCTGACCACACTGGTGCTTTCCAAGCATATCCTTCCACTGTAGAGCCCAGAAGGCCACATGTCTCCAGACAGTCCCTGATCCTGGGCTGCAGCTAGCTTTGATAGTGGCCCCTTGCCCTTCCCATCCCCCTCCCTGAAAGCTTCTATCTGACTCTCTGAGGCCCTGGGGGTGGAAGAAGTCACTCACTGTCACTCTCCTTGAATTCCTTCATCACTGTTGGGCCTGGTGTGAATTTCAGCGAGGGGCGTTGCTGGAGTAGATCACGGGGGAGCTGGGTAGTCTGCCTCTACTCAGTAGTGTCACAGAAAGACCAAGGACTGAAGAAAGGCCATTTACTTAAGGGAGCTCCTCAGCTATTGGATGATTTTTTGTAGAACTTCAAGATCTGAAGCAAGACCAAAGGAAGTGAGCAATGAGTGGGAGGCAGAAGTGTTTTCAAGCTAGGGGCCACCTGGACAATTTTGTTGGCAACAGGACAAGAGCCAATGCAGAGTGAGGTGAGGAGGGGGCAGAGGCAGTAAAGGAAAGGACCCGAGAAACAAGTCTCATTGGCGACCAGGAGAACTGAAGGAAATGATGGTGAGATTGGGAAGTGGAAGAGCAAGATGACGGAGAGAAGCTCATGATGCCCTCCATGGGCTCACCGAAGCAATGGGCTCATGTGGTAAAAGGAGAGTGAAAGGCCTAAGTCTCTTTGGGAGCCGGAGACTCAAAGAGTCATCCCAACAAATCAACATTTAGGTAGCCTTTCATACACAATCTGATTTGATCCTCACAACTTTTAAAAGGAGGGAGTAGAGGTTAACAACAACAACTCTCAGGCAGCTAGGTGGCACAGTGGATAGAGCACCGGCCCTGGAGTCAGGAGGACCTGAGTTCAAATCCGACCTCAGACACTTGACACTTACTAGCTGTGTGACTCTGGGCAAGTCACTTAACCCCAATTGCCTCACTAAAAAACAAACAAAAACAACTCTCAGATCATCATCAAATAGTGCCTAATAGTGTGCCAGAACTGTGTTAAGCGCTTTACAAATATGACCTCACTTGATCCTCACAACAACCCTGGGTGGACAGGAACTTATTTACAGATGAGAAAACTAAGGCAGGGAGAGAAGTAAGTTGCCCAGAATCACACAGCTAGGAAGTGTCTAAGGCCAGATTTGAGCTCAGGTCTCTCTTTTTTCCCATTATTTATTTTATTTTTCACATGACATGTAAAAGCACTTTTTTAACTTTACTTTTGTTTGTTTTTTAAATTTTGAGTTTCAAACTCTTGCTCTCCCTTCCCTCCTACCTCATTGAGAAGGCAAGCAGTTTGATACATGTGCAGTCACTCAAAACCTATTTCCACATTAGCCATATTGTGAAAGAAAACACAGACCCAAGCTGGAAGTATCACAGTTCTGAGCCTTCTCGTGTGAAGAGGTCTCAGCAAAGACCCAGAGTGCGCCCCAGAGGGGAAGCCAGAACACTGGGACTAGAGATGTGCTGGAACTTGTCTTCAGAGACCCTTCGATCAAGGTCCAGCTCTGCTCCTAGCTCATTGTTTGATTATAAGGGGATTCTTCTTTAAAGTGTAACATGTTCCATAAAGGGTAGGACTAGAAGAGATGTCTAAGATCCCTTTGAGTTCTAAAAGCACAGACTTCCAGGGCGGAGCCAAGATGGCAGAGGAAAGACAGTGAGCTCTTGAACTCATGACACAACTGCTCCAAAAAACATCCAAATTACACCATAGGAAAATGCCTGGAGCAGCAAAATTCAGAAGAATGTGCTGAAATCATCTTCTAACCAAGAATGGCTTGGAAGGTCAGAAGGAGGGAGCTGCTGTGCTGATACAGGAGTCGAGCCCAACCCCACAGTCACCCTGACACAGATCCAGTCCCAGGAAGGCCTCACCAGAGAAGGAGACCCCCAACTGAAGCGCCACTGTCGTCTGGAACTAAGCTCACAGCCTGGTGAGAGAGCTGAGCCCTGGGCAGCGGGGAGACTATAGGGATCTATGCTGGTGCTGAGGCAGAACTTGGGTTTTTCACCCCTGCTGGGAACCAGAAGGCAGGCTTGAGTAGCAGAGTTCTAAAAGTACCCCAAACCAAGAGGGCCTGAGCACCTGCTTTGCCGCCCCATCCAAAGGGCCATGGGTCCTTTACTTCTTCTTCTTCTTTTTTTTTTGAGGGGCAATGAGGGTTAAGTGACTTGCCCAGGGTCACACAGCTAGTGAGTGTCAAGTGTTTGAAGCTAAATTTGAACTCAGGTCCTCCTGAATCCAGGGCCAGTGCTTTATCCACTGCGCCACCTAGCTGCCCCCTGGGACCTTTACTTCTATCGGACTTGTGGCCAAAACCTTCCTTAAGTGTGGCCTCCTTGCTTAGAGTGGGCGCCCCTCGAGGGCAGGGAATGCCTCCTGTTTGGTGCATCCCTAGGGCTTAGCACACAGCAGGTGCTTAATAAATGCTTGCTTGCTTCATTCATTCATGCATTCATTCAAAATTGTACCCTCAACCACAACGTGAAGGGAGAGTACTACTTTCCTCCCCTCTCCTCTCCTGCCCTTGTCCCCCTCCTTACCCCCGCCGCGTCCCCCCCCCCATCATGGCAGCAGAGGAGCGCGAGGGGGCGGAAACTGAAAACGCCTCCCCTCGGAGCCCCGCCCGTCACCTTTCCTGCGTGCGCCCATTGGCAGGAGGCAGTGCTGCGACCCGTCCCCGCCGGCTTGGGGGTGCAGAGGGAGAGAGAAGGGGAGGAGGGGCCGAGTCCGTGGCCCCGCCCCGGTCCCCGTCCCTTTCCCCCAGGGAAGACCGGGAAGAAGGTCGTTTCCCCCACTAGACCCGGATCAGCCCTGAGAAGTGGAGAAAGGGGGGGGGGACCTGGACGTGGGGGCCCTTCTCTCCATCCTGGTGGAATCCCAGAGGAAACGGTTGGCAAATAAGCGGGTTCTAACGCGAATAATTTAGTGCAGATTGATTGCTGAGGTAAATCAGAAGCGAAGTCACCCAAAGGGCTTTAGAATAGGCTTGGACACGTGCAAGGTCTTAAAAATCAAACTGGAGGGGGCAGCTAGGTGGTGCAATGGATAAAGAACTGACCCTGGATCCAGGAGGACCTGAGTTCAAATCTGACCTCAGACACTTGCCCCCCCCCCCAAAAAAAAATCAAACCTGGAGAACGATTTTCCTCACAAGAAACCTCGAAAGTTGCATTTTCACCAGAGAAAAGTGTACGTTTTGCAGTTGATTGAAACTGTATAATAAAACGACATCAGTCAAAAGAAACGCTAAAAATGTATTGCAGAAAACATCAAGTTAACTCCTATATCTCATTTAGATAAACTAATAGGAAGATTTCCGGGCCTTTCAAAATCATTCTGTTTAGAGAAGTATTTGTTGCTTCCTCAGATAGTCAATTTTGAGATTTCTCATGCTCTCCAAGTGATGTAGGAGGCAAAAAAAAAAGGGTTAACAGACAGACTTAAGACCCCAGCTCTAATTTAGATCTGAGCTCCAAGAGGGGCTATAACTTACAGGCCCCGGTTCTGAAAGGGATTAATGAATAACTTAAGATTTGGGCCTTCATTCATACAAGTCAGGGCCTAGGTTCTTGTTACCCACATTAATCACCACTCATCACAAAAGCATAAAGAGGCAGGTCATACTTAAGATCCCTTAACTATAACAATGATACACAGACAGGGCATGGAAATTCAAACTGATAAATGAAAATATTTTGAAACTAGACATGGGAATCAAAAGGTGACATGCGCAGAAAAGGCTAAATTTGTCCCCAGATTCAACTTATGACACGTAAACCCCCAAAACACACCTCCACGGAAAAAGGTACCCCCTCTGGGGTGGGTTCAAGCCCCCAGGAACTCCAAATTAGGATAAGCCCTCCCTGGCAGCTAGGTGGCATAGTGGATAAAGCACTGGCCCTGGATTCAGGAGGACCTGAGTTCAAATCCGATCTCAGGCACTTGATACATAACTAGCTGTGTGATCCTGGGCAAGTCACTTAACCCCCATTGCCCTAAGAAAAAAAAGGATAAGCCCTCCCCTGTACCTCCCTGAGGTGGAGATTATTATAATGAGACTGATAATCAATTTATCCATACTATAAATTGAGAACTACAAAATTTACTGAGAACTGGTTCCCCACCCAGTCTGCCCTTCCCAGACAAATGAATTGCCTGGGGCTGACCAATCTTTGTCATTTCCAGACTCTTGATTGCTTATGGACCTTCCCCCAAACAAACTATCCCCTCCCAAAGATTCCCAAGCTTACTTCCTGGACTTTAAGGTTATTATGTAAAAAAGGTTCATTTCCATTAAATAGTTTCTGTCTGTGAGAAACTTACTTTTCCCTAGGACAGTTTCATAGCTCCCTCTGTTCTGTTACCTCAAAAATACCCTGTCCTGGGTTCCCATGTTTGGGTATTCCTAGCTTCCGAGCTTTGCGATACCACAAGCTATAGCTCCTCTGCCTCGATTAAAGACCTTATTTCTCCTATATTGATTGTTTCCTTAATTTCCAGGTTAACAAAATATAACTCTCTTTTCTTTCCCTATTCGAGAGATACCTTTCCACTTTTCTGTTTCTCTCCCTGTGTTCACTCACAGTATTGCAATAAAACTTGGGAAACTGAGTCACTGAGTCTTGTCATTCTTTTGGGATGACTCACCATCAATTTGACCCTAAATCCATCCCACATCAGCAACATGCACAGAAAAGGCCAAATTTGTCCCCAGCTCACCTTATGACGTGTAAACCCCAAAAACACACCTCCACGGTGTAGAAATATTTTATTAACTACTTGCCTAATTTGGGGGGCCTAATCTTACTGGAAGACTAATCTGGGAACTTTTGACTGGCTGGTTATTTGACTGCTATTAATTTAATATGGGCCGTTTATAAAATTTCTCCACACTGCTCTACTCCCAAAATTGATAAGCAAACAAGAAGCCTCTTAATTAAATAATCAAAGCAGAATTTATTTATAAAAATCAATGTAAACGATAAGGGTTAAGAAATGCAAATTATACGACCTGTCTGCTTTTAATACAATAAGGGCCTTAGCCGCCTCTTGCCTTAGGGCACGCTCCAGCTTTCTCCAACTTTCACTCCTTCACTCCAGCTTCCCTGTGCTTTCACTGCTCATCTGCTTTCTTCTAACTCCAAGCTCCTTTCACTTTGTCGACCCCCCTGAAAAGCTCCTTAGCGTCCTCACCTCTGTTGCCAACCCCCTGGCGTCTCTAGCGTCTCTGTATCGTGGCCTTTTCTCGCTTTCTCCAACCTCCCTCTCCGTTGTCTTAATCATCCGGCCTCCCTTACTACTTTCTAACTGGAAAGCCCTTTCTCGCTTTCTCTAGCGTCCTGGTAGCAGCCCCCTTTCTGTCCGTCCTCTTAATCTTCTGGCCTCCTTCCTCTTTTCTAGGCAAATTTCACTGACCACAGCAGGAGAATTGTCAGTGTTTTATAACGGAACTTCTTGTTACAACCATCAAGAATCTCTGATTTGCCATAATGATAAATTTGCTTTACAATTTTCCCGTTAAGAATTTGTGACCGTGGGGGCAGCTAGGTGGTGCAGTGGATTCAGGAGGATCTGAGTTCAAATCCGACCTCAGACACTTTACACTTACTAGCTGTGTGACCCTAGGCAAGTCACTTAACCCCAATTGCCTCACCAAAAAAAAAAAAAAAGAATTTGTGACCATGACTTATTTCAACTTCCTGGCCTAGGCAACTAAGACAAATCCATTTTAGGCTCATTGGTTTAATTGTCATATAGTCATGTATCAGATCATTTCCATACAGTATTACATCTTAACTGAATATGAGAATAAAAGATGCAAAAGACTTTAATGCTTAATGGTTAGGAAACTTCACTTTGGGAAAAGCAACAAGGTTAGACTGTTTCCATTTGAGAACCAAGATATATGTGATTGGTTTTCAAATACTTTTTCCATTGGATAAAAGAATATGCTTAAAGGATTTGTAAGAGTTGTAATTGTATCACCAGCCTTAGAACTTCAGCTGTTATGCAAATGAAAAAAACCATGGAAAGGGCCTAGTAAAGATCAAAGTCTTAAATGAGATCTTTTCCATTTTTTCTGGGGTTTTAACAAATAACTACTGAATGCTTTTCAGGCACGTTTGAATAGTCACAGATATCTACTCATAGAAATGCCTAAATACACAGGGTTTGGATGTTTTCATAACCGTTTGTTTTTTTTAGTGATTGGTTATAAGGTCTCATTGGATTGAGGATTTCACATAGAGAATTGTTTTCATTGTCAAGAAACTTTTAAATCATGATTTTTTAAAATGTAAAGATAAAGAGGAAATGAATGCTCCCCACCTCCTTCACAAAACAATTTAAACCGCTGTTCCTGGAGGTACATTCTGTACACTGGGAAAAGAGAAGGGAAATAATTGTGGTCCTCAGGATGATCAGAAATAGAACTCCTTGTTAAACCACATAATGGGTCAGGAAGGTTTCAATGAAATTTTAAAGCATTAACTCAACACTCTGGAGAACAACGGATGGCTCAGTAAAATATTAGCATTCTAAGGAACATATTTTTATGGCTTTACAAATGAAAACTACAAAGCCAGTAGCTTCCTTGTCTGAGAAGATACATTTTCAGTAAAAGCAGAATTCAGTATTTTATTACTCAGTAGAAGAAACCTGCAAAGATCACTTCCCCTCCATCCCTTGGTACATGTGGTCCTACGCATTTCTGAATTTGTTGAAATTCATAAATTAAATGGGTCTGGTGTTCGCAGAATGTCACTGTGTGCAAGATAGGTAAATGTATATAAAATGACAAAGAAGTCTGCAAGTGTGATCCGAGCACTTGGTCAAAAAGCTAGTTTTCACACAAGGACAATACTGGAGTTTCCTTGGTAGAGATACATTTCCTTCTCCTTGCAGGAGGCAAACAGGGTGAAGTGACTTGCCTAGGGTTACGTAGCTAACTAAGTACAGTCATATTTGAACTCAGGTCCTCCTGACTCCAAGGCTGCTCCACTTAACTGCCTATTAGTAATAAGGAATGGTTGTAATGTTGGGGCTAAATTTGTACTACAACTTTAAATATTTTTTATTCACTTTGTATCTTATGTCAGGAGCTTTTCTTAAATAGGAGATCGAGCTTTTTTTCTGTCTGAGCTGTCTCTGATCTTGTCAAGAGACACAGAAAGACTTCTTTTCCCAAGTCGGGTCTTCAAGGATCATTTTTAAGATCCTTCCTCCAGCCTAGCCTCCTATCTAGCATTATCTATCTGTACTAGGTGGAGCTTTCAGGAAAAGAAAGATCCAACTGCAAACTTTCAGGAGAGTTATGGGGGCTGGCTTTTGCCATCGTGCTAAGGCACAGTGCCTGCTTACTAAATGTCGCTTGATTGCTTGGAGTGGGAAGGAGCCCAGGCAGGAGACACAACAGTCGGGGCGTGAGGCATAGGGCTTCGTGTAGCCGGAGAGAGGGGTCCTATAGAAGGGTTGTGAAGATCAAAACAAGAAGATTTTGACAGCAGATTGGGCATGCCGAGGGTAGTGTGAGGGAGGAGTCCTGGCTGACCCGGGTCGTGAGCCTTAGGAACTGGGAGGGGAGTGAGGCCCTCACAAACTGGGACTTGAGGAGAGGCTATGGACCTGCTAGGTTGGTGATGCCTCTGGAGCATCTAGTTGAAGAGGAAGGAGGCAAGTTAGGAATGGACATAGAGATAACGGTATCATCTGCATAGAAATGGTGACTGAGCTGGGCGACACTCCGGGGTGGTGGATGTGACCTGGGGGAAACTCAGCAAAGGAGACTGAGAAGGACCAGGAGAGAAAGCTAGAGGTGGAACATGGTGACTGCCAGGGTCAAGAAAGCTGAGAATCCAGAAGCCACTCCTCGGTGCCAGCTTGGGAGAGGGCGGTTAGGAAGCCGGAGATGGCAGAGGACGGAAGGGATGGCAGGGATGGCCTCGCTGGTGCGAGCAGAAAGTTTGGCCTGGGTCACGGGAATGAGAGTTTCTATGGTGCCTGCTACTCGCCAGGCATTGTGCTTTGTGCTGTGCGAACAGCTCGTGCGGTTATCCCAACAACCTTGGGAAGCGGCGGTCAGGGTGAGCCCTGTTCGGATGGGGGGGGGGGGTGGGGCGGGGCAGGGCCAGGCCGTGCGGAGCGCCCCAGCGGCGGCAGGGGGCGCTGCGGGGCCGGAGGCGCACTTAGTCCACATTTGGAGAAATCAAGATGCTGGCAGTTCTCCCATATGGTCTAGCGGTCACGATTCCTGGTTTTCACCCAGGCGACCCGGGTTCGACTCCCGGTATGGGAAGAGCAAGCGCTTTTTTTTTGGGGGGGGGGGGGGTTGGGGGGACTGCTGGCCTAAGGCCCGGGGAGGGGGAAACGGAGCCTTCGCTCCACGGTCTCCTCCTCTCTCCCCCGACTCCCCTGCCTCGGAAGCTGGGCACCGGGCATGCAAGTTTTCTTCCCTTTTCACAACAACCCTGGGAAAGAGACCCACAGCATTCTATGGACTTCGTCTCTTCCTGGGCTGCCTGGGCTTGGGGTGGCCTCCTTTGCCTTCCACCCTTCTTCCTCTCCGGCCACGCGCTCTGCCTCAGGGCACCTTCCTCCAAGAAGTGCCCCCAGCTGCTCCTCCCCCGACCTCGCGCTTTCTGCAACATTCTGGCGCTCGCTGCGCCCGCCCCCGGATAGCAATCAAGGCGGGGTTTAAAAAAAAAAAACAAACCTTCCCATACCGGGAGTCGAACCCGGGCCGCCTGGGTGAAAACCAGGAATCCTAACCGCTAGACCATATGGGAACACGGCGAATAGAAATCTCCCTGTGCTCTATCTATCCTTTCTAACCCCGTGCTTAGGTCTACGACTCCCCCTAGAGGCTTTGGGTGCGTCTCCTCCAAACTCTTGTACCCATTCTTCTGCCCCCCCTCCCCCGCCCGCCGCAGGCCAAACCCCAATTAGGCACCAGCGCCCGGATTAGCACCCTAGGAAGCCGAGGTCCGGCCTCAATCTGGACTCTCTTTCTTCCCTGCATTGCCCGAGGGAGGGAGGCAGGGAGAGAAGAGGCCATAACACCCCAAAGGGGGCGCACAAGCAGGCATTCATAAGCTCCTTACACAACAACCCTGGGAGGGAGATGCTCTTACTAATGCTGTGCGGCATTTGGTGTCTGAGGAGGTCTTCCCGACCCGAGGCCCAGAGCTGTGTGCTGGGCGGGGTGGGGAGGTCCCATGCTGGACTTGGAGAGATAAAAACCGGGGTGCAAAGCCCTCTTCAGACTGTCCCATCTCTATGACCTTGGTTAAACACCTGCTCCCTCCCGGCCTGGCTATCAGACTAGCTATGACCAGATGTTGTAGCCCCTGGTGGAGTCAGCTCTTTGAGGTCAAGGGAGATTAGGTTTTTGTCTTTGAATCCACAGTGTGCTGGCACACAGTAGGCACTTCACAAGTGCTTAGGGAATTTTCTCCTTCGTGCATTTAACCATGTGTTCATTCATGCACTCTTGCTTTCAGTGACTAACTTCTAGCATCTGGTTCCAGCCTATCCCAGATATTTATTTATTCGGCACCCGTCCTTTCCAGGCAAGCTGGACCACAGCACCTTCTTCCTCCTGCCCAGTCTCCCATCCCTGCCCTTTGATAGGGGACTGCAACATAGATGTCCTTACTCTCACTGCTCACCCCTTGGCAATCCCCACCATCCATCTCCTCAGCTCTTGCTCACATTGCTCACTGATGAGCACAGCTGGAGGAAGTTAATGAATTCAATTATTGTTCATCCTTTGTTTAGAAGAGGACCAATGATGTCACGCGTGATGTCTTGATTTACAAATGGATCAATTCGAGGCAGAGGTGCACAAAGTGGTCAGCCTCACTTTCTCTACCAGTCCAGTAGTGTAGGCGTTAAAATTAGCCTCAGGCTCTTCGAGCAGAGCTGCCCCCCCTCCGTTTCAGCTGGGGGCGGGGGGGTGGGGGGAGAGGGTGGCTCTGAACCCGGCTAAGCTGCCGGCAGGAAGGCAGGAAAAACCAGAGAGACACAGCCCCCAGCTCCGGGGCGAGCAGCAGGGGGCTCAGCCGGCCCTGGGGCGGCCAGCCCAAGTTTCACCTGAGAAGAAGTTAATAAAAAGGGAAGTAAGGAGACACAGGGGGCGGACAGAAAGGAATGATAGAGAGCCGCCAGAGGTAGGAGGAGGCTAAGGGGCTTTTCAGGGGGGTCGACAAAGTGAAGGGGGCTTGGAGTTAGAAGGAGTGGAGCAGTGAAGCAGAAGTTAAAGAGTGAAAGGGAGAAGACTGAGAAAGTTGGAGAGGACCGAAGGCGAACCTGTCCCAGCGAGGTGTGGCTCCAGGTCGAAACTGCCTAATTTTAAAAGCAGTCAGGTCTATAACTTTGCATTTCTTTACCCTTATCTCTTACGTTTATTTTTATAAATAAACCCTGCTTTGATTATTTAATTAAGAGGCATTTGCTTATCAATTTTGGGAGGGCCCTAACAGACTGGTTTAGGAAATTAATAGCAGTCAGATAGCCAGCCAGTCAGAAATCCACAGATTAGGCCCCCAAATTAATAAAAATCTTTCCACATTTGAATGGCGACCACGAAGGGATTTACGGCCCAATTATAATTTTTCTAAACTTATAATTTTTCATATATGTACAGTTATATAATTTTTCAGATTATAGTTAAAACATTTTTTTTACAGTAGCAAGACAAGTCAGAATGACCTTGGCATTCAGTGGATGACCTTGGCATCTGTAATGTCTGACCAAGCTCTAAGCACTCCACACATCTGCTTCATAGCCTTGGAACAAATTGTTCTCATCCACTCATCCCGTCAGGGGAGGTCTTCATGTGCCCCTGATTCACTGATGAGTGTGAGGCCTGTCGGTTACCCTCACCCTGCTTTAGCCAGTCTGATGAGACAGTACACTGGGGTGTGGCCAATGCCCAAGCTACAGCCACAAGTGAGAGTCAGGTGGATACCAGAGGTGATAAGCAGCTCTGAAAAGGTCTCAGCAAGCCCTCACACCCTAAAACACCCCATATTCCTCCCACAAAACCTTCAGTCAGCAAGATTTCCTTCTCCTTTGTGGTTCATAGGATACAAATTAATCACCCAATCCATCTCATCGTATCTTCCCCTTCCAGAGCACTCCTTCCTTCCTCCCAAAGGACTCCTAATTTCATACTAGGGGACTTCAGCACACAAATTGCCACAGCATCATGTTCCAGTTCCCCAATCCACTTCAGCCTTGACCTCTTCCTCCATCCCACCTCAGCTACAAATAGAGCTTGCTATATGGCCCAATTTCCTCTTCATGAACTTCAAAAATCCTTGATTTTTTCATTTTTCCAACCTTCTTAGTCATCTCAGTATGCTCAGACCCAAAGTTAACGGTAGCCAAACTAAATGTTCAATAAATTCACTTATGCCTTCTGGAAAAGTCCTTCCCAAAATTTAAATTCACCCCTTCAATGCTCACAACCTTGTACTCCCGGTTCCTGCCCATATTTATTCATTCAAACATTAGATGGATGAGAAGCACCAGCAGGTTACCTGGAAGCCCGAAGCCATAGGCCAGTAAAGGACAAATAAGGTGGAGATTCCAGGCTGAGTGCTTGAGGACCTCAGCTGGTCAGGATAAACCCCAGGGAAGATGAGGCTGAAAATGGTTGTCTAGGCCAGAAGTTAAGAGAATCAAAGACTAAGGTGAAGGGGTTTTTGACAGGAAGAAGGAAAATTTCTGGGATGGGGGCCCTGAAGCTACAGGGGAGAACTCTGGACCTTTCTTTCTATAGTAGTGTATTTGGCTTAACAAAGACCCATTCAGCTAGTTAGCAACCCCTAAGGAGATCTTTTGTTATTTAGGTCATAAAATGGATGCAAACCACAGATCTAAGCCCAATTGCTGCCAGGGTTTTCCAGTTCTCCAGTTTTGCTAGAGTCTGGGAGTTCTTTGCCCCCAAATACTTGGAGTTTGGTGGTTTGAAAAACGCTGGATTGTGTCTGTTTCCTTCAGGAGTCTGGTTCTAGCAATCATGTTACTTACAAGTAGTTTTCATAGCTTTCTAGGCATGCTGTTTCCTAGGGACAGGCACATTTCATCCCCCCTTTTTGTCATCCTTTCTCTTGAGGTCTTACACCTATTCTCACACACACACACACACACACACACACACACACACACACACACCCCTTGTTATTTTGTTTAGTATTGATTTCTCTCTCTCTCTTGGCATAGCTTTAAATGTCAGGAAGTGGGAACTGAGCTTCATAGTCTAGGCAATTCCCAAGGGAGGTAAGGAAGGGGAAGACAGGATAAGTAACAGTCAAGGAGTAGAAAGGATTTGAAGGCAAAGGCTAGAAAGAAAGAAGGTACTGGGTGACAAACAAGTGACTAAATCATTTATTTGGACTTCAAATTATAGGGAATGTATTCATTCTAATATTCATTCAATGCCCCCTTCAGCTGCTCAAGCAGTTTCTTTTTCTCCTGTTGCAGAGCTTGAATCTGGGCTCTCCCCCGGTCGATTCGGCTCTGGAGCCCAGCAATCTCCCCAGTCGACAACAGAGCTGGACTGTCCAGAAGAGGAGGAGGGCGGGGGAGGGAGGTGCACGGAGGGGAAAGAAGGATAGTTAGTTAAAGGCTGGCAGCATTTCCTGGTATCTTCCTCCCTAGAAACAAAGGAAGTAATGAAATCCGAGAGCACGGGGCAAAGTCCGTGGGGCGTCTTTCACACTCCACCCCAGAGGGAGTCCGTTCAAAGAGAACAGTCGGGCTCCCCTCAAACGACCGGGAAACCCGCTTCGTTTGGACCCTCCCTTAGGGTGGCTCAAGTGCCCGGAAACTTCCCTGGGCAACAAGATTCCGTCTGGGATCCGGTCAGGAGATCCCGGACTGAAGATGCCGAGATAGCGGGTGTCGGTGGGCTGAGCCCCCCGAGGCTTCGGCCGCCTCCGAAGCACCGGAGCAAACAGACTCAGACTCTGGCTCCCCATAGTCAATCACACCTTGGGCCTCCTGGGGCCTCCAGGCCTTGTGACAATTACCCGGAACTCCGGCCGACCAAGCTCGGGCTCGCTGAGGAAGGGGATTTGGAGTCGGGGCACAAGGCGCCCCTTCCCTCCCGGGGCGCCCTAACTTCCTCGGCTTATCTGCTGCAGACCCGGAAGAGGGGAGCCACGGTGAGGGGGTTGCCAGCCAGCCTTGGCAGCCCCAGCACAGCGCGCTGTGGAGAGGCAGAAGCAGCCCTCGGCCTTAAGGTCAGGGCCGGAAAGGGGGTCCTCCCATGGGGGCCATCCCATGGCCGCATGGCCAGACCCCCGCCTCAGTCCCCCCTCGCGGCCGGCCCCGCACCTCTCCCATTCGGGCGTTCAGGGCCGCCCCTTTTCCTTCCAGCTGCTCGAGTGCCTGGCGGCCGCCGGGACTTCCTCTGCGTGCCCCGCCCCTTCCCCTGCAGCCAGCCAATCAGCGCGCGCCCTTCTGCCAGCCGGCGACAAGCTCGCTTGCCGTGATGAGGCTTGAGAACCGGGCCGGGACCCGGGCCGCTCAGAGCGGAAGCCGGAGCAGGGAGCGGGCGGAGGCGAGGCGAAAGGAGCTGGAACTCCCTGGCTCTCGCTAGGCCTTAGGGCCCGCCTCCCACCGGCAGCCGGTCGGCCGAGAGAGGGGGGGATTGGCCCGCGCCAAAGAGCCGACGAGCCGGGGGCGGAGCCAAGCGCGCACGGCGCTGGCCACGCCCCCCGCGTGGGAGGAGAAGGCAGGGTCGCGCAAGCGCGCGGGACTTCCGTCGCCGCACGAGGAGCGTCACCTAGCTGAAATTGGCAGCCGGCTACAGTCATGGTTAGAGCTCGGGGTCCGTGGGTTGGGTGGGAGCCGTCGGCGTCTGGGATCGGCGGGCGCCCCTGGCTGAGGGGGAGGCTGGGAATGGAGAGAGGGGCCAGAGCGGGGGACGGGCCGGAGCCGGGACCGGGACCGGAGAGAGGGGCCGGAGGGGAGTGGCGCCTGGCTGGAGCTGGGCCGGACCCTGAGGCCCTGATGCCCCCTTTTCCGCTCCCCCCACCCCCTTCCCCCGATCTCTTGGCAGCTTCGACGCGAGGTCCGCCTGCGCCGCGAGTATTTGTACCGCAAGGCCCAGGAGCAGAAGCAGCATCTTCTGGAGGAGAAGAAGCTGAGGCTGAAGAGGGCTCTTGAAGGTAGGGCCAGCCCGGGGGGGCGCCCTTCTTCCCAGCCTTCCCCAGCGCTCCCTCCCGGCCTCCCCTCCTTCTCACTGGCTCTTTCCCTTCCCCCCAGACAATCAGCCCATCCCGACCGAACTTCGCCGGGAAGCTCTGACTCTGCAAGGAGCATTGGAGTTTGATGATGCCGGAGGTGAAGGTGAGACCGGGCTCCGGGGTGGGCTCACCGAATAGGATCTCTGAGAAACTCTCCTTGACCTTTTTTTCCTCCTCCTCCCAAAGGTGTCTTGAATCACCAAGATGATGAGTACCGATGGGCAGGTGTAGAAGACCCCAGAATCATGATCACCACATCTCGAGATCCCAGCTCCCGCCTCAAGATGTTTGCCAAGGTACAGACCTGACTCGCAGGAGGAGTCAGGGGACATGGAAAGGGGAATGGAAATCCATCCTGATTCCTTGCTTCTTCTGCTTTCTCTCACACAGGAGCTGAAGCTGATATTTCCTGGCGCTCAGAGAATGAACCGAGGTCGACATGAAATGGGAGCTCTTGTCCGTGCTTGTAAAGCCAATGGAGTCACAGATCTCCTGCTGGTACATGAGCACCGAGGGACGCCAGGTATGCACAAGGGATGGGCCTGAGTACCTGGTGGAGGATCCCGTGGTAGGTGTAGGAGGGGGATGGATGCTCCCTGAATAGATTCCATATTTCCCTGTCTCTCCCAACAGTGGGCCTTATCGTGAGCCACCTGCCCTTTGGGCCTACAGCATACTTCACACTGTGTAATGTGGTGATGCGGCATGATGTTCCTGACCTTGGCACTGCCTCAGAAGCCCTTCCCCACCTTATCTTTCACGGTTTCTCTTCCCGCCTTGGACAAAGAGTAAGTCCCAGAGCTGGAGAACGGTCATCCAAAGGGACAGTTGCTAGTCCTGGGGATGGTCTCTAGGTTATGTCTGACAAAACAAAAGGGAAGAAGAGAAAAGACACACTGTCGTCCAGGTCAGGACTTTTATTCTAGCATCTTGTCTTCCCCCAGGTCTCAAATATCCTCCGACACCTCTTCCCTGTACCCAAGGATGATAGCCACCGTGTTATTACCTTTGCCAACCAGGATGACTACATTTCTTTTCGGTAAGTCTGGGTCTGTCCCTGGAGGGCAGAAGGTAAGTAGGCATGTCCCCAAGGGCCATCCTTGTTAACAACATCCTTTCTGTCCTTCTTCTAGTCATCATGTGTACCGGAAGCCAGATCATAGCACAGTGGAGCTGACGGAGGTGGGGCCAAGATTTGAGATGAAATGTGAGTACAAAAGGGTTTGGCAAAAACAGGTCAGGGAGCTGAGCCTGTGGTTCCAAATTTGAAACAACTGAAGTTAGGAAGTGAGTAACTGTGACTTGGCCTGGGGCCCTAGCACATCTCTCTGCTTTTGCAGTGTATATGATCCGCTTGGGTACACTTGAGCAAGAAGCCACAGCAGATGTGGAGTGGCGCTGGCACCCATATACCCACACAGCCCGAAAGAAGACCTTCCTCAGTGTCTAGCAGGCCCTTGGGACCACCAAGCAAGACAAGACTTCAAGAAACCAGCCTTGATTGTTGTCATTAAAGTTCCCTCCTCTCCTGTACCTCTCTGTGTTTCTGGGGCCTTGTGCTCAGGGCACCATGGGGATATAAGTATTACAATTAGCTGGTGCCAAAGGCTTTTGGATTGACTATGGAGGACACTGAAAATTCTTCTCTGGCATCCTTTGGCCTGGATACAGGCAGGGGTTCTCTGAACGGAACAGAAGCCAGGGGAAATTGGCACCGAGTCAGGGACATCCAAGGAACCATTCTCTTTGGAACCTAGCTGTTCACAGGGTCAGAGATGGATGGAAGCTAGGGAGTTGGCCTGCGTACAGGAATCCAGGCCATAATCAAGAAATATCTTTCGGGTCAGGGTTGGATTTGGGGGAGCTGGGCCCTATGTGGGACAATGCCACATGCCTTACAGCCTGGGGGAACAGATAGTGAGGTGTTGCCTGGCTTGGGGGAGGGGTGTTTTAAAAATTATTTTTTTAAGCGTGGCCATTTGGTTCAACCCATATCCACAGGTAAAGCCCTGGGCTTGACCTTCCCTAATGAGGGTCATGACTCCTACCTCCCAAGGCAGCCTATTCCACTTGGAGACTTCTTATACTTAGGAAGGCTTTCTTCACATCAACCCCAAATTTCTGCTCTGCATTGTTCCCAATTCAAACCTTCTAGGCCAAACAGAAGAAATCTAAGCCTTCCAAGGCATCCCTTCTCCATCCCCCTCCCCCCAACCTTCTCCCAGTTAAACATTCTCACTTCCTTCATCTTCCTGGAAAGGGCACTTGAGGCCCTGCTCCGTCCTGCTTGCCTCCCATGCACACTTTAGCAGGTCTTTTTTTTTTTTTTTTTTTTGGTGAGGCAATTGGGGTTAAGTGACTTGCTCAAGGTCACACAGCTAGTAAGTGTTGTGTCTGAGGCCAAATTTGAACTCAGGTCCTCCTGACTCCAGGGCCGGTGCTATATCCACTGCGCCACCTAGCTGCCCCTAAAGTCATTATTTTTAAAATGGGGCTTGCAACTCAGTATAATATTCTAGCTGTGACAAGGCCAGAGGGGCCCTGCAATCACCTCCTAAGGAGGAGCTCCTGGAAGCTCAGCCTCTTCCTGCAGCCAAAGATAAAGTGAGTGCTTGTGCCACTCTGCAGACCTTGTGGTCCACTAAGACCCTTTCATCTTTCAAATTGCTCATTTAAGCCTGTTTTTTCCATCTTGGCGGGGGTGGGGGCTGTTAACCCAAGTAAGAGGTTACATTTATTTCTCTTGAATTTCCACTTTGTACGTTCTGATGCTCAAATCTATGAAGATTTTTCGGCACAGTATCAATGTAATAGGCTAGTTTGATGAGCATGCCCTTGATTTTCTTTGTATAAGTCATAAACATATTAGCCAGCAACAGGCCAAGCACAGACACCAGGAGCTTGTTCTGGACAAAAGCCTCAGCTGTTGGATTGGGAAGTATGAGTGGCAGTTGGGATAGCCCCAGGGCCTGGGCAGGAGGAGAACAACAGCCATATGCCATGCAAATTACATCTCCTTAGGGGTCAAACCAGAGTAGGGTAGGGGTGATGGGGGTTATTATATCTATCCCACAAGAGTGCCCCAAGATAGTTGCACAGTGGGGCTCAGGACCAAGATTCTTTGGCACAGACCTTCATATGTACCCTAGGCCCAGAACCCCAAAGTGGTGGAAGGTAGGGGTACAAGGACACCTCATCCAAGATGGGGAAAACTTTATTGGGAAAGGGAACTTGTTTGGCTGCCCACCTGCCCCCCCTCTGTATGTGCCTAATGGACCAGAGCTGAAGCTGCCTTAGTCGGGCCCAGCCTTCAGGCAGATGGGCAGGAATCCGTCACAGGCTTCCTACATTCGAGTCCACTCAGCTGGAGGATCCCGGGGACCTTTTGGTTTCCCAATTCGAATGTTGAAACCTGGGGGAAGAGGGAAGGACTGAGACCTAAGAAAGACTTGGGACGGTGAGAGAGGTGGCAGAAGAAAACCTATGTGATCCATGGCTCAACTCACCAAGACTGCTGCTGGGCTGGAGGCCGCTGGGACCCAGGCCTGGAACTGCAGTGTCTGTCACGTCCTCATAGGCCTCTGGCCCAGGGCAGTTCCTGGAGGGGGTGCTTGCTGTTGGGAAAGATCCCATGGAAGCCCAGGTCAGAGTTCCGAGGCTCCTGGGGAACTGCCTGGTCCCCAAGCTCCCCATCAGGTCCCAGCTGGTCTCTCCACCTCCAGCCAACTCCAAATTCCTGTCCCACACTTACCTTTCCGTGCAGTGCTGGGGGCAACGACCTGGGAAGAAGGAAGGCGGTTATTGGGAGGGGGCCTGGGGAACTGCCCTGCTCAGCATGACCCTGGCAGCCAGCTTTGTCACTTACCAGGGACAGCAGGGGCCTCCCAGAACCTGGTGAAGAGCATGCTGGGCTCTCCGAGGCCACTGCAGTGTATTCCGTGAGGGTCCCAGATGCTCCCCGCAGGGCCCTGGGCTTGACGGTGCTGTACACAGCCCCCTCGAGCTCGGCTTCTGTAGGGTCACAGGCTGCTCCTGGTGTTGGAGCGTGACCTCGCTTCTGGATGGAGGCGTACGTTGCAGCCATGACTGATTTAAGTCCCTGAAAGAAAATGAACAGTGAGGAACTGAAAGCACCTGGAAGGAGTGGCAGGAAGTGGATCCCATCCCAGGATGGGGATAGGGGCTGAGAGGCAGGCAAACAGGTCTTCCCTTGTATCCTGGGCCCTCCTGAAGCCAGCATCATCAACTCACGTTTAGAGCTGGGAATTCATCTCTTCAACTCACCTTTCTTTGAGAGGAAGAAAGGGTCCTAGTGAGAAGGGAAGGCTCAGTGTCCCAGACACTTCAGTAGGCATAGAGGGCTAAGCACTGAAGGAAATAGGGCCTCCCTATCCCTCGGATCAGGAGGAAGAGAAAGTGCCTGATGCCATGCGGGGTAGGGAAGACAGAGGTACTAAGTTCCCCTAGGACCCAGCAAGAAGCTGCCCCCCACCCCAAGCTGAAGCAGGACCAAAGGGATCGCTGTACCTGGTAACACAGAGAAGCTGCTAGCTCTGGGGGAAGAGTGAGCCTCCTGGGCCCCTGAGCTTCCTCTCAGGAAGTGTTGTCTAGCCAAGCCCAGCCCAGCCCAGGCTGTGACGTGAAGCAGCCCCACTTCACAGTGGAGGCCCTTGGCCCAAGCCTCAGAGCATTCCTGGCTAATGTCAGAGATGCTGCCAGTGGGAGGAGGTCCTTCTAGGCGGTCAGGGGCCCAGAGGAAGGCCTGGCCTGGGAAAGGGGAAGAATGCCCCAGCTCCAGTGGAGCTCCACTGTGGCCAAGATCCAGGACACCGGCCTGGTCTAGGCAGATCCTGAGCTGAAGCCTCCTGATGTCCATCCCCCTAGGCATGCACTCAAGGGTCCGAATGAGCATTCCCACACAGATCCAGAGCACTCCAACTCCCAGCCTAAAGCTTGGCCATGAAGGAGCTCCACGACCAGGGGACCCTGAGTAGCTGCCATAAATGTCTAAACTATGGGGCCCCAGATGACCATCTCATTGGCTTTGCTGGAGAGGCAGCACGCAGTGGGCAAAATACTGGCCTTGGTGGCCGGAAGCTCAGGCTTCAAATGCTGGGACACTTAGAAAGTTATTGGAGAAGAAGCAGCAGAGCCAGTGGCCTGGAAGGCTTCATGCAAGAGGAAGCCCCTGAGCTAAGGCTTAAAGCAGGGATCCTTGATCGAGGCTCCACGAAGAACGGGTTTTTGAAAATCTTTTGACAACTATCTCAACATCATTGGTTTCTTTTGTAATGCTCTATTTCAGTCCGTGCACTTAAAGACAGTATTCTAACAAAAGGTGCATTCATCTCACCAGACTGCCAGAGGGATTGGGGACACCCAAAATGGTTAAGGATGCCTGGCATAAAGGAAGCAGACAAATACAAGGAGGCAAGAGATGTGTCAAGTCTAAGGAACAGTTTGGGGTCCAGTTTAGACAGAAGAGACATCGAAAATAGCCAAAGGGCAGTTTTTGAAGCAATAAATTCAAGCTGTCAAACACTATATAGAAATGGCACACACACACAAAAAGAAGTTAATTGGAAACTATATAATCTAATGTGAGAAAAAATCACTCCAATAAACTTCTGGAACTCAGCATTGGTGATGTGTCAAAGGCTCATTTATTGTCATTTCTCGAGAGAATGGGCCACCCCTCTCAGAGTGAACAAGGATGCAGGTTTGAGGAAATGGCCACTCACTCTTTCAAGGGTTACAATTTACAATCTACAATTCCCACCCTTCTGCCCAAAACTTCCCTATACTATACTATAGATTCTCCCAGACCAAAATCTCTCAAGCTGAACCCTTGCTAATCACCTGTGGGTATACACCCAGACTATTCCAGATAATCAGCTTCATTCCCACTGAGAGGAGTCAACTCATCCCCCAATTCCTCACATCTAACCCTAAAGAATGAGTGGGTCAAAGAACAAGTCTTAGAAACAATCGATAATTTCATTTAAAAAAAAATTTTTTTTTTATTTTAGCAGGGCAATGGGGGTTAAGTGACTTGCCCAGGGTCACACAGCTAGTAAGTGTCTGAGGCCAGATTTGAACTCAGGTACTCCTGAATCCAGGGCCAGCGCTCTATCCACTGTGCCACCTAGCTGCCCCTTTTGACTTTTGTTTGTTTGTTTTGTTTTTTGCAGGGCAGTGACTTGCCCAAGGTCACACAGCTAGTAAGTGTCTGAGGCTGGATTTGAACTCAGGAACTCCTGAATCCAGGGCCAGTGCTTATCCACTACGCCACCTGGCTGCCCCCAATAATTTCATTAAATAGAATGACAACAAAGAGACAATATTCCAAAATTTGTGGGATGCAGCCAAAGCAGTACTTCTTTTCTTTTCTTTTCTTTTTTTTTAGTGAGGCAATTGGGGTTAAGTGACTTGCCCGGGGTCACACAGCTAGTAAGTGTTAAGTGTCTGAGGGCGGATTTGAACTCAGGTACTCCTGACTCCAGGGCCTGTGCTCTATCTACTGCGCCATCTAGCTGCTCCAAAGCAGTACTTAGGGGAAAATTTCTATCTCTAAATAGATACATCAATAAAAGAGATAAAGAGCAGATCAATAAATTGGACACACAACTAGGAAAACTAGAGAAAAGAACAAATTGAAAATCTCCAATTAAATACCAAATTGAAAACCCTAAAGATCAAAAGAAAGATTGATAGAATTTAAAGTGGAAAATTAACCAACTAATAAATAAAACTAGGAGCTGGTTTTATGGGGGGAAACAGTAAAATAGATAAACCATTGGTTAATTTTATTTATTTATTTTTGCTGAGGCAATGGGGGTTAAGTGACTTGACCAGGGTCACACAGCCAGTAAGTGTTAAGTGTCTGAGGCCGGATTTGAACTCAGGTCCTCCTGAATCCAGGGCCAGTGCTTTATCCACTGTGCCACCTAGCTGCCCGGTTAATTTTATTTAAAAAAAAAATTACTAGTATAAAAAATGAAAAGGGTAATTGCACCAATGAAGATGAAATTAAAGCAATGATTAATACTTATTTTGCCCAATTATAGACCAGTAAAACTGACAGTCTAAGTGAAATGGAGCTCCCTAAGAAAAAATCCCCAGGACCAGATGGATTTACTAGTGAATTCTACCAAATGGTGAAAGACATTTAATTCTCTCTTTTTGGATACCAACCCAGTAGTGATATTACTAGGTCAAAGAGTATGCATAGTTTTCTAGCCCTTTGGCCTTAGTTCCAAATTGCTCTACAGAATGTTTGAATCAGTTTACAACTTTACCACGAGTGTATTAATGTCTCATTAGAACATTTAATTCTAATACTTTGTAAACTATTTGAAAAAATACATAAAGAAAGAGTCCTACCAAATTCCTTTGATGACACAAATATGGTTTTGATACTGTTAACCTGTAAATTAAGGAAACAATCAATATAGGAGAAAATAAGGTCTTTAATCAGGGCAGAGGAACTATAGCTCATGGTATCCCAAAGCAAGAAGCTAGGAATGCCCAAAGATGGGAACCAAGGACAGGATTTTTATGGAGTAACAGAACAAAAGGGAACCAAAAGACTGCTCCAGAAGTCTCAAAAAGTCAGTACAGAAACTACTAACTACTTAATGTAAATGAACCTTTAACAAAAGAAACCATAGAACTGCTCCTGAGTTAAGTATAGACATTACTTAACTCTAAATAGAAAATACTTAATGTAGGTGGACCCTTTTACATAATAACATAAAGTCTGGGGAGTAAGGTGGGGGAAGGTCCATAAGTCTATCAAGAGCCTGGAATTAGGGGGCAGCTAGGTGTCGCAGTGGATAAAACACCAGCCCTGTTTTTAGGAGGACTTGAGTTCAAATCCAGCCTCAGACACTTGACACTTACTAGCTGTGTGACCTTGGGCAAGTCACTTAACCCTCACTGCCCACCAAAACAAAGAGACAAACAAAAACAAAAGAGTCTGACAAAGACTCTTAGCACTAGGCAATTCACCTGCCTGGCCAGGGGGACTAGGTGGGGAAATCAGTCAGTTCTCAGAAAATTTGTAGTTATCAATACCTTAACATAGGAGAGCAAAAACAAGAGAAACAAAACTATAGGCCAATTTTCTTTTTTTTTTTTTTTGTGGTGAGGCCCAAGGCCAATTTTCTTAATGAATGTCAATGCAAAAATTTTAAAGAAAATACTAGCAAAGATATTCCAGCAACATATCACAATAAGATCATATGACTGGGTGGGATTTATATCAGAATGCAGGCCTGGTTCAATATGTGAGAAAATAATTATGAATAATTAATTTCTTGGGGACCTAGGGACCCAGTTTTAGGTGTCTTCTTCTCCCTCACCCCCCTCAGAAAGATCAGCTCTTGAGAAAGTTCTAATCTCAGGGCTAGCCCAAAGGCACGAAAGGAATGGAGATCTATCTACTCTTTTGTCTAGTTCTTTGGACTTTGCTAGGCGATAGTCTTTTGGATAGTAGTCTGTAGAGATCATTTTAATATGGAACCCCCCTCAAGCCGTGTCAATTCTGAAGGATGCTACCCAATTAGCTTTGATCAGTGTATAGTGACTGACCAGCCTCTATCAAAAGAGAATAAAAGGGGCAGCTAGGTGGCGAAGTGGGTATAGCATCAGCCCTGGAGTCAGGAGGACCTGAGTTCAAATCCAGCCTCAGACACTTGAAACTTACCCCAATTGCCTCACCAAAAAAACCCCACAAACAAAAACAAATAATAAATACTTAATGCTAAAACAGGTACAATAGCCATTATATAAATAGCCATTAATATATACAGAGTAATAATTTAGACCCCAGAAGGCAGGGTGGTGGGCGATTGCCAGGAATGCAGCGGTCTCTTTAATGTCTGACCACAGCATCTGCTTCAGACACTCATTCCACCAGGGGAAGTTTTTACATGCTTGGGGTACACATCTTCCAAATTCACCTAATGGGTTTGAGGCCTGTTACCCTCAAGGCCTGTCTGCCAAGATGGTTTCCTGGTGATGTGACCACTGTGCAAGCTACAGCTTCTTGGAGCCAGATGTGAGAGTTAGGTCAAGCAGATGGCCCTCAGAGGTAGATGAGCAGCCTTGAAAAGGACTCAACAAGGCCTCACACCAGAGCTGCTAGTCCTCCTGAACACCCTATAACCCTTGTTCCAGAAATATTGGATGGGGGGCTGGGGAGGGTGGGATGAGACAGAGTGAAAGGTTGAGAGCCTGGCTGACTGAGAGGATAGTGGTATACGCCACAGGAAGAGGGGAGAGTTGGAAGGGAAAGAGGAACTCCTTTTTGGACATGCTTGAGTTTACTGTCTATGGACAATCTGGCTTGAAATAACCAAAAGGAATAGCTGAAATTCATCTGCACAGAGATGATAAAAGAAATCATGGGAGCTGATGGGAGTACAGAGGGAGAAGAGGGCCTAGGACAGAGTCTTGGAGGGTACCCAGACCTGAATGAAGATCCAATATAGGAAAGTGAGAAAGAGCAGTCAGTTCTCAGAAGGGGAACCAGGAGGGAGCCTGGTGAGGAGAGAGAATTCAGGAGAAGAGGGTGATCTACAGTGTCAAAGCTGCAGAGAGGGCAAAAAAAATGAGGGTTTAGAAAAAGCAATTAAGAACTTTGGAAAGAGCAGTTTCAGTTGAACGATCAGGTCTGAAGCCATATTTTAAAAGGTTACAGAGTGAGAAAAGAAATGAAAACACAAATTGTATGTGACCTTCTCAGGTTTAGCCACAGATATGAGACATAGCTTAGTGGGGATGGATGGATCCATTGAAAGGTCTTCTTGGGGGGCAGGGTGGGAGGGTTGATGTGGAAGATACAATGTTTTTTGTTTTTTTTTTAGTGAGGCAATTGGGGTTAAGTGACTTGCCCAGGGTCACACAGCTAGTAAGTGTTAAGTGTCTGAGGCCGGATTTGAACTCAGGTACTCCTGAATCCAGGGCCAGTGCTCTATCCACTGCGCCACCTAGCTGCCCTGATACAATGTTAACAGAAAAATTTCTGGCAAGGTTGGTAAGAACTGGATTACAGAATGCCTTCAGTTTCAGGCCGATTGTGCCTCCTGGCAAAGTGTCTGGAACAAAAGAGTGGTTTGGTGAAACCTGTGACTTTGGGAAATGTTTTGCCATCGGTGTGGAAAACAGATTGGCTGTTGAGACTGAATTATGTGCTAGTAAGGGTAATAAATAACGAGGCCCAGTTGGATAAGTCTTGGGAGAATAAGTTCCCCATGTAAGCCGAGGTAAAAGATATCGAAGAAAGAGGCCAGAAGAGCCAGCATTGCAAATAGAGAAAGATTTATTATAAGCCACTCACACATGGCTAACAGAAGTCTGTGACTGCCAGTGGTTCTAAGATGAAGCGGCCAGCGCTTCAGATCTGGGGAACGAAAAAGGGGGCAGAAGGAGAGATGAAGGACAGGAGGCAGTTCTTTCTAAAATGCAGCAGACTCTACTCTGCTACCACTACTTTATTTCCCAGCTTAACAATTCTCTTGTAGTAAAGCAAAGCATGAGTTCATGATAACATTTTTTGAATAACAAAACCATTCATCAAATTATAATTGACAGTTACTGCATATACAAGATAGTGAGACCACCTGGCTTCTTGTTTAATCTTATGGCCATGAGAACTTTTGTTGTTCTGTCTTCCTCACTCCCTGGCTTTGATTCTCAGAACACTTTAACAGATCCTTGACATGCCTAAAGGTCTGGGCATCACACCGGGGAGGGGAACTTCAGAAAAGGCCTCTGGCCCTCGGAGTTCTCTACACGAAGAGACCCCCTTTTATAGGGAGGAGCAAAAAAAGCATGCATAAGAAAGACCAGGTGTACACACGTGCTTCCCTGGGAAACTATTGATGACAAAATCCCTTGAAACTGCCCAGGACAGGCTAACTACCTAGCATGTGCCAGGAAGATGTGAATGTGCACATACTTTCCCTTATATAAGGGAGTGAATGAGAGGCCAGGTTCCCTAAGGGGGTCAACGGGAAGTTAGCTTTCCTTGTATGACCAGACCAGACGGCTAAAGCCATAGTATCCCACAGGCCCCGAACTAGGATGGTGGCAAGCAAGGGACAGATCTGAGAGATGATGTGCTAAGATTTGGCAACTGGTGTGGTGTGAGAGGGAGGGAGGAAATAAGGACAGTTCTGAAGTTTTTAATCTGGGAGACTGGAATTAGAGTTGTTTCCAGAAATTTTTTGTTGTAGTTGCTTGACCCTGTTTGCCTCAGTTTCCTCATTTGCAAGATGAACTGGAGAAGGAAATGACAAATCTCTCCAGTATCTTTAAGATCTCAAATGAGGTTTTTCATCATTGCTCTGATTTTTTCTCTTATAACATGACTAATGCAGAAGTAGGATTAATGTTATTAAGTGTATATATATATATATATATATATATATATATATATATATATAAAAAACCCATATCAGATTACCTGCTGTCTAGGGGAGGGGGGGGGGAGGGAGGGAGAAAAATCTGAAATTGGAAAGCTTGTATAAACAAAAGTTGAGAACTATCTTTACATGTAATGGGAAAAAATTAAATACTTTATTAATTAAAAAAAAAAAGAAGAAGATCTCAAACGGGGTCACAGAGAATCGAGCATGACTGAATAACAACTTCACCACAACAAAAACAAGGGTTTGGGTGGCTTTGTTTTGTTTTGGGGGGGAGGCTACGTTCTGTTTTAGACATAGTTAATTGTAGACAGCATCGAAAACAGATTTTGGAGAGAATATAACTCCATTTTGTCCTCTACTGCCCATTTGACTAGGAGATGCCTCGGCACACACTTCAGGGACAGGTAAAGGAGGCAGCCTGGTGGTTAGAGCTGTGGGCGTGGAGTCCTGAATCCCTAATCTGGCCTCAGATACTAGCTGTGTGGCCTGAACCTCTGTCTGCCTGTTTCACTAATCATAGCCCTTACCTCGGAGGGTTGTGGTGAGTCTCAAATGAGATGACATTCCGTAAATATTATCTCGTTTGACATTATATATATGACTTGGACGCTTTTTATCCGTTGTCAGCTGCAGAAGTGCCCGTCCCCTACTAGTGACGGGGCTCACACTCACTGCATTTCCTGGTCGGTCTGTACTCTGTCCTCTCTTACTGGGGACCCTGAACGTTCTCCACCACCAAGTCAAATGGAAACTGCGAGCAGGGATGGCCTCCGTGTTGGCTTCCGCTTCCAGAAGGGCAGCAGCCAGCAAGGCGCCCCGCCCCGCCGTGGCTAAGAGACTCCCTGGGGGCTGCAGCATTCAGGCAACTTCCAGGCCCCTGGAAGAGAGGCCCCAGGCGTCCGGAGAAGCGCGGGGACGGCTAGAAGGAGCCGAGGCCTGGGGGAGGCCCGTGTGCGCGCAGGCCCCCCCCCCCCCCATGCCATGTGTCCCTGGGCTAGGGACGGGGCTTACGAGAGGAAAAAGGTGCGGGGAGACAGGGCCGGAGACGACCAAGCGTGGGGTTGCCCCGCATCTGCTCCGGGACGGAGGCGGGGCCGGCCACGCGTGCACGCACCCCCGCGGCCGCCCGCCCACCTCACCTGCAGGCAGCCGAGTTGCCCCCCAAGCATAACTCGACCAAGCTGCGCACGCGTGCACGTGCGCGCGCGGGCACCGCCCAACCGTTTCCAGAGCGAGGCAGTACGGGGAACGCCCTCAGGTTTGTGGCCAATGAGAGCCCGCGGCTCCAGGCCAGGCGGGGTAGACCCGCCCCCCGCGTCCTCAGTTCCCCAGGAGAGGGAAGGGAGGGGCTGACGGTGCTCTCCGGGCGCTCGAAGCTCTCTCTCATTGGCCCGTGAGAGGTTTCTGGAAGGATGACCCGGGGGTGGGCGGGATTGGCTTAGGCGGGCCCAGGAAAAAGAAGAGGGAACGGGCGTTCTCAGCCTGCCCATCGGTCCGCGGTAGTACTGCCAGGCATAGTCCCCAATGGGCGAAATAGGCCCAGACAGCCCTGAGGGGAGGGGAGGTGGCGGGCAGCGGAACCGAGGCTAGTTCTCTCTGTTCCCAGCAGGTTCTTTGGCCCGCAGGAGGTGTCGGTTAAATCCCGGGGCGGGACAAACGACAGTCCAGGCGCCGTATTGGCCGAGAGGACGTCTGGTGCACCTAGCCCCGCCCCCGGAGCGTGAGGCTGGAGGAGGGAGAGGCGGGGGGACGGGGGGCGGGGCCCGGAGCCTACGAACGCAGGCCCCGCCCTCGGCCCCGGCCCCGCCCTCGGCCCCGGCCCCGGCCCCGCCCTCGGCCCCCGGCCCGGCCCCGGCCCCGGCGCGCTGCTCCTGCCCTCTTCCCCCGGGCAGCGGCCTAGAGGCCCCAGGGTGAGTCCTGCGCGCTGGGGCCCGGGCGAGGGGGGAGCGGTGATGATGGCGGCCGGGGCCGGGGCGAGGGCCGGCCTGGGAGTGGCCTTTCTTCGCCCCATTTGCCTCCATAGGATCAGGGGGGTCAATGGAAGGCAGGCGGGCTGGAGGAACCTCCAGGCACTCAAGGAACTGTTCTGCCCCAAGCCAGGGCTGCGGACATGGAGGACGTGGAGGCCGGAGGAAGCGTTTGCGGCGGCTCCGCTCCAGCCCCGGAAGCCTCCAGTGACCCCGCGAGGCCTTTTACAGTTGCCAGTGACGAGGAGCCTTTGGGAGCCCCCGGCAGCCAGGAGTCTCGTGGACCCCCCAGGGCTGACGAGGAGGTTCAGGGGGCCCTGACTGGGCCCGAGGAAGAAGCCCCCGCCCACCTAGGTGAGCCTCCCCACCACTACAGCACCCCCAACTCAAGCTGGGGGCATCAGGCTTTGTGTGAAGGGGCTGGGTGCTGCCCCAAACGGCTTAGGAGAAGAGGGCTGACATCTAGGTCGATCGGGACTGTAGCAAACCCAGAAAGGCTTCTTGGAGAAGGGGGTATCTATCTAACCGATGGTAGCTTCCTGGAAACTGGACAGGACAGTCAACAGAAGACTCACAGAAGGCCTTTTGTTTCAGGTGTGCATGAGCTGTCCAGCCAGACCTCCTTGGAGGAAAAGGATAAGGAAGGAACCAAGGACTCAGGAAAGCCAGGTAAAATGCCTGGCAGTGGTGACACCAGCCAAAGAGGGGAACTGTCCACTCCAGGACCTCGAGATGAGGAGGATGTGACGGCTGAGGGTTGGCGAAGCAGGCGAAAGCATGTGTTCGTGCTGAGTGAGGCTGGAAAGCCCATCTATTCCCGATATGGCAATGAGGAGGCCCTGTCTGCCACCATGGGTGTGATGATGGCCCTAGTCTCATTCATTCAAAGTGGGGACAATGCCATCCGTTCTATCTACTCAGGTAGGGACCACCTTATCCTTTTTCCCCAAACACAGTTACACACACACACTCACTCTTTCTCTCTCTGTCTCTCTTTCACTCATTACCAGAATGCAACCTTTGTGTCACCTGTTGCCTCGCCCAAGCTCTCCCTTCTCTTCCTAGAAAAGCCCAGAGGGGCCCAAGGTGGTCTCCTCCAGGGTTTTGTAAAAAGTCCTCTCCTCTCACCCTTTCCTTCTGAAGCATAGATTTTGAACCGGAAAGACGTCATGAACTATATAGGCCAAGGCCTTTGTTTGACAGATGAAAAAGGTTCTAAGAAGTGTGAAAAGTGTGAATGATGAACCCAAGGTCACACAAGTAGTAAGCAGCTGAATTGGAGACAGATTTGAAACCAAGTACACTGATTCCCGATCCAGGGCTTTTTCTATCGCACTAGGCTGAGTTCCATTTCCATAAAAGATTCACCTTGGATCAGGGTCTAAATTCCTAAGTACGGTGAGGCCTTCCAACTCAGAATATCACCTATGAGACCCGGAAGGAGACTTAAAGATCATCCCCACATTTTTCCAAGGAGGCAGCAGGCCCAGTAAGAAGAATGAACTTGGGGCAGCTAGGTGGCGCAGTGGATAGAGCACTGGCCCTGGAGTCAGGAGGACCTGAGTTCAAATTAGGCCTCAGACACTTAACACTTACTAGCTGTGTGACCCTGGGCAAGTCACTTAACCCCAATTGCCTCACTAAAAAAAAAAAAAAAGAAGAATGAACTTGTCCATGGTCACACAGTGAGTCACTGACAGCCACCCGTTTTTTCCCCTCAGGGTTTGAATGTCAGGAACTGGTAGAGGGTAAACAACTTGCTGGGGAGAGCAGGAAGGGACTTATGTGTTTGCCTTCATCTCCTTCATTTGCTTCTCCTTCCTCCATGACAGATGATCGAACATTGGTCTTCTTGCAGCAGGGCCCACTAGTGCTGGTTGCAGTGTCCAGGACCCCCCAGTCAGCTGCACAGCTTCGGTGTGAGCTCCTTGGAGTGCACGCCCAGATTGTGAGCGTGCTAACTCGAGCTGGCGTGGCCCGAGTGTTTGAGCGCCAGAGGAGCTATGACTTGCGCAGGCTACTGGCTGGCTCAGAGCGAATCCTTGACAGCCTGCTAGATGGGGCTGAGCGGGAGCCAGGTTTCCTGCTGGGTGCTGTGCGTTGCCTGCCCCTGCCTGCCCCATTCCGGGACAGCCTAGGTGCCCTCCTGCAGCGGGCCACAGCACCCAGCCTGGCCTTCTCCATCTTGGCTGCTGGCCGCCACCTAGTCACAGCAGCCCAAGAGAGGGCCGTCCTGGAAGACTGCCGCCTCGACCCGGCTGATCTCCACCTGCTCTTGAATTTAGTGGGAGCGTCTTCTGCCTTCCGGGCTGGGGAGGTCTGGGCTCCAGTCTGCCTGCCTCGATTCAACCCCGATGGCTTTTTTTATGCTTATGTTAGCTACCTAGGTGATAACACTGACTATGCTATCTGCCTTGTGCTCCTCTCCACTGACCGAGAGGCCTTCCATGCCCTGGCTGGCTGTAAGCGGATAGTTGAAGAGGGCTTGCAGGCCCTGGGTGCCTCCCGGGTTCTGGCTGGTGGTGGGGTAGGGTTGCCCTCCTATGGGGTCAGTGCAGTTGGTGCACCCGACCTACGGCACTTCCTCTACAAGCCTTTTGACATCCCTGACAACTATCGACAGCTGCCACAGTTCACCAGGTGACTGTTGGGTCCTCAGTTCTGGGAGGGCAGGAAGGAGGGAGGTGGAGGAGGGAAGAGGAAAAAGGGGAGAAGGATCCCTTTTGACTGTCCCTTCTAACCCTCATTCCCCACCAGCCCAGAGATGGAGGGGCCATATGCCAGTGAGTGTGAGCGCCAGAGACTCTTTGACCTCTACTATCACCTGCACGGGCGTCTGCATTCTCCATCCAGGCCTCTTCGTCTCATCTACCACGTGGCTGAGAAGGAGACCCTGCTTGCTTGGGTGAGCTGGAATCCTCAAGTGTCTTTACGTGGGAAAGAGACAGAAGCCCCTAAGGACAATGAGGTTTCCCTCCTCTCTGACTCTCTGGGGTTCACAGCATTTCAATTAAACAAACACCAAGCTTCAATGGTATCCAGAGCCCCTTGCCCAGACTCAAAGACTGCTCTGCAGGAGGGAGGGGGATGGAGTGAGTATGCCCTCAAAGGGCAGTCTGGAGGTTCACAAAAGCATTTACACACACACACACCCCTTTAGAGGCTTGTTGCCCAGGACACTGGGGAGGGTTAGCCAATGATCTGGTAGGGGACTCAGAGTCAGAGGGGTATTTAGGAAGAAAAATACTTCCCCATCACTTTTTTTGTTTGTTTTTTTTTGGTGGGTCAATGAGGGTTAAATGACTTGCCCAGGGTCACACAGCTAGTAAGTGTCAAGTGTCTGAGGCCAGATTTGGTTTTTTGTTGGTTTTTGTGTGTGTGTGTGTGTGTGTGTGTGTGTGTGTGTGTGTGTGTGTGTGTGTGTGAGAGGCAGTTGTGGTTAAGTGACTTGCCCAGGGTCACATAGCTAGTAAGTGTTAAGTGTCTGAGGCCTGATTTGAACTCAGGTCCTCCTGACTCCAGGGCCGGTGCTCTATCCACTGTGCCACCTAGCTGGCCCCTCAACATTTGTTTTTATAAGATTTTAGTTCCAAATTTTCCTCCCTTCTCCCCAAGACAGCAAGCAATCTGATATAGGTCATACATGTACAATTCCATTAAACATATTTCTGTATTAGTCATGCTGTGAAAGAAGAATCAGAGCAAAAGGGAAAACCTCAAAAAAGAAAAAACCCAAAAAAGTAGAAACAGTTTGGTTCAATCTGCATCCAGATGAATCAGGTTTTAAAGTCCCCAAACTTTATGTCCAACCAACTGCTCCACTCACTTCCCAGGGAAAGCTCAGCCACTCAGAATAGCTGGCGTTCTAGAAGGGCAGAGCTTTAGCCAAGTCATTTACCCCCAAAATGGGACTTGACTGCCCTGTGATGTCACCAAGAGCTTCATCAAAGTGTAGGGGAGGGGAGCGCTTGGTGGAATTGGGGGAGGGGGCTTTGCAGAGGGAGGGGGCGGGGAGAACACAGAGTCCAGCTTCTTGGCAGCAAGGAGGCCTAGCGGTGATGAAGCTGGAGCTGGGAGGGACTTAGAGGTCATTCAACTTAACTTCATTTTATGAAGGAGGAAACTGAGGGCAGTGGGTCCAAAGCTTCTGGAGCTGAGGTAGAAGCAGCTTTGGTCTCCCTGGTTCCATGCTGCAATCACTATGTCGAAGGTCTTCTCTCAGAAAAGGTTGGGGCTCTGTGATGGCACCCCCTTTGTTTTGTGGGCCCAGGAAGGGCATCCAGGACTTTGACTCCTGATCTCTCCTCTCAGGTGACACCCAAATTTGAGCTTTATGGCTGCTTTAACCCACTGGTGACTAAATCAGGTGCCATCCATGCTGTGACAAAGCTCCTGCGGTGGCTGAAGAGGGAGGAGGACCGACTCTTCATCCGATATCCCCCAAAGTACTCGACGGCCCCTGGCCCAGCCCGGCGTGGGCCCAACAGGACCGACTCTGCCCTGGAGAATGGCCTTTGAGAGCCTGCTACAAGTCCATGCCCCTGTTGCACCTTAGTCTGCTGGCCTGGGGAGTGAGAAGGTTGGGGCCCTATTGATCCCTTTCTTGGCTTGTCTTGGGGGGAGTTGGGTGGCTACTAGGCACATGAGAAGGGCCCCATTCCTTGACCAAGGTTTAGAGGAGGGAGTGTCCTCCCTTTCTCTTGCTACTCGAAGGCCAAGTGTCCTCAGGAAGCTGTGAGGGTCTGTTTCTGTGTCCATAAGAATCAGTTTGGGGGGGAGTGTTTTTCCATGCGTCAGTGGCTGGGTGCTAAAGTGCATCTTGAGTGTGATGGGGAGGCGGGGGGGGGGGGGATGTCTGCCTAGGAGGATCAAGCTTTTTGTGGCTTGCTCTGAGGTTGTGGCTACCCCAGGCTGTCTCTGGGTAGGCTCATCTCTCAAGCATGCTGTTCTATTTGACTGTCTCAGTCTGCAGTCTATGTGTGAGTCCCTGAGAGGCATCATCTGCCTCTCTCCCCAGTGGGCTCAGCCAGGACCGGCTGCCATGTTCTGAACAGTTCCTCCTGGCCTCAGGGTCTATCTTTGGCCCCCCCCCCCTGCCCTGCCTCTGTCTGCCTAGCCTGGGACCACCTGGAGGCACTGACTTCAATATTTGCGGAAATAATAAAAGGTTTTCAAAATCAGACTGGCCCCTTCCTTGACTTTTTCCCAGACTGGACTAAGAAGTGAGAGATGCCACATAATTTTCACCCACTGGGAGGGATTGAATCAGCCCTCATTTTAGCAGGGAAGGTTTGCATATTGGCACATTGGTGGAGCTGAGGGATTCCTGCCATGGAAGGACTGGATGGGCAATCCAACATGTGCAGAGGAAAGGAAATAGCAGCTGGATTGGGGTGCAAGGGTGCTAAGACCACAGCTGCTGAGAACCTGACTCCAGGAGAGTCCTTGGGACAGAGCCCTTTTCAGGTTCATCTCCTCCTGGTTGGACTCTTCAGGCTGTTAGGTTGGTTCTTCATCCATGTCTCTCCCCCTGACTCTGGCGTTTCCCCCAGATTCTGACCTGGGCCTTCCTGCACACCTCCCTCCCTCCTGCCTCTTGACAGATTGTGTTGGATGGGAGGCAGCTGAGACAGATGCAGTCACAGCATCTGGGTTGGAATCCTGCCTGGCCAACACCCATCTGGAGGCTCTGGTGTTTTGGGCTGAGCCCTTGGCCCTAAAAAACAGATGGAGGTCACTGATGGGTTAACAGAAAGGAGATTTACTTAGCAGACCATTCAACAACCTACACCCCCCACCCCAAGGGCCTTTAGAGGAGTCCTGCCTTCAGGATCTGTCTTCTCCAGTGCCCTGAGGGCCATTTCTGCCCCTGCCCCTGCCACCCAAGCCATCCAGACCTGTGACCCGCTCCTGCCTCTTGGGAAAACTGAACAGGAATCATGTATCTCCAGCCACAGACACTTTGAACCCATTCTTCAGGGGTCCCCTTCACCTCATTTTCCCCATACCAGTGATTCTGAACCCCTGGCCAAAAAGTCCCATTCTCCATCCCCAACTGTCTTCACTGCCCCTCAATCCCTAACCCCTTCCTCCCTGTGCTATGGCAAATCCACTATGCTCCATAGTTAACTTGGGCCTTCAGTGCCACCTACCTATCCTGACTCACACCAGAGAATGTCTATTGTACTCCCTCTTATTGCACTTTAGCACTTTGTAAATGTCATCTCATTAGATCCTCACAACAACCCTGAGAGAGAGGTCCTACTAGGATTCTCCTTTTTACTGTTGAGGAAACTGAGGCAGAGGTGAACTGACTTGCCCAAGGTCACCCAGCTAGGAAGAATCTGAGAGTGGATTCGAATTCAGAACTTGACTCCATGTCTAGTGCTATATCCTTCATGCCACCTAACTGCCCCGATTGCTGTTGGCTGGACAGCATCACCTGCCTCCGCGGCCCCCTGCCCCCCCCAACTTCCCCCTTCCCCGTGGTTGGAATCTTCGACTCTCATCCTCTCCTCTTGGAACCCTCAATAGTCAGGCCTTGTGTTGCAGTGTCGCTGCCCGCTCTAGGGTGGGGCGTCCTGCCTGATCCCTTTTCCGGGAACCTGGCATGCATGCCCCGCTTGGGCAAGTAGGGGGTGTTGGTGAAGGCACAGCTTGAGCCCAGCTCTAGAGCAGGCCCTCGAGGCGCTCCATGAACGCTTGGGTACTGGGCGATTTAGAGGAATCTGGGGGGGCAGCAGCAGTGAGGGCAGAGGAGGGAGGGGAGAGGGGGGAGGGGAGGGGCTCCGCCGCCGGGCCCCGCGGGCCCCACGGACGCATGCGCACCTGCGCCTGGGCCGCTCGCCTCTTTCCGGAAAGCTCCAAGCTCAGCACGCTCGGGACGCCTTTGGGCTACTTGGCTCTGCGCATGTGCCCTGGGCCGTGGGAAAAGGGCGGGAAAGGGGCAGCTCGCGAGCGGGCTCCAGAGGAGAGCCAGGCCCGCGAGAGAAGGTGAATCCGGCCCGAGGGCGAGGGAGCGAGCGGGGCCCCGCCCTGAGGAAGGCCGGAACGGGGCTGAAGGCCCCAGGGCGCATTCCTTTGGGGGGGCTCCCGCAGGGGGCAGCGCCCCACGACGCGCCAGAGCACCGGGAGCTGCGCCCCCGCCCCCCAAAGGAACATCCCCTTGTCAGCTTTGGCCCCCTTCCTGTGGGTTGGAGGGAGTCTGAGACCTCCCCGGAGTAGAGTCCTTGACCTAAGCCTGGTCACTTTCTCTAGCGCCAAAGAAAGGGCCATTTCTTGGTTTGGTTTTGGGAGGCAATGAGGGTTAAGTGACTTGCCCAGGGTCACACAGCTAGTAAATGTCGTGAACTCAGGTCCAGGGCCCTTGCTCTAAGAAACGGCCGTTTCGATCCGAATTGGACTACCCAGTTCCCCCCCCCCACACACACACCATTTTGCCCTGACAGACCCTGTAACTCCCTGGCGTTGACCTATTTTGAGTTACACTCTTCTAAATTGTGAACCCATCTGGGGTTTTCTTGACACAGATGCTGGAGTGGTTTGCACTTCCTTCTTGGGCTCATTTGACAGATGAAGAAACTGAGGCAGACAGGGTGAAGTGACCTGCCCACAGTCACACAGCTAGTGGGTATCAGAGGCCAGATTGGAACTTGGGGCTTCCTGCCTCTAGGGGTGTGGGGAGTGTTCAGGGAGGGCTGCTGAGGCTCCCAGCTCTCACCTGTGGCTTCTAGAAGCTATGGCCCGCACAACTGCCACCCAGGTGAACGTCTTGGAACAGGGGCAGACCAGGTTGAAGGTAACTGACAGGCCTCAAAGCTGCTCAGGAGTTAGGGGGTATCTACCCCAAGCAAGGGAAGCATTCCCTCTGCAGAATGGGCAGATGAGAGCACTTTGTGGAGTGCTTAGAGCTTGGTCACACATTGAAGACCCCAAGGCCATTCCCTGAACCCAGGCCATCCCCAGGCATCCTGATTTCTGTCTTGCCACTGGACTCAGGAATGACTCGGGAAGAGAGAGTGAGGCACCAATTTTGGGTAGCCCTGCTTCCCTCAAGTCCAGTTCGCTGTCTGGGATGTTATTGATCTTGGAAAATGTGCACCAGCTGTGCACAAAACCTGCCCCCACCCTAATGTATACGATATACCTGACTGTCCACCTTCCATGTCTCCACTCCTCTGGTATATGTTTTCTTCAATTCGTTTTGGGGGTTGTTTTTTTATTTTAGAGTACTTCACCATTTTATTTTTTTATTTTTTGGTGAGGCAGTTGGGGTTAAGTGACTTGCCCAGGGTCACACAGCTAGTAAGTGTTAAGTGTCTGAGGTTGGATTTAAACTCAGGTCCTCCTGACTCCAGGGCCGGTGCTCTATCCACTTCGCCATCTAGCTGCCCCCTTGGTGTTATTTTTAAAAGGAGTGTATGTGTTCAAGATTCCCTTTAAGTATCCATAGCAGTAAGATGACTCGTATGCTCCTGAATCCTCATGATTGTTTCCAATCCCTTATATACCAGGTCCCTGAAAGACCCTACTATGTCCCAATGCTCCCAATTTTCCCTCCCTTCATCAGAGTTTTTCTCCCTCCCCATTTCATTTCTGTGAAAAAAGTGGTGGAGCTCAGGAAAATCTGTGACTAGGTTCAAATTCACTCCAAAGGCTGTCCTGGCCCTGAGCTCCATTAATTTTTAGAATGGAAGGAAACTACTTAGGGAAAAAAAGAAAGCCCTTTACAAGAGTAAAAAAACAAATCTATGCCCAGAATTTCAATTCAGCATCCTCCGTGGCAGGCTGCCTTCTCCGTGTGAAGGAATTGAGATTGGATCCAAACTTTTCCTTAACTGTATTTTGTTTTTCTTTAGGGAGCACAACCCAAGTATTTGGTGATAACAGAAGGCCTGCTCTGGTTAATCAAGAGAATGGAGAAAGGTAATATGTTCTTGCACAGGCTGCTGACCCTGAGTGACCTCTTTCTGGGCCCCTTGATCTCATCAGCAAGCACCCTTCCTTTGAGCACAGGGTCATCTTCCAAAGACGAATACTCTAGTTGCTTTGACAAAGATTCCAAGAGCCCTGTTAAGGCATGGGGGGGGGGGGGAGCGGGGAAGGAAAAATTTGCAACTCAGGACCTTTCTAAAAAGGGAATGATCAATACCAGATCTTGATACCTGACAATCAGTGGGTTCACAGTGCATGGCATTCCAAATCAAAAGGAACCATAGATCTGAAGGCCCAAAGAGAAGTAGGAGATGTTGCAGTGCAAAAGAGCCATGAGAGTGGAGGATATAAGGCTGACTCCCTTTTCATATCAGAGGCAGCGTGATGGAGGCTTCTGGGCTTGGGGCCATGAGTGACCTGGGTTCTAACCTTACCTCAGACATGAGGGAGGGAGGAGTCATTTAACTCCTCTGAGTCTTAGTTTCATTGTCTATAAAGAGGGGATAATAACAGCACCTGCTTTACCTGGTTGTTTTGAGAGTAAAATGAGATAATATAAATAATAATAAATAATAAAGCTCTTTACAGACCTTCAGGCACCATAGAAACATGAGCTATTCTGATCAGATGAAGATCCACTTTTTTTTTTTTTTTAGTGAGGCAATTGGGGTTAAGTGACTTGCCGAGGGTCACACAGCTAGTAAGTGTTAAGTTTCTGAGGTCAGATTTGAACTCAGGTCCTCCTGACTCCAGGGCTGGTGCTCTATCCACTGCGCCACCTAGCTACCTCGAGATCCACTTTTATAGTTGGGAAGATGCTTATTGTTGTCATGTCTGACTCTTCATGACCCTATGGACCACAACACACCAGGCCCTTCTGGCCTCCCCTGTCTCCCGAAGTCTGCCCAAGCTCATGTTCATTGCTTGCATGACACTCTCCATCCATCTCATGCTCTTCTGGCCCCTTCTCCTTTTGCCTTCACTTCCCCAACATCAAGGTCTCTTCCAGTGAGTCCCATCTTCTCATTCTGTGGCCAAAGGATTTCAGCTTCTGCTGCGGTATTTGTCCTTCCAGTGAAGAGCCTGGATTCATTTCTTGACTGATTTCATCTCCTTTCTGTCCAAGGGACTCTCAGAAGTCTTCCCCAGCATTTCAAGAGCATAGATTCTGCGGCACTTAGCTTTCCTTAAAGTCCAATTCTCAGTCCTTCATCTCTACTGGAAAACCATAGCTTTGACCAAGCGGACCTTTGTCCAAGGTGATCAGTCTGCTGCTGTCCAGGTTTGCCATAGCTTTCCTTCCAAGGAGCAAGTGTCTTTTAATTGATGCCTGCAGTCACTGCCTACTGTGGTCTTTGAGCTTAAGAATATAAAATCTGACACTTCCATTCCATTTCTTCTCCATTTGCCAGGAAGTGATAGGACCAGTTGCTATGATCTTTGGTTGTTTTGTTTGGGTTTTTTTGGTTTTGGATTTTTGGGGTTTTTTTGCGGGGCAATGAGGGTTAAGTGACTTGCCCAGGGTCACACAGCTAGTGTCAAATGTCTGAGACTGGATTTGAACTCAGGTCCTCCTGAATCCAAGGCCCGTGCTTTATCCACTGTGCCACCTAGCTGCCCCTGATCTTTGTTTTTGTGATGTTAAGTTTCAAGCCAACTTTTACACTCTTCTCTTTCACCGTTATCAAGAAGCTTCTTCTGCCAGCAGAGTGGTAACATCTGCATATCTGAGATTGTTGATATTTCTCCCAGCATCCTTAATTCTGGCTTTTGATTTAAACAAACTGGCATTTCACATGATGTACTCTTCACATAAGTTAAAGTGACAATACACAGCCCTTTTCCAATCTTACCCCCATGTTTGGTTCCAACTGTTGCTTCTTGACCTCCATACAGCTTCCTCAGGACACAACAAAGATGTTAGAGATCATTAAAGCCAACTTTCTCATTTTATGGGTAAGAAAACTGAGACCGGGAGTGCCTAGGTGGCGCAGTGGATAAAACACCGGCCCTGGATTCAGGAGGACCTGAGTTCAAATCCGACCTCAGACACTTGACACTTATTAGCTGTGTGACCCTGGGCAAGTCACTTAACCCCCATTGCCCCGCCAAAAAAAAACCACTGAGACCTACAAAAATCATACAAAATCATACAAAAATCCTCCTCAAAGATCAACCCAAGCCCCTGAAGTGCTGGCTCATGAGTGACTGTAAAGCTCTACAGAGGTCTTCCTAGAAGGGAGATCAATGTACCCAAGTATCTTATAGCTGAGTTGGACCCAAAAGACCTTATAATCCTATCATCCCCATTTAACCAAAAGGACCAATATCAGTTTCTGGGGGCAGGGGCTTAGAGATTCCAAAGCTTTTAGAGCTATAAGGGTCCAATGATGGTTTTCATTTTGCTCGTGTTAATTTTACAGGGAAGCAAACAAACAGGTCCATGGTGATTTGTGGATGGTTGCAGGGGATGAGCAGCTAGGTATAGCACCTGCCCTGGATTCAGGAGGACCTGAGTTCAAATCCAACATCAGACACTTAACACTTACTAGCTGTGTGACCTTGGGCAAGTCACTTAACCCCAATTGCCTCACCAAAAAATAAAAACAAAAAGGAGGCAGAGAAAGAAATAGCAAATCCTTCTAATAATAGCAAATCCTTCCAAGAAAATCCAAATGGACACAATTGAAAAAAAATTACTAAATAACAATGGGAAATCAGGATGTTATAGCTTGGTGGTTCAAGGGTCCTTAACCTTATTTGTGTCATAGACCCCTTTGGCAGTCTGGAGAAACCTATGGACCCCTCCTCAGAAGGTTTTTAAGTGCATAAAATTAAATATATAGAATGAAAAGGGGATCTAATTATATTGACATACAATTACCAAAACATTTAAGAACTTCTGATATACTCCGGCACCTGTTTGCTGCCCATGGGCCACATGAAATGTCACTCTGTTATTATGAAGCTAACAAGAAACGAGGCGAATTACATGGAATCAGCAAAAGTGTTGAATTGGAACAAAGGGAGGAACTAGGGGGAAATCAAGACATTCTCATCAGCTGTTTGTCTAATGAATATGTCTTCGCTCTCCTTTAGAGCTAGGATTCCAGCCCTGGTTCTTCCGACTCCAAACCCCATGTACAACACTGATGAGCATTGCGGTTGGTTGGTTGCTTTTTGATGGTATTGACAGGAAAATTCAAATCCAGCCTCAGACATTTGTAAACTGTGTGATCCTGGGCAAGTCGCTTCACTTCTCTCTCCTCAGTTTCTGTAAAATAGTGGTAATGCTCATGGCACTTATCTCCTAGGGTTGTTGCGAGGATCCAGTGAGGAAGCATGTACAGTGCTTTGCAAACCCTAAGGCACTATGAAAATGTTGCTGTTATTAACCCAAAGGCCTAACTTTTCTCTCCTTCCATAACAGAGAACTGTAATCCCAGAATTGAAGAAATGACCAATATAATTAATGAACTGCAAAAAGGTGAGCTGAGGAGCAAGGAAAGTCCAAATCTTAAACCTTTGGGGAGCTCAGGCTGCCAAGTAGAACTATCAGTTCCCTCCACAAGTGTGGCCCTTCATTCTGACATTCTTCCTACCCTTCCTCCTCTCTCTTCCATTAGAGGAGGATGAAATCTGGTTAGTCTAACCTAGCTGCGGAAAATGTCCCAGGGGAGGTGACACTAGAGCTGAGCCTCAAAGAGTGGACAAAGAGAATGGAAGGGAAGGCACTAGACTAGGATTCAGGAAAACATTCCTTAACCTTAGCTCCTGCAATAACTGGGTGATCTTGAGAAAGTCCCTCCCTCTTATTGAGTCTCCATCACCTCTACTGTAAAATGAATGGTCTTAGCATCCCCCAGCCACTTGAGGGCAGTCTAGGCTAGGACCCCCACTCATAAATCTCTTCCTTGGTGTCTGTTTTCTCTAGCCCACAAAATTGCAAACGAGGAGCTTCGGGAAAGCCAGGCGGAAAGGGAAGTATTGAAGAAAGAACTGGATGAATGTAGGCCATTTTAGCGGAGTCCTTGGATTGCCCAGAGGCATATGTAGCTCTCCACCCATTTATGTTTACAGGAGTCAGGGAGAAGCTGAGCATTAGCATATACTTCCAAGAACTGAGTTTAGCAAATGCAATTTTATACCTTCTCTCTATAGGTATAGGGTTTCTCTCTCTCTCTCTCTCTCTCTCTCTCTCTCTCTCTCTCTGGCTCTATGCTAAGTAGTGTGTCAAATGATTCGTTTAACCCCTGTTTTATTCCAATCTCTATGATTCAGTTTAGTGAGATTCCATAGGGATACTGCTTATTTCTCTTACATTTAGTCACCTGCCCATTGGCCAAGTGTCCAAAGCTGTTTCCCCATGTTGGGCAATAGAGAGGGATGATGAAGGATAGAGGGAAGAAAGGAAGCTGGAGGACTTCCCATATTGTTAGGACACCTCAGCCATGCTGGGCTTGGTCACTTACTCATCAGACATTAAAGGGTGAAGGTCCTCTAATTAGCTTCCTATGGTTAAGCAAGTGAATTTACAACCCACAATTCAAAGCTCTAAGGCCTAATATAACCAGAACTTTAAACTACAGGTTATAAACCCACCTCTTTCTTTTAAGAAAGAATCTAGGGGCAGCTAGGTGGAGCAGTCGATAAAGCACAGGCCCTGGATTCAGGAAGACCTGAGTTCAAATCCGGCTTCAGACATAACAGTTACTAGCTGTGTGACCCTGGGCAAGTCACTTAACCCTCATTGCCCTAAAAATAAAAAAATTAAATTAAATTAAAAAAAAAAAGGAATCTGTCTAACCTTAATCTAATTATCCCTAAAGATGAGATATGTAAAATATGTACTAATATTAATTGGCTAAATGCATATTAATAGCCAAGTATAATGGAAATAATCGCTACCCCTATGGAATCATACGAAACTGAATAATACTGATTGGAATAAAATAAAATAAAATAGGGGTTCAATTAATCATTTGACACAGTAGTGAGGAGAGGTGGAAAACAAATCACCATAATAGAATCACAGAGTAGTGATGCTGGAAAGCTATATGAAATCATTTAGTTCAAACCTGTGTCTGATGAAACTAGTTTGGAACAAGAATTAAAGAAATAAAATCTCATAAGTATAATCCCTATTTATTGGCCTTTTTCAGTTCATAGACAGAGAATGTCAGAGCTAGAAGAGCCTTTGGAGATCATCTATTCTACCCCTTTAAAAAATTAATGGGGGAGGGCGGCTAGGTGGCACAGTGGCTAGAGCACTGGCCCTGGAGTCAGGAGTACCCGAGTTCAAAACCGGCCTCAGACACTTAACGCTTACTAGCTGTGTGACCCTGGGCAAGTCACTTAACCCCAATTGCCTCACTAAAAAAAAAAAAAAATTTTAAATTAATGGGGGAAACTGGAATCCAGAAAATAGGGATACATGGAATCCAAGGAAGGTTTGGGACCTACTTAAGATATACTGAAAATCAGTGTTAGAGTTGTGAACTACAACTCCTCTTTACACAGCACAGTGCCTGGCATATAGTAGGTGCTTAATAAATGTTTATTGACTGACACTATCTCAGGCAACTACTCCCTTTTACCTTTCTGGCTCTCAGTTTCCCCATCTATAAATTGAAGGGATCACTGCCACCTCATTGAATGTAGGATGTACAAAATGGAGGTAAGGAAGACCACTCAGTCAAATTTTTGCCTCTTGCAGTAAACATGGAAAAGACTCATCTGGAGGAAATCTTAAGTATGAAGCAGGGTAAGTCTCCCTTGATGGGGAACTTCTTCCTTTGTAGGAGAGGGTGGTTTCATTATCCGGAAGCTCTGTTGAGGCTGAGCCATATCATCCAGGTGCCTTTTGGCATGTTGCCTTAGCCTCCTTTTGACCTCTCTTTCTCATCATAGAAACCCTGCACATCCTTCAACAGCACTATGGAGAAGAGGAGAGCAGAGTCCTGAGGTAAGAGGTTCATATTCTTCCAGAAAAAGCCAAGAAACAAGAGTTAGGTCTGGCTTCTGGTGAGGTGGTGCCAAGTCATGGGGCCGGCCTCCTGCCTTCTTCCACTGGATCTGAAGTGTTCTCCAGGAGCCATTTGTGGAATTTAAATCCTAGAACAGGGCTTCTTTGGTTCTTCACTAAATTTTTCTTTTTTCTAATCAGTTGATAAAAATCTGCTTTTTGTCACTCTCACTTACCCTGTTGGCAAAGAAAGGAAAACAAACCCCACATTACAAATATCTATTGTCAAGCAAAAATTTCCCCATTGGCTATATAAAAAATATGTCTCAATCTGGACTTTAGTCTAGCACCTCTCTGTCAGGAGATGGGGTACAAGCTTCATAACATCATGCCTCTGGAATCGCGGTTGGTCAGGGTTCTTAACTCACTCAAAGTTGTTTGTCTTTCCAGTGTTATTATTATCTACCTTGTTCTCTTGGTTCTCTTCAGTTTGCTTTGAATCAGTTTATATATGTCTTCCCAGAATTCTCTGAAACCATCCCCTTCATCATTTCCTACAACAGATTATTTCATCACATTCCTATACCATTATTTGTTCAGCCATTCCCCAGTTGATGGACATTCCCTCCGTATCCAATTCTGTGCCACCACAAAAAGAGCTGCTAGAAAGATTTTTGTACATGTGTCCTTTTGCTCTCCACCTTTGATCTCATTGGGGTGTAACCCTAGTAGCAGTACTGGTGGGTTAGGATATTCACAGTTTAATAGCTGTTTGTCAGACTGGCTGTACTAGAGAATAGGGGTTCTTAATCTGTGATGCCTGGATAGATTCCAGGGTCTGTGAACTTGAATGGGAAAAATGATATCTTTACTTTCACTAACTTTTTTTTCAGTTTTAATAGTATTTTATTTTTTCCAGTTACATGTAAAGGTAGTTTTCAACATTTGTTTTCATAAGATTTTGAGTTCCCAACTTTTCCCCCCTCCCCTCCTTCTTTTCCCTCCTCCCTTCCCAAGACAGAAAGCAATCTGATATAGGTTATATATGTATTTTCACATTAGTCATGTTGACTTTCACTAACTTCTAACTGAAACATAGCATTATAATTTAATTATTTAAAATTTACTTAATTATTTTAAGACATTCTAAGAAGGTGTCCATAGGCTTCTAGGCTACCCAAAGCTCAAGGCATACATGACTAAAAATAATTAAGAATTCCAGCTCTACAAGGACCTTCTTAAAATCCAGTCGTGTCAGTCAAGGGGGTTGGTTTATCAACTTAGAGAGTCACAGTGCATGGGATTCAGAAGGGAACGTAGAAATCATAAACTCTAATCCCCAAGTTAGAGGATGAATTCTCCTCTCATCCATGACATAATTTTGAGTGGTAAATAAACCCCTAAGTATAAGTGTTCCCTTCAACTTTTGCTTACTGACCTGCAACAGCTCACAGTCAGGTAAGCAATAAGCATTTATTAAGCACCTACTATTTGCCAGGAACTGCGGCTAAGCACCAGGGATACAAAAAAAAGGCAAAAAAGACAGTCCCAGCCCTCAAGATGCTTACAATCTAATGAGGGAAACAACATGCACATATATATGTACAAACAAGTTATGTATAGGACAAATAGAAATAATTGAAAGAAAGAAGGCACTAGAGTTAAAAGGGGTTGGGAAAGGCTTCCTTTAAAAGATAGAATATGAAATTCACAGAGTCTCAAGGCCAAAACTGGGCCCTTGCCCAATAACAGAGGACTTCTCTAATATGAGGCACAATTCAGAGCAGGTTTGAAAGGGACACAGATTCCAACAAAACAAAATACCTCTGTAATAGTTTAGAGACTCACAGAAAGTCAGAGCTGAAAGAAGGGAGATGGGTGAGGTGTGTGTGTAAATTTTAAGCTATGCCCAAGAAGGTAAGTTTGGGATGAATTGGCTCTCCTCTCCCTGTCCCTTTTTCCTCCAAGACAACAGGCTATGTCTCAGGACTGCATCTGCAGGATGACAGATCTGAATTCTAAGATTCAGGAAGAGAAACTAAGAAGGAGGAAGCAGAGGTAAAACCTCCTATTTGAGTTTTATGCTGGCATTCAATACCCTCTGAATTCAGTTGTTGTAAATTGGATTTAAAACCACAGACTCTCAGAGCTGGAAGGGTGTCCCTAACACCAAACAAGCTGTCAGGCCTAGCCCCCTGACCAACAGGAATGAGGCAAAATAGAAATAAATATGCCCCTTCCCAAAGGGAAAGGATATTGAGCTGAAGGGGTTATCAGAGTTCATCTACCCCAAACTCCTTACTTTCTATTTCAGGAAACCAAACTTCTGGGGAGGGAAGGGAGTCCATAATAATACAACACAACACAAAACAACACAACACAACATAAACATTACACAGCAATGCACTGAATCCAGCACTCTCTTCACTGTACTATGTGGCCTCTCATCTTGAACAGTTCATACCAAGGCTGAATGCTATAGACAGCCCAGAGAGCCCTAGATCAGGAGGCAAGAGCCCTGAGGTCTTGTCCTGGTTCTGCCACTGACTCACTATGAAGCCTTAAGAGAATCCCTTCCCTTTGCTTCCCTAGACCTGTTTCTCCAACTATAAAATGAGAGGGCTGAACGATTGCTGGTTAAGTACCCTTTCAGTCCTGAAATGCAGTGACAGTGTAAATGATATCAGTTGTGAATTTCAAGAAGAGTAGGGGCTGGAACTGGGCCTCAGAGGACTGCAATGACTGCAATGACTGCAATTGGTATCAGGGAAAGTAGGATTGGAGGGTGGCCTGGGCAAATTGTCTGTTTTTCTCTTCCCAGAGTGGAGTTTGAACAGCAGCTAGAGGAGCTGATGGAAAAGCATAAGGCTCTATGGGAATTACATGTGAGAGAAATTCTAGGGTTGAAACCAAGCAGAGAAATGGGGTGGAAAGCATTCCAGGTCATGGTGGGTATGGGAACGTGAGAGCAAAGGTATAGAGGCAGAAACCAATCTGATTGGGGATGGCTGGGGCGGCAGTGACGGCATGGTCCAACTGGAGCAGAAGATGAATTAGGAGAGTAGTGGGAGATCATATGGGATCACTAGGTGAATGCGATAGCCAGTCCAACAAAGCCCTTAGCTGCATTTCATATAAGGAAATATACCTGGTTTATATAAGGAAATAGACTGGTTTGCAGAAAGGATTCTTACTTAGGTATTGGTAGAATAAGATGGCCCCTGAGGTCTCATCCAATTTCAAGATTCTGTAATCTGAGGTGGGGGAAATTTCAGAGGAAGGAGGGAACCTTAGATCTGGCTGCCCTCCCTTCCATTAGACACCAGAGAGGCTGTCTCAAGAAATCAACAATATGGCTGGTAGCAAGGATCAGCTCCTGGAGGAGGGTAAGGGTCCTCCGGTGAGAGGACAGAGGGAGGGAGGGAGTGAGCAAGGAGGGGCAGATGAATTATTTGTGAATTACTGAGCTCCTTATCCCTGGGGACATGCAAGACTGAAGCTGGGTGGCCACCTATTCAGAGAGACTAGAGAGGGGAAGCTGGCTGTTATAGATCAAATGGAGAGAGGAATACCCTTGAAGTCTATGAGGAGACACTTGAAATTCATTTCCTGGTCAACAGGAAGGCTAATTCAGGAGAATCTGGATGCCATTGAAAAACAACTGGCTGGGCTGCCTTACGCCAAGGCCAGGGCTGCATCTTTGACTGGTGACGACAGTGAAATAGCCTTCCTCTGCAGTGAGGAAGCTGCGGCTGCTATGTGAGACAGGGGAAAGACTGATTGGGGCTGGGAAAGTCAGGCAAGGTACAGGGTGGTGCTGACATGAGGGCCACCTTTCCCAGGCATCTGTTTGAGGAGGAAAACAAGAAGGCCACGCAGTTCCTGGAGGCAGCCTCTGAGCACTACCAGGAGCTGCAGCAGAAGTACCATAGGTGAGCTTGGCCAAGTCCCCGAAGAGCAGGCAGCCTGAGGGGTCCGTCTTTTTTGCCTTCGCTTTCTCCCTCTTCCTCTTTCTATTGCTCTCTGATTATTTGTCTTTCTTTGGATTTCAGTTTCTGTCTCTGCTTCTGGGTTTTGGTCATTTTCTTTGTTTCTCTTCCCCTCCTTCCCCTTCCTTTGTCCCTCTTCCTCCTCCCTTTCCTCCCCCTCTTTTCTTTCTCTCTCTGTTGATTTCTCTGACTCTCCACCTGCCAGTCTCTCTGTGGCTATCTGTAGGTCTCTGTCTTCCTCTCCGTCTGTGTGTCTGTTTCTATGTTTGTGTACCCTTCCATATGTGTGATTCTCTATCCCTTGGTGTCTCTGGGTGTGTCCCCCCCAACCCTCTGTTTGTGTCCCCCAGCAAGATGTGTGTGCATGTGTGTCTGTCTGTCTCCTCCTGGGTATATATGCTCATATGTGTGCTGCTGCCTTCATTCGTATTAGTCAGTCAGCTAGCATTTATTAAGTGCCTACTATGGGCCAGGCACTGTGCTAAGCACTGAGGATGCAAAAAAATGGCATAAGACAGTTCACGCTCTCAAGGAGCTCTCGAGGAGTCTAATTGGGGAGACAACATGCAAACTGCTATGTCCAGATAAAGATGGAGAGAGTCTAAAGCCCTCTCATTAAGAAGGATGGAGAAGGGCTTCCTGCAGAAAGTAGAATGAAAGCAGAAGCTTGAAAGGAGCAGAGATGATGAGGGATGGGGGTAGCATTAAGGAGAGGGCTCTTGTTTCCTGGATTGCAGACTGCATAGGGAAGAGTCAGATTTAAGAAGAGGGGAATGGCAGGAAAGGGCCAGATAAGAAAGGCCTTGAAAAGCCAAATGGAGGAGTTTCTATTTGATTATTATAGGGGGGTGACATGCTCAGAGCAGCACTCAATGAAGATCCCTTTGGTGGCCGAATGGAGGGTGACCTGGAATGGGGAGAGCCTGGAGGCAGGCAGACCCCCCAGCAGGTGTGAGGTGATGGGGGCCTGCACCATGGTGGGGGCAGGGGCAGAGGAGGCATATACAATCGAGGTTCAGAAGGCATAAACAGTGGGACTTGGCATTGATAGGAGAGGAGCGAGCCTGGAGAACTGGGAGGGTGGTGGTGTCTTCACTGCTAGTAGAGAAGTTAGGAAGAGGGAAAAGTTTGGAGGAAAAGAGTTTAGTTTGGAGAATGTTGAATGTAATAGATCTGTGGGATATCCCATTAGATATGGCCAATAGGTAGTTGAAAATGTGAGATTAGGAGTCAAGAAAGAGGATAGAACTGGATAACATATTTGAGAGTTAGCTGTATAGATAATTGAATCCATGAGAGCTGATGGTTTAGAGGGAAAAGAGAAGGTAGCCGGATAGAGCCTTGGGGGATACCCATGGGCCACCATGACCTGGACAGAGATCCCACATAGAAACAGCCATACAGGTCGGTGAACCAGGGGACAGCAGTGTCACAAGAGAGCATCAAGGAGAGTGTGATTGGCAGTGGCTGAAGAGGGCCTGTAGGCCCTGGGTGCCTCCCAGGTTCTGTCTGGTGGTGGAGTAGGGCTGCAGAGAAGTCAAGAGGGATGAGGATTGAGAGAAGTCCACTAGGTATGGTAAGAAATTATTGGTAACTGGAGAGAACAGCTTCACTTGAATGAGGAGGTTGGAATCCAGACTGCAGACTGGGGAGGAGAGGAAGGGAGGTATCGATTGTTGGCAGCCTTCTCAAGGAGTGGAGCTACAAAAGGGAGGAGAGAACCATAGCCAGTGGGGAAGCATGGTTCAAGGGAAGATTTTTTTGAGGATGAGGAATACATGGGCATGTTTGTAGGCCAGTAGACAGGGAGAGATTGAAGGTAAGTCAGAAGGTAGGGATGAAGAAGGGGGCAATCGGCTGGAAGAGAAAGGATGAAATGTGGTGACGTGCCAGCAAAGGGCTTAGCCTTTGCAAGAATAAAGGCCACCTCTTCCTATCGAATGGGGATGAAGGAGGAGATGGTAGAGGAAAGCATTTGGTATGAGATGAGGAGGAGGGGAAAAGAGGGAGCTCTTGGTGAATGGTCTCAATTTTTTTAGCAAAATGTGAGGCAAGTTTCTCAGCTGAGAATGTGGGGGCAGGGGAGGTTCAAGGAGGGCTGAAAAGGTTTGGAAGAGCTGCTGTGAAGACTGGGAGGTGGAGTGGATAAGGGAGGTGTACAAGGGTTATCTTGCCATAGTGAGGGTCCAGTTGACACCATGGAGTGGACCCAGCCAGTCCAGTTTCTCGAGTAGGAAAGAAGGCAGTGAGTTGGAGGTACTACAACGCTGAGGCTTGACTGGGCAAGATCAGCGATGGGACAAGGCGGCAAGGGGCTTGAGATAAGAGGGCAGTGTAGAGTTGAAGTAATCTGCCAATGCGATGGAGAAGGGAAGAGACTAGCCAGTGTCAGGTGATGGCCTGGGGAAGAACTAAGGGGTGAGAAGAGGGGCTGGGGTTCATGATGAGGATGAAGAATAATCTTTGAAGTTGGGAGGCAGAGGGAGAGATGTAATGGCCCCCGACTATGGTCTGATTGGGCAATTTCAGCATTCATTACCACAGAAGTGGTACATTTGTGGGTGATGGCAAGATCCAGTGTATGCCTGTCTCTGTGGCTAGCAGTGGTGGGGCAGAGGTCATGTGAAACTGAGGAATTAGGAGGGAATATTGAAGTCACCTAATATGGCAGCTGGAGTTGGGAAGGAGAGAGAGACTGTGAGCCAGACTCTGAACTCATTGAGGAAAGACTGCTAGATGTTGATAACAGCTGCTGTGCGTGCCTGTGTGTGTGTGTGTGTGTGTGTGTGTGTGTTCATACCTCTGTGTATGTGTCTGGATAACACCGATTGGGGGGGATCTTTGTGTCTATGTATGTGGGTGTGGTGTCCTTGGACACCTCTGTATATAGGCATGCAGGTGTGTATGTGAATCTGGATATCTCTCTCTGGGTGTATGCCTCTGGATACCTGTGTGTTGTAACGATTGGAATGACGCCACCTGCTGGAGACTTACTGTAGAAGAGTTCTGCCCATGAAGCGAAGGTCTTTGAGGGCAAGACCAGGAGTCTTTTCTTTGGTGTCAGGAAGTGACGCGGGCTAGTGGGAGGAGGAAGGAAGAGACTGGCGCTCAGTCTCGCTCTCTTTCCTGAGGACGCTGGTGGAGAGTGGAGCGAGAAATGCTCTCTCCCTTTAATAGATAGAAATCTAGGCCTTTCTCTCTCTCTTTACCAAATTCTTATTCTCCTTAATAAATGCTTAAAAGTCTAACTCTTGCTAAAGCTTATAATTTATTGGCGACCACTCATTAGATATTTTAGACAGACTAGCTAGAATTTTAGCCCTTAACAGTGTGCAGGTATATGTTCCCTTGCCTCTCTTCCCTTCTGTGTCAGTATGCATGCATTCATCAGTTAGTCAATCAACAAGCATTTATCAAGGGCTTACGATGTGTTTGCAAGTAGACTAAGCACTAGGGATACAAAGAAAGGCAAAACAAGGTCCCTGCCTAGAAGGAACCACGTTCTAGTGAGGGAAACACTATATGCAAACAAGCATCTGCATCTAAGATACAGCCAGAATAGATGAGAGGCAATCTCAGAGGAAAGATACTAGCAGTGGAGGAGGCTGGGAAATGCCTTTTGCAGAAGGTGGAATTTGAGCTGAGACATGAAGGACCCTAGGGAAGCCAACAGGTGGAGGAGAGTAGGAGAAGGTGGAGAAGGACATGTTTCAGCCATGGAATACAGTCCTTGAAAAGGCACAGGGCTGAGAGCAGCTAGGTGGTGCTGTAGTGGATAAAGCACCAGCTCTGGATTCAGGAGGACCTGAGTTCAAATATGGCCTCAGACACTTGACACTAGCTGTGTGACCCTGGGCAAGTCACTTAACCCTCATTGCCCCACCAAAAAAAAAAAAGAGGAAAAAAAAAAGAAAATTACATTTTGGCAGCTAGGTGGCGCAGTGGATAAAGCACTGGCCTTGGATTCAGGAGGACCTGAGTTCAAATCCGACCTCAGACACTTGACACTTGCTAGCTGTGTGACCCTGGGCAAGTCACTTAACCCCCATTGCCCTGCAAAAAAGAAAAAAGAAAGAAAGAAAAAGAAAAGGCACAGGGCAGAGAGCTAGATTGTCCTCTCTAAGGAACAGCAAGAAGGCTCTTGTGTCTCTCTTCATGAGTGTGCCTCTTTCGAGCAGGTGTACTCTCTCCTTTACACTTCTCTTTCTTGCCTCCATCTTCTCTCTTTCTCTCTCTTCCCCTTGGTTTGTGTATTTCACCCTGAGTATAAGTGAGGACATACGTTTTCTAAATTTAAAAAATATTCATTCCGGGGGTGGCTAGGTGGCGCAGTAGATAAAGCACTGGCCCTGGATTCAGGAGTACCTGAGTTCAAATCCGGCCTCAGACACTTGACACTTACTAACTGTGTGACCCTGGGCAAGTCACTTAACCCCCATTGCCCTACAAAAACAAGACAAAACAAAAAAAAATTCATTCTGAATTTAAATATATAAAGACAGAAAAAAGAACGTTTTTGCATACATAGCACAACATAAAAAGAGAGTATTCAATATAAAATCATGAATTTCCATTTAGGTGGTGCAGTGGCTAGAGCACTAGTCCTGAAGTTGGGAGGACCTGAGTACAAATCTCACCTCAGATACTTAACCCCAGTTGCCTCACACATCTGGGCTCATCTCTAGTGGTCCTAATAACATATCTTGCCACTGGACCCAGATGACTCTAGAAGAGACCACGAGGCTGGTGACTTTGCACAGCCCTGCCTCACTTCAATCTAATTCAGTTATGGAGAAGGACAAACAACAACAATGAATTGCCATTTCACAGTTTACTTTTTTCTGAAAATCTATGTAATAAGTAGTACACATCATCTTCAAAACTACCCTGCTTTTCTGTGCTTTCTTCTGAGTTCTCTTTTGTTCTCTGATGTGCGTTTTTTATTTTTTCCCTTTCCCCATTCTGCCCTAGAAAACACTACTATTGGACACACATACACACATGCCTGTATATATACATATATGTAAAACCCTACTATGTATATTTCCATTTATCAGTTTTTTCTCTGGAGAGGGATCGTATCTTCCTTCCTAGGTCCTTTGTATTTATATTTATAGTATTCAGAATGGCTTAGTTGTTGAAAGTTGTTCTTAGAACAATATTACTATTCCTGTGGACAGTGTTCTCTTGGTTCTGTTCATTTTATTCTTCATTATTTCATGTAAGTCTTTCCATGTTTTTCTAAAATCAGTCTGCTCATCATTTCTTTTTTTCCTTTTAAATAGTATTTCATTTTTTCCAATTACATGTAAAGACAATTTTAAACATTCATTTTTTTTTACTTTTTTTTTTTTGGTGAGGCAATTGGGGTTAAATGACTTGCCCAGGGTCACACAGCCAGTAAGTGTCAAGTATCTGAGGCTGGATTTGAACTCAGGTCCTCCTGAATCCAAGGCCAGTGCTTTATCCACTGCGCCACCTAGCTGCCCCAAACATTCATTTTTAAAATAACATTTTGAATTCCAAATTCCCTCCTCTTCCCTCTCTCCTCCCTAAGATGGTAAGCAAGTTTATATATGTATAATCATGTAAAATATATTTCCATATTAGTCATATTGTATAAGAAGAAACAGACCATGGGGGTAGCTAGGTGGCGCAGTGGATAAAGCATCAGCCCTGGATTCAGGAGGACCTGAGTTCAAATCTGACCTCATATACTTGACACTTACTAGCTGTATGACCCTGGGCAAGTCACTTAGCCCTCATTGCCTTGCCGGAAAAAGAAAAAAAAAAGAATTACACCCTCTTGCACACAAATCCAATTCGAATAAAGTAATCTTAAAAAGAAAAGGAAAAAAAAAAGAAACAGACCAAAAGGAAAAAGCCACGAAAACATTAAGTGAGAATAATATGCTTTGATCTGCTTCAGACTCCATCAGTTCTTTCTCTGGATGTGGAGAACATTTTCCATCATGAGTCTTTTGGAATTATCTTGGATCATTGTATTGCTGAAAAGAACTAAGTCAGTCATAGCTGATCATCACACAATGTTAGCTCAACATTTCTTTTTTTTGGTGAGGCAATTGGGGTTAAGTGACTTGCCCAGGGTCACACAGCTAGTAAGTGTTAAGTGTCTGAGACTGGATTTGAACTCAGGTCCTCCTGACTCCAGAGCTGGTGCTCTATTCACTGCACCACCTAGCCACCCCTAGCTCAACATTTCTTACAGCACGGTAGGATTCCATCACAATCAGATACCACAACTTGTTCAGCCATTCCCCAGTTGACAAGCATCCCCTCAATTTCCAGTTCTTTGCTACCACAAAGAGAGCTGCTAGAAAGATTTTAGAACATAGAGGTTCTTTTCTTTTTCCCCTGATCATTTTGGGAAATCAAGCCTAAGAGTGGGATTGCTGGGTCAAAGGGTGTGTGTGTGTGTGTGTGTGTATATATATATTTGGGTCTGTGTCTCGTCATTTTTGCATGTTTTTCTCTGTGTCTTTGCCCTTATTTCTCAGAGTTGGTCTCTGTTTTCCTATTTCTCTGGGTCAGCCTCTGTGCTTGTGTGTGTGTGTGTGTGTGTGTGTGTGTGTGTGTTTGGGCCTCTCTCTGGCCCAGCCTCCTAAGATCCTTGCCATTCTGATGTAGATCTTTCTAACATTTCCCGTGCCAGGCTGAAGATGGAGTTGGAAGCTGGTGGCCAAGGTGATATCAGAGGGCCCAAGAGGAGCATCATAGAGGCAGCTGCTGAAGGGGGCAGTGGTGTGGTTGCTGAGGGGGCCCTGGGAGAGCTAAAGACCCCAAAGAAGCCAGGATTAGGGGACTTTTCTTTCCAGGCTACTTAGGAAATCTCTGAGGATCAGGAAAGAGAAAGGAAGGGGGATAGTGATGGACAGGGATGTTACTAGAAGTTTGTTCCAAGGGGATCCTTATCAGTTTTTTGGTCTGTAGCCTGTTGTGAAGCCCCTAAGGGCCTGGGAGGAGGAGCAGAATCCCACTGGGCAAGCCTCAGACTTGTCCTAGAGCCTCATGGGGAGCACACCCACTTGCCCCAGAAGGGAATTGCAGCCTGGCCTGAACCTAGCCTGGAGAGACAGTACGTTGTCCTTTGGCCCCATCTCCACCGTGGGAGGACCCTCTAGTATGCTCTTTTGTTCTTCTTTCTTCTTTTTTTTCACATTTTTGGCAGGGCAATGAGGGTTAAGTGACTTGCCCAGGGTCACACAGCTAGGGTCTGAGGTCACATTTGAACTCAGATCCTCCTGAATTCAGGGCCAGTGCTTTATCTACTGTGCCACCTAGTTTCCCCCTGGTATGCTCTTTTGAATAAAGAAATCCTTTTTCTTCCTGTTTTGGCTGTATTTCTATGCCCCCCCCCCCATACTGTCCTAACAACTGAATTTTCTTCTTAGGTGGGGTCTGACCCCTATGTGGGCTCCCATCTCCCCGGTTTATACTTTTAGCAGTATTTCTGGAGCCTCCTTGGCCCCTGTGCTTGGCCTGCTTTACTGTCTCACACTTGGATCCTGATCTCTAGTCTATGCCTTTCCCCCTTTCCCTCCTGTACTATGCCTCTGGCCTCCTCTTGTGGAGTGTCTTGGAAGAGTCCTCTTTTCCCCTGTAGATTGGATGCTAACACCTGCTTGGACTTTAAGGCTTCTCTGCAGCTTGGACTTCCTACTGGTCAAATTGATATTTGAGCTCCAAAGTGCAAGTAGCATTATTTATTCCCTCTCCCTACCCCCAGATTTTACTAATGAGGGAAACAAGACTGGAGATGAACAACTTGGACGTGTCAGACAGAGACAAGAGTTTGTTTTCACAATAACATTCGACTTCTCTTCTGCCTTTTTATCCTCAATGATTCTCCCAAACTTTCCCCCTTCTGGGCAGACTAGATTCTCCCCAGGATTCTTCTCACTGTTAAAATCCTGCCAGGATGCTTTACTTTATTTTTTCCTCTTTTATTCTTACCTGTGACCAGTGAAAATCCTGAGAGACAGAGTTTCTGGAAAATTAATAATCAATTTATTTAATAGGCTAGCCAATAATAAATTAATGATCATTGGTCTCCCTCAACAACCAAAGACACCAGTGGAGACACTGAATGCCTTAAATATTGTTTGAAAGGGAATGCCCCTGACAGGAGAAATCAGCCCTGGCTGATGAACAACTGATGAGTAGGTGTGTTAAAAGTCTTCAGCTCCCCCTCCTGAGAATGTGGCTAGATCATGAGACCACCAGCAATCTGGACAAAGGAATCCATCTCTACCCAGACCACTCTGGGGGGTTTTCTCCTTCATGAGCTGGGTTACCCTAAACTCTAATGGAGGAGCACAAGGATGTGGGCATAATGCTTTGAGGCTGGAATTCATCCAGGTTAGATTCTGTTTAGATTCTAAAGAGAAGTGAGGTCTCCTACTCTGCTGGGGTCCTGCCCAAGATCCGGGAGAGCTTGTACCCTGAGGATTAGGCCAATCTCATCTATCATCTTTGTCCTATATAGAATGACTGATACACAGGGGCTGGTCCCTGGATGAGGAAATAAAAAAAACAATTAATAATTGGTTATTGGGGACAGCTAGGTGGTGCAGTGGATAAAGCACTGGCCTTGGATTCAGGAGGATCTGAGTTCAAATTTGACCTCAGACACTTGACACTTACTAGCCTTGTGACCCTGGGCAAGTCACTTAACCCTCATTGCCCCGCCTGGAAAAACAAACAAACAACCACATTGCCTCTTTACTCAAGCCTCCAATGGCATTGTATTAGATAGTATTGTATTTTACATTCTCTTCCACTCAAGTCTCTTCCCTGCTTGTCCAATCAAAATTTGCTAATGCCAGTCCTGGATTATGCCAATGCCAGCCAGCCTACTTGGTTGCTATTCACGTGCTGCTGAATGGAGCTGGAGAAAATCCAAACACCATGCTTACTGGTTACACTGCAGTGAGATGATCCTTTTACTTCTCTCTAATGGATTTGCTATTCAACTAAGCATGGAGTTTTCATTTTGGAGTTTCTTTCAGGAGGTGACCAGTGGATTCTTTCTGTCTCCATTTTGCCCTTTGATTTTAAGAGATGAAAGTAGTTTTATGATTTCTTGAACTATGTCTAGGCTCCTTTTTGGTCATGGCTTTCAGGCAATCAAGAGATACTTTACATCTCCTATTTTTCCAGTCTTTTAGCTTTATTTCAATATTTTTTGTTCTCTCGTGGAGTTGTTATCTTCTGTTTGCTCCATTCTAATTTTAAAGGAATTTGTTGCTTGGGTAAGGTTTTGTACCTCTTGCTTCAAGTGGTTAATTCCCTTGCCAATTCTTTCTTCCATATCTCTCATTTTCCAATTTTATTTTCTAGTGCTCTAGGTTCTTGCTGCTGCTTTCTTGGGGGTATTGAGTGTTGTGTTATTTTAGGCTCTCAAGGACAGTGCTGTTTCCAGCTTCAAGTTTTCTGATCCAGGGCAAAAGCTGACCAATACCCTCCTTGTCTGAGCTCTGCAAATTCCTCAATTTCCAATTATTTGCCACCATAAAAAGATATGCTATAAATACCTTGTACATGTAGGTCATCTTCCTTTTTTTCATCTCTTTGGGGTATAGACCTAATAGTTGTATTGCTGGACCAAAGGGTATATATAGTTTTATAGCCCTTTGGGCATAGTTTCAAATCGTTCTCCACAATGCTTTGGACCAGTTCACAACTCCACCAACAGTACATTAGGGTACCTATTTTCCTTCATCCCTTCCAGCATTTATCATTTCTGAGAGTGTGAAGTGGTACCTCAGAGTTGTTTTAATTTTCATTAATCATTATTAATCATTCATTAATTTTCATTCATAACCAAAAGTGATTAAGAGCATTTTTTTAAATGTTACTTTAGATAGCTTTGGTTTCTTCCTCTGAAAACTGCCTGTTCATATCCTTTGATCGTTTGTTTACCAATTGGGAAATTACCCTTATTTTTATAAATTTGTCTTAGTTCTCTATATATTTAAGAAATGAGGCCTTTATCAGAGAAACCTGCTGTGCACATTTTTTGTATTACCTCATTATCAATGGTACCATTTAGCAAAATGTTTCTTTGATTATCTCCCTTTATTGGGTCTGTTTTTGCTTTTGCTTAGTCTGAGATCATGATTGCCACACCTGCCTTTTTTATTTCAGCTGAAGTAAAATAGATTCTACTCCCTTTCTTTATTTTAACTGTGTCTTTCTGTTTTTTTCTTTCTTTTTTTGGGGGGGTGGGGGTCGAGCAATGAGGCTTAAGTGACTTGCCTAGAGTCACATGGCTAAGTCTTTCTGTTTCAAATGTCTCTTGTAAACAACAGATTGTTGGATTCTGGTTTTTAATCCAGGTAGCTATCTGCTTCCATTTTATGGGTGAGCTCATCCCATTCACATTCACAGTTATGATTACTTCCATCCCATTTTCTTCTGTTTATCCTTGTCTTTTTTGTCCTTCCTCAAAAGTTTTTTTTTTTTCTTCAGACCACTGCCTCCCTCAATCTGCTCTCCCTTTTATCATACCCCTCTCCCTTTCTCTTATCTCCTTCCCCTTCTATTTCCCTTTTGGCTAAGATATATTTCTATACCCACCTGAGTGTGTGTGTATGTGTATGTGTATGTGTATATATATATTCCTCCATCTTTCAACCAATTCTGATGAGAGTGAGGTTCAAGTATTTGTCTGCCACCCCACCCTCCATTTCCCCCTCCACTGTAAACACTCTTCCTTTTGCACCTCTTTTAAGTGAGAAAAATTTCCCCATTCTGCCTCTCCCTTCCCCTTCTCCCAGTGCATCCCTCTTTCTCATTGTAAGATTTGTAGAAGGGCAGAATATCCTGCCAGCTATGCCAGTCGTAAGACCAAATGTTCTGCACTGATATGCCAATTGTAGGGATACAGACCCCCCTGAGAGAATACTGAGACACCATGCCAGCTCAGTAGTAAGTATATGTAAGTTTATTAGCGGTTGTTGTTAGGCTAATTGGGTTGTTTGTGGGAGGTTACTCATGAGACCCAGTCCTTGGCAGAAGGACAGAATGGTGTGATGGATCCCCAATACCACCCCCAGGCCAGGTCAGGTATCAAATAGAAACAGAACAAAGCCAGGATGGCCCAGGATGGCCCAGGGTCACGTGCAAGTTTTCCCACGGGGTAGTTGGGGCTTCTTTTGCTGTTTACATTTGCTCAAAGTAGGGTAGTTTACATTCTCTGCTGAGACTTGAGGTCACATTCCTATACCCTCCACCTGTCCTGCTAATACAATCTTTCCCATAGTATCTTCCGATGCCAGGTTACCTAAGCAGTGCAAAAGTAGCTTTGTTAACATGGCTAAAGCAGAGGAGCCTAGCATTGAGGTGCATTAGAGGCACAAGTAGGGGAACAGCCTGTGGCAAGATAATCGCCACAACTGTGACAGTTTCCTTCCTACCCCCAGGGAGGCAAAGGAAGAATCACTAGCGTTTGGTGATTCTTGGGAGAACTGGCTTTCTGAACTACTCAGTATAGGCCAGTCATCCCGTTTCTGCCTTGCCTCCTGTTGTACTTTTGCTCATTCTGTCCCTCAATGCCTGGAGGAGATGGAGAAAAACTTTCACAACAATTAGCCTAAAAGTGGAGCCCCATTCTTTGGGTAGTGGTGGCTGCCGTTTCCTTGAAGGTTTTCAGAGGCTGGACGACTACTTCCCCGGGCTGTTGTGGAGGGGATTTTTGTTCGAAAACGGGCTAATCAAGAAGTGCCCAGTGTGGCAGTTAGGTGGTCCGGAAGGTGAGTCAGTAGTCAGAAAGGCCTGAGTTCCAGTGTGGCCTCAGACACTTCCTAGCTGTGTGACCCTGGGCAAGTCACTTCACCCTGTTTGCCACAGTTTCCTTATCTGTACAATGAGTTGGGAGGAGATGGCAAAGCACTCCAGGATCTGTTAGGAAAACCCCAAATGGGGTTACAGAGAATGGGACCTGAGTGAAAACGACTGCACTCGGCAGGGCCTCAGTGAAGGGACCAGACCGGACTCTAAGAAGCCAGAAGCTTTCAAGGTGGGAAGGGCTTCGCGATTACGGCCCGGAGAGCAGGAGACGCTCCAGGAAATGGAAAAGCAACCCCAAGCTTCCCGTCCCGTCCCGCCCCCGGGGGCCCAAGGCTGTCCTTGGAAGGTCTCGGCAGCACGGTGGCAGTGCGCCTGCGCCCCTGGCCGGCCGGCTGCTCGGCGGCTGCGGCCCGGCTCCCTCTCCAGCCCCGGGCCCGGGGGCCCAGCAGCCTTAGCCCAGGCGGGCCTCTCGCCTCCTTCCTAGGCAGTGCGCCTGCGCGCCGCCGGCGCCATTAGGTGAGGCCGGGGAGCTGGCAAGCCTCGGAGGCCGCTTTGAGTCTGCGCACGCACGGCTACCCAGGGCCTAGGAGGCCTGGAAGAAACCGGAAGCGGAAGTAAGTCCGAGGACAACTCTCGCTCGGAAAGCTCCCGTTGTTGTCTCGAAGGAGTCTCGAGATCCCGGCGCCGCCATGGTGAGAACGAGGGGCGGAGCCGGCCTGGGGCAATCCCGGGGGGCGGCCCGGGGGAGGAGGCTGAGCGGGTCCGGGACGAGCCCGGGGGCCTTCCTACAGGACGAGGTGGCTGGGGGGCCCCGCTTGGGTGGCTTTGGGTGTCTTCCGGGGAGGAGGGGGTACTACAGGGACGACGGAGGGGGAGGGGGGCAGCAGCTGCGGCGCCTCTCGGCCTCCCCCGTTTGGGGGGCTATCGGGAGAGGGGCGGGGCGACCAGAGGGGCTCGCAGCCGCGCGCCGCGCGGGAACCAGGTCGGCCCGGCCCGGGCCGGGGGGGGCGGGGCCGGGGGGGGGCGCTGGGCTGGGGGCGAGCAGGGGGGGGGGCCGCTGGGGGGGGCGAGGGGGGGCGGGCACCAGCCACAGCGGCCACAGCAGCAGCAGCCGCCGCCCCCCCCCAAGAGGCTAGGAGAGCTCCCCCCCCCAGCCGAAGGTGGTAGAGGTTAGGAGTGGAAGGAGCTTGGGGAAGGCGCTCCTCGAGGCCTCCCTGGAGGAGAAGGAAGGAAGCAAGCGGCAGGGCCCGGGAGAGCCTGGGGACAGGACACCCTATCGGGCTTCCCGCAGGAAGAAGAGGTTGGGGGGAAGGATTAAAGGCAACCCAAAGGGTTCCCCAGCGCTAGAAGAGGAAGAAGCTGAAGGGGCAGGTCCGAGGTCACCCCGAGGGGCTCCCGGGAGGAGGTGGCTGGATTGTTGTGAGCTTTCTCCCAGGGAGCTACTGCTTACAGGAGACTGGGGGAGCGTGGGGGGGGTGCAAAGAGATTCTCGGAGGAAAGTGCTACTCCCCAGAACTGGGGAGGTTCTGGGCAGCCCCGGGTACAAGTCCTTAGGTGGGAGCAGGTTCAAACTGGGGAAAAGAGAGAGCGCAAGGCAGTCCTAGGGGAGAAGGAATTTGGGGTCGTTTCTGGGAGGAAGGAATAAATGCTGGGGAGTGGAGTAAGCTTCCTTTGGAAGACTTAGGAGAAGGAAGGGGGGGCAGCATTCCTTGGAGGGAGACGAGGGAGTGATCCCCTCTTTCATTCCCTTACAGGAGAGTGAATTTTCTGATCCAGAGCCTGGGACTGCTGGGGGAGAAGAGTCCAAGTCCGAGAATGGAGAGAATGCTCCCATTTACTGTGTTTGCCGAAAGCCAGATATCAATTGCTTCATGATGTGAGAGCAGAGGGATATGGGGGAGGGCTGTGGCAGGGACAGGACCTGAGTTGGGCTCTGAGTCTGTGACATAAGGAAGATGAAAGAGGAGGAGCACAAGTCTGGATGTCATCAAAGGATGATGGGAGGGGCTGTGAGTGGGGTTGGCCTTCCTCATGGAGGCTTGGTGGATCAAAGCTGGAGTTCTGGGCTCATCTTGTTGGCCTCTCCTGGGGGAAGAGAAGCTCACCAGAGTTCTGCTGGAGGACCCAGATACTCTTTAAGGGAACGGAAGGGACTCTGAGCAAGTCCTGGGTTCCCATGTGATCCTCAGAGAAGGAATGGCATCAGGGTCAGACTTAACTGAAGTTGAATGTACTGGAAACGGAACCTCAAAATGTGGGGGACCAAACCTGTCTCAACTTCAGGTTCCTTCTCTCCCTTGTGCAGCGGCTGTGACAATTGCAACGAGTGGTTTCACGGTGACTGCATCAAGATCACGGAGAAGATGGCAAAGGCCATCCGAGAGTGGTACTGCCTACAGTGCCGGGGTGTGTCTTGGAGGGGTGGGCCATGGGGGTGACTGGGGCTGATTTTGGGGGATCTGGGGCATCACCAAAGGGGTCCCTTCATCTCTGTATGCCCTTTCTCTGGACAGAAAAGGACCCAAAGCTGGAGATCCGATACCGCCACAAAAAACCATGCCGTGAGCGTGATGGGGAACAGGAGGCAGAGCCCAGGGATGATGCAGCTACCCCCCGTAGGAAGGTTGCCTCTGAAATCCTTGTAGAGCCTGTGGGAAGTGGGCTCATGACCATCCCCAAGGGCTTTACCTCTCCCCCCAAGGCCCCACCACCTCCAGCACCTGGACCTGTACGAGAGGTACCCAACCAGGTAAGATGCTCCGAGAGTTGGCCAATCTAGGGCGTTTACTAGGGGGAGTTGGGAAGTCATTTGGGGGCCTAGGGCAGTAGGGGCTTCATTTACTTAGTTATTTGTTATGGGGTGTTTATGGTGATAAAGGAGTGTTTCCTATCTTCTCTCCTTCCTTACCCCGTCCCTCCTGTAGCAGATCAAACGGTCGGCCCGGATGTGTGGGGAATGTGAAGCCTGCCGACGGACTGAGGATTGTGGCCACTGTGATTTCTGCCGTGACATGAAGAAATTTGGGGGCCCCAACAAAATCCGACAAAAGTGCCGGCTGCGTCAATGCCAGCTCCGAGCCCGGGTGAGAGAGTGGGGGGGACCTCTGGAAGGTTTTGGCCTGGCCCCCACCTAACCGGGACCTCCCCTTGACCTCCTCCTGTGTTCTGTTTTTTTCTTTCTGTAGGAATCCTATAAGTATTTCCCTTCTTCGGTGAGTCTGGCCTCAGCTGTGGTGAGTGTTGGGGTTAGGACTGGAGCACATTCAGCTTCTTTGGGGTACTACCCTTATGATAGCCCCAAGTCCAGGCAGTGTTAATAGGGGGAGGTCCCCTTAGCCAATTTGGGGGGCACTTGCTAGAATGGGGATACTATTGCAAATTCCTCTGAACCATCGTCTGCCCCCTATTTCCTTCCCTCCCTCTTCCCCACAGTATATTGGAAGGACCCCTGGGAGAGTATCAGGACCCGAAGGTTCTTCGCTGTCTGACCTTTGACTAGACCCCTCTCCCTCTCTGGGCCTCACCTTTCTCATGTATGAGGGCCCTGCTGACCTGGTGTGCCTTTGCTTTCTCCACAGCAGAAACTTCTTCGGGCCCGGGAAGACCATTTCCAGATGCTAAAGGAGCCACCGGAGGCTGTGGCCACACCTGAGGCGCTCTCTGATGAGGACCTACCTCTGGACCCTGAGCTCTATCAGGACTTCTGTGCTGGCGCCTTTGATGACCATACCTTGGTGAGGGCTCAGGGTCCATGTATTTGCTTGTGGTAGGGAGACTATAGTTGGCCTCCAGAAAGATCCCTCGGGATCTGGTGGTCCCTGGTTAGATGCTTTATCTGTTTTCTCTGGAGTCTGTTCTCTAGCATGAGCAGCATGGGATAGGAACTCTGGGTCTGAGGACGCGGGTTGGAATCTGGGCTCTGCTACTGGACACCAGGAGGTCTTTACGCAATTTATTTCACCTGTATTTCCCCCGTGGCAAATGATAGTGTTGGATTGATACAACTTCAAAGACCTATTCCAACTCTCAACCTAGGGATTTTACGAATTCCAGGGAAGAGAAAGAAGACCCTGTTAGACAGTCTCCACATTCCCCACAGGGCCAGTCAGTACCTTCTTCCTTACCTGGTCCCAACAGAGAGGCTATAGGTTCAGTGTTCAATGCCTTCCTACCCCCAGCCATGGTTGAGTGACACCGAGGATGCACCTTTCCTGGACCCAGTCCTTCGGAAACGTGCAGTGAAAGTAAAACATGTCAAGCGACGGGAGAAGAAGTCAGAGAAGAAGGTGGGTAGCAGGGCAGGAGGTGGTGGTGGCGGCGGTGGGCAGTGGGGAGCTGTAGGGGAGGCTCACCGGCTTCCCCCTCCTGTCCCAGAAGGAGGAGAAGTATAAGCGTCACCGGCAGAAGCAGAGGCACAAAGATAAGTGGAAACACACGGAGCGTACAGATGCCAAGGACCCAGCCTCCTTGCCCCAGTGCCTGGGCCCCAGCTGTGTCCAGCCTGCCCAGCCAGGCTCCAAGTACTGCTCTGATGATTGTGGCATGAAGCTGGCTGCCAAGTGAGGATTCCCCCCCCCCCCAACCCCATCTCTTGCCCACATCACATATGGCCCGGCTCCTTCCCCAGAAATCTAGAGCTGGTGTGGGCCCAACGTCCTCTGGGGTCTTGCACCATGTGCATCCTGCCCTCTTACTCTGGCAGTCGCATCTATGAGATCCTACCCCAGCGAATTCAGCAGTGGCAGCAAAGCCCATGTATCGCAGAAGAACATGGGAAGAAGCTTCTGGAGCGGATCCGGAGGGAGCAGCAGGGGGCTCGGATGCGTCTGCAGGACATGGAACGGCGCTTTCATGAGCTGGAAGCTGTCATCCTCAGGGCCAAGCAGCAGGTGGTGCGGGAGGATGAGGAGGTGAGAGGAGCTGCACTCACAGGGAGCCCCGAGGAAGGGGGGGGTGTTCTCACTCTCACTGGGGCTCCGCCTGTCTCCTTGTTTTCAGAGTAACGAGGGAGACAGCGAGGACACGGACTTGCAGATCTTCTGTGTCTCCTGTGGCCACCCTATCAACCCCAAGGTGGCATTGAGGCACATGGAGCGTTGCTATGCCAAGGTGCCCAGCCCCTCAGAAGTTTGGGAAAGATGAATGCTAGGCCTTCTTGGCCTTAGGAGCGCAGCCATCAGCTGGGGGTGGGGCCTGGGCAGATGGGCAGGAGATAAGTTGATCTTTGGAGGCCTGGGGAGATAGGGAATAAATTCTCCACTCCTTTGGAGGACAGGATCCAGGCTCGTTTGGCCTAAGGAAATCAGAACTGACTGTGTTAGTGTGTTACCTGTGTTCGTGGTGGAGGGTGGAGGGTGGTATCGTAGCTGTCCTCAGAACAATGTGGGGATCAGACAGATTCTGTCCTTGGGCATCAGCCAGTGAGACTGGAAGGGGACCAAGCACCTGCTGACAGGGGTGATGACTACTGGCTCGCCTGGCCCTCTGGAAGAGGGAAGGACTGTCTGTTACACCATTGGGTCAAACTTTGTCTTCCACAGTATGAGAGCCAGACATCCTTTGGGTCGATGTATCCCACCAGGATTGAGGGGTGAGAGAGGGCACCTTGGGGCAGGGGAGGGGTGAGAAGAGCTGAACCATCTCAGATTTCTCATAATCATGGGGTTTCCCGCCAGGGCCACTCGACTCTTCTGTGATGTCTACAACCCACAGAGCAAAACATATTGCAAGCGCCTGCAGGTCCTATGCCCTGAGCACTCCAGGGACCCCAAGGTGAGTAAGTGGTGTTTGAAGTCAGCCCTGAGGATGTGGTCTTTCCCATTGTTCCTGGGGAGGATGTTTGTCAAAACCGGCAACAGTGCATCTCTAATCACTTGTTGGGCTTGTTTGGGGAGGGGCAGGTGCCAGCGGATGAAGTGTGTGGCTGCCCCCTGGTCCGGGATGTATTCGAGCTGACGGGAGACTTCTGCCGCCTGCCCAAACGCCAATGCAATCGTCACTACTGCTGGGAGAAGCTCCGCAGGGCTGAGGTGGATCTGGAGCGTGTTCGAGTGGTGAGGGTTTTCTGCTTGGGCCTACTTGGACTTGGGACAGAAAGGAGGCTTGAGCAGCAGGTGTGGAGGGTGGGCCCAGTGGGAGGCTCTGGAGGCATGGCCGGGATAAGGGCTTGGAGGGACAAAAGGAGGTTGGCGGGAGAGGTGGCCTCCTGTGGGAGCTGGGGAGAGGCCAGATTTGTAGGTAATGGGAGGTCCCCATATCATTGGTGCTCAAACTGAGGTCATTGAATCTGGAGAAAGCCAGAGATACCGAGGGGCCATTGGGGGCTTCTCTGAGGTTAAGCTTGCCCTTTAGTTGGGACTTAAAGGGAACCATGGAATGGAGGAGGGAGAGCATGCCAAGCATGAGGGACAGGAATGAGGCAGTTTTTCTGGGGGAGGGAATTGGGAACAACGTAGAGAGGAGCTGAGGCCAGGTCATGCATGGTCACCCTGGGTGCCGCTCATCCTCCCCAGAGGCCTCAGCCCCATAACAGCACCAACCAAACCAAACTGGTGGGTTTGGGGGAAGGACCGGGCCACACCCACAGCTCCCTGGCCGCTTCCTTGCTCCCTCTTCTCCTGTAGTGGTACAAACTGGACGAGCTGTTTGAGCAGGAGCGAAATGTCCGCATGGCCATGACCAACCGGGCTGGCCTGTTGGCCCTAATGCTGCACCAGACCATACAGCACGACCCCCTCACCACAGACCTGCGCACCAACGCTGACCGCTGAGCACTGAGGAGCAGCAGCCTCAGCCCCCCCACCCCCCCCAGGGCTCTGCTGCCTTCATCTGTCTAAGTGGGGCTAGTTCCCTTCCTTGGTCTGTTGGGCTCTGCAGTTAATCTTCCCTTTGTGCACTTGCCCCTTCTACTCCATTTTTTCCCACTGTGTCCTTGTTTGTCTCCTTGTATCTGCCTCATCCGGCCCTACTTCCTGACTCTTTAGCCACCCCTTCCTAACCTTGGTAGCCCACACTGCTCTAGTGACTGAAGCAGGGAGATGGAGGCCCCAAAGTGGAATCAGGGAAGAATTTGGGGGGACCTGGGGCTAAGGCTCCAACCTTGAAGTTTGTTCACAATAAACTTTGGAAGAAATATGTTTATGGCTTCTCCTTGCCTCAGTTGTTGTGTTTGACTGATCTCCAGACATCATACTGGGTGGGGTAAGGTGGAACTTCAGCTCAAGATTCCAGACATCCGGGGGTGCAGTGCTACAGACCGAGAAGTCATTGAGGTCTGGAGGGGCAGGGGCTCTAAACTGAAAACTGACCCACTTTGTTGGTGCTTCCTCTGAGGCTGGAACTTTGGATAATACATAGTTAGTGGGACTTTACTGACGGGTTTTAAGTTGGCAGCTCCCTTTATGCAAGTTCATCCTCACTCCCACCTTGGGAAGGAGGTGTTACTGTTCCCATTTTGTCTGCAAAATGATGAGGAAACCACCTGAGGGAGGATTAGGGTCACACTGCGAGTAGCTGAGGCAGAATTTGACTTTAGAAGTGGCCAACCCTCCAGTGTCTGCCAAGAAAACCCCAACTGGGGTCAGGAAGAGCTGGACTGGGACCCGGGCCTCGATCCATGAACTCCCCCTAGTTTGTAAGCAAGGCTGTGAGGTGCTGGGTGTTCTTTGTGGACGCTGCTCCAGAAACGACTGGGGTGCTGGACATGCTGACTGTTGCCCGGGAGGTAGATGCCTGGCAGAGGCCACTTGTGGCAGCGCCTGGCAATCGGGCAGCCCAGTGCATGCCCATCCTCTGCTTCGGGGAAGCAGGGCCCCCCCACACACACACACACCCGACCCGGCCCGGCCCTGGGGGGCATGGGTCCCACGTCCCGCCTATACTCCATCATGGCTGAGGGCCTGAGGCTGGGGCGCCTTGGCACGCCCCCTGGCTCCGCCTCTCGCCGGCCAGCCTGGCTCCCCCTTGGCTTAGCCAGGGCTGGGACTGCACTCCAGTGGGGGCGGGGAGTGGCCGGATTTCCGGTTCCGGGTTCAACGGACCGAGGGCTTGCAGCTGGGGCGGGCGGGCCTTTGGGAACTGGCGAGGAACGCGGGCCGAGCCTGGCCGGGCCGGGCCAGGCGGCGAGAGCCGAACAGGTAGGAGGGAGCTGGGCCCCGGGGTGGGCCCAGAAGGCTGGATGGTCGGGGCGTGGGCTCGGAGGAAGGAGCTAGGAGGCCCGTGGCGACTGCTGGGAGACGGGAGGAAACCGGGGATTCCTCGGGGAGGGGGGGGGGGACACTGGCCGCCTCCCGCCCGGGCCGGCACGGGCAAAGGCGCGGAGGCGGGCAAAGAGCAAGTCCTAGGAAAGTGCCAGCCTGGGCGCCGGGCATGAGCGACGGTGCAGAGGAAGGGAGGGAAAGTTGGGCCTCCCGGCCTCCGCTCCGGGTTCTAGCCAGGGAGCAGGCCTGAGCCCGGCCTGAGAAGGGGGAGGGGCACGATCCTGCGCGTTCCCGGGGATTCCAGGGGATCCTGAGGAACTGGGCGGGGTAGGGCAGCCAGCTCCTCCTTCCCCCCCCCCGTCTTTTACCCCCCATTCTCCATCCCCTCCCCTTCCCCCTCCAGCCAGCTTTGAGGATTTGGTTAGCCTCGTTCTACTCCACTAGCATCGATGGGCACCATTCACCAAGGGGCAGCTTTCATCTGGATCTGAGGAAGAAGCTGAGAGATCCAAGCTGGGCAAAGAGGGAAATAGTTGGGGCTCCCTCGAGATGGGCTAATGGTAGCCTTTAGCTGTGGGATCCCACTGTTTGAGCAGTTCAGCCCCTTGGGGCCTCAGTTTCCTTCTCTGTAAAATCAGGGACTTGGCTTCAGTTGCTTACAAGGTCGTTCCAGCTCTAAGCCTCTGACCTTCTGACCAGATGAAAGGAGAGAGAGGAGGAAGAGGGGGAAGAAAGGTGTTCTGTGCTCCCCCTCCCCCCAGTTGTGGCCAGATCCCCGGATGCTTGGCTTGGGGAGGCGGGGAGGGAAGGTTTGGCCCCTGTTGGCGAAGGCAGCCAGGCTGTCAATTCCCGGTTCAAAGGGCACAAAAGGACGGGGAATTGCACGTGCCATGCTTGGAGCTCTCTGAGTGGCAAGCCACTGCCATTGGAGCCAGTGAAGAGAGGGCATAGGGCCTGGGGCTCTGGGCTCTTGGCTGGTGCAGAGTGTTCCGGGAAGCCATTTGCTGGTCCCTGCAGGGGACCAGAGCTTCCAGAGCCAGTCTGCCCAGTTCCAGGGCTAAAGCAGGGACTTGGAGGGAAGGACACCCACTCCCCGTGGCCCAGAGGCCCGAGTTTGCTGTGCCAGGCTGAGCTGAGCATGAGGGCTGCCGCAGGGCAGGGGCAGGGGCAGGGGCCTTTGCCCCCAGGGTGGAGCAGGGGGCCTTTTCTTAGCCCTAGACTGAGTGCCCTTGGGAGCCGGAGCCTTTATCCATGGTCCTTCCCCCTCTGGATAGCATTCTGACTGAGATCCTTTTGCATTCCATTCATTGGCTACTTCTCACAAGGTCTCAAGTCTTTCCTTCAGGGCTGGGGGGAAGGGGAGGGGCCATCTTATGCCCCGCCTGAGTTGGGGCCTTGGCCTGCTGGCCTGCCCTTCCAGGACTCTGCAGCCACTGATCTGGGGACCCCCTTCTCACAGGCGGCCACCTCTGTTGCCCACCACTCTCTCCCCTCCCCCGCCCTCAGCCCTCCATGGCTGAGGAGTGGCTGGATTGCCCCGCGTTGGGCCCCGGCTGGAAGCGCCGAGAATCCTTCCGAAAATCTGGGGCCACCTGTGGTCGTTCGGACACCTACTATCAGAGGTAGGCAGGCCTCGATGGTGTACTGTAGGGGGGGGGGGGCATGGATGGAGCTTCTTGCACCCTGGTGATGGGCTGGCCTGCCAGTCGCCCCCTTCCCTGCCAGTGGGAATCAACATTTCTCCACGTGTGCCCAGCACTTTATACTTTATAGTAGAGAATTGGATCCTCACAACTGCTCTGGGAAGTAGGATTTTATTGTGATCCCCACGTTCACCTGAGGAGAGTGAAGCAAAGGTGAAGTGACTTGCCCAGGGCCACACAGCCAGTAAATGTCTGAGGCCAGATTTGCAGCCAGGCTTTTCAGTGAGACTCCGCTCACTTGGCTCCAAGGCCAAGGTTGGCAGGAGCTGCTGAGTTTTCTGGTGCCCCTTCCATCCCCACCACAGCCCTACGGGAGAGCGCATCCGCAGTAAGGTTGAGCTGACGCGCTTCTTGGGCCCAGACTGTGACCTTCGCTGCTTTGACTTCAAACGGGGTGTTCTCCAGTACTTGCCTGCCAAGGTACATGTGACCTGGGGGTGAGGGAAAAGGACAAGAAGGCTGCTTAGCAGGACCAGGGCCCTTTTGCAGTCCCTCCCATTCTCCTTTCCCCAGGCATCTTCTCAAAAGAGGAAGAGACGAGCCTGGCCCAAGAAGACCAAGCCATCTCGCAAGGAAAAGCAGCCTCCAGAGCCCAGACTTGGCCCGCCTGCTCCCCAGGGCCCTGTAGCTATGTGAGTAGGAGGCCTGCCTTGGCTCATCCCTCCTTAGAAGAGGGATGGGAGCTCTGGGGGCCTATTCCTCACAGTGTTGGACCCCCTGCCCCCTGCCTTGGTGCCCTTGGGAGGGGAAGGGATGAGATTCGAGAGTGAATTGGTCACTAGGACCCTCCTTACCCCCAAACTCACCCTCTCTCTGTCTACAATTCGCCCTGGGGGGTTCACTGGCCAGGCTCCCCTTCCTTCTCAGATGGTGTGAAAACTGTGGAACCAGTATCTCGGGGGACGGCACTGGGCGCCAGCGTCTCAGGTCTCTGTGTAAAGGCTGCCGAGGTGGGTCTGGGCCTAGCCCCTGGCTGTGGCTTCTCTTTAGGAATTGGCCTTGGATTTGGGAGATGGGCAGTTCTGGCCTATTCAAGCATTCTCTTCTTTCACTTCCACAGCCCAGAGAAATGCCTTCAACCGGGAACAGAGAATGTTCAAGGTACTAGTTCTTGGGGCTGGGGGCTGATAGTTAGGGGGGGCCATTTGGGGATGTGATCTAGGCCTTGGCATCTCCTGTCTCCTTGGCAGCGAGTTGGCTGTGGTGACTGCAAGGCCTGCCAGGTGACAGAGGACTGTGGTGTCTGCTCTGCCTGTGTTGTGCAGCCTCCCCAGCCTGGCTCTCCCCAGCACCCCCAAAGCCTATGTGTCCAGCGCCGCTGCCTCAAGATCGTTACTAGAGTGAGTGGGGCTCCTGGGGCTGGGCCAAGCTTGGGGGCCGGGCTGGGCCCTCACAGTGCTACTTAGTACCCCCTGCTCCCTAGAGCTTTGGCTGTGGGCGATGTTCTGGCTGTCAAACCAAGGAGGACTGTGGGGCCTGCCGGATCTGTGAACGCAAAGGGAAACCAGGCCTCAAAAGGCAATGGAAATGCATACAGCGGCGCTGCCTCAAGGTGAGCAACCATCAGGGATCGGGGCCCTGTGGGGGGCAGGGGAGGGGGGGCCACAGTTTGTACAATCACTGATCTGGAGGTTACAAAACGGACCTTGGTTCACTGACTCGGGATTTTTTAAATTGTTCTTTTTTTCTAATGACAAGACCCACTTTTCCTTTTTGTTGCAAATATCCAGCTCTCTCATTTTACAAATGAGGAAACAAAGGCCCAGGGTTCTTCCCCACAGAATGGCCCCATTGAGGCTGAGGCCTAGTGTTTCCCTAGTAGGAGTCGGGGAGGTCCCCAGGCACCTAGGCACTTACCTGTGACTTGTCTTCCAGAAGCGGAAAATGAAGAGACCCCGAGGGGCAGCTGCTAGGAAGCTTCCGGGCAGGCGGCGCCGAGGCCTGGTGCCACCTCCCCCAACTCAAGCCGTCAGCCCTTCAAGCACTGCTAAGGTGGGGAGCGCTGCAGCTTGGGCACTTGGATGAATGTGGGGAGAGCCAGGGCAGTGGCCCCAGCCTCTGCCTGGTCTACAGCAGGCCACGGTCCCCCTCGCTTCCTTGTTGATCCCTCCCCCTTTCCTTCCCTTCCATCTGCTTCTTCCACCCCATTGCTTCCCTCCCTTCTGGCCTTGGGCCTCTGATGGTGTCAGCAGTACCAGTGGAGCTGCTTGGCTGCTTTTGGGGGGCTCGGAAACCAGGGAACATGGGCTGGGGGTCCCCTTAAGGTCTGGACCCTCCTGTTTGGTCTCCCAGCTCCCCGCTGGGGGGGTGGGGGAGGGGCACAGGGCCTGTTCTCCGTCCTCTCCCTGACCTGCCCTCCTTCCCCAGTGCTCTGCCTGCATGTCCGTAGGGTCTCACTAGGTCCCTCTTCTCTTTTTCGACGTTCCCTAGAAATGCATGGAGCTTTGGGGGTCTCGCTCCTCCATGGGCTCAGTCTCTGCCCTTGCTCTCTGTTTTTTCCATCAATCCCCTTGGGCCCCATCCTCCCCTGCTCAGGACAGGAGCCAGGTTCGATGTCTGACAAGGCTCCCCACAGTGGTGACAGTGAGTGGGGCCTCAGGGTGAGGGCATGCATGGCGCATGTGGGGACAGGACCGAGCCAGGCAGTGTGACTCAGCTGCTTCCTTCTTCCTGCCCACCCCTGGGTCTGGGCTACCCTACTGAGTTTGTAGCTCCATCTTGCCCTAATTCAGGTCTGTGTGTGTGTGTGTGTGTGTGTGTGTGTGTGTGTGTGTGTGTGTGTGTGTGTGTATATGTGTCCGACTGTTTGTCTGTTTGTCTTGTCTGTCTGTCTGTCTGCCCTAGTGGGTGGGAGGCCCGAAAAGCCTGGGAGTGACCCCCTGCCTGTTGTGGCCTGTCTGCCCATCTGCCTGCCCGCCTTCCCGCCCACCTTCCTGCCTGCCCAGCCTGCCCACCCCAGGTTCCAAGCCCCAATGGGAGCCTTGTGATACCATGCCTTTGTTGTGGACTGATTTCGAGAAGGGGGGGTACGACTCGGGGGGGGGGGGAAGATGTCCAGAGGTTCATCTCTCTTCCTGCTTTTCCTCATCATCCTTGCCGCCCCCCCAATCTCCTGTGATCCTTTGTACCTACCATCCCTTCCCTGGCTTGGCCTGGCTGGCAGAGAGGAGGCACTGCAGTCGCTACAGCAGTGAGTGGTTTTTAAATTCAACATTTGGTTGGAAAGCTGGGGGCGGGATCCCCCTGGGGGGGGTGCTGCCCTGCCCCACCCTGCCCTGTTCCCCACACATGCTCACACATAAGTGAACCCCACTCCCATGTTTCATGAAGACCAATGCCATCTCCTCCTTCATGCCTGGACCATTGTGTGCATGCTGTGTGTACATGCATGTACATGCGCGTACATCTGCGTTTCCCTTGTTCTGACCTTTGCTGCCTGTGTTGTTTGTCTCTCACACACACACACACACACACACACTTTTTGGGGGGAAGCAAGTATCTCTTCTCTGTGGTGGACCTGTTGGGAGCGGGGGGAGTGGGCACAGAGATGGGAAGCCCTCAGCTCTGAATGGGAAGCTCCTTAGACCCTTTCCCTGCTTCGGCTTGTATGGCTGGGCTGAGGCAGGCTGGGATGCCTTGCCCTCTTCCCTTTGCCCACTGAGGAGCCAGGGCCCTGGTTAGAAGGGCAAGGAGGGGAGCAGCTCTTTAAGCAGCAGCAAGTGAGCTTCTCGTGCATGCCAGCCTAGTGCCTTCTCCTCTTCCTGTCTCTCCCTGACATCAGTGCACACACAAGTGTGGAATACCCCAGATGTGCAAAGGGAAACAGTGGAAGAGCTAGGAGGCTGCTGGATTTCTGGGCAGATGTTGTGATCTGAGGATCTTCAGCAGAGAGATATGCTCTATCTTTGGGGTCTGGCCCTGCCCGGCCCAAGGTTTTCTAACTTTCTGCCCTCGGGCCCTGCCCCTGGAGCTGGGGCCTTGGGCCCCGAGGCCTCTGGAGCCTTGTGCACACATGCAGCTCATGGAAGGAAACCCTGTTGCCCAGGTTCAGGGAGACAGGGGACGGGATTAGAGGTCCCAGCTTGTTCTGTCCCCATCCCCGTCCTTGCAGTGTGATGTTGTGTAAAGCCAAAGAGCCACAGCGGGACCAGGGCGCCCCCATGCCTTCCACTCTGGCAAGGTCCTGGGGGCACTAGGTAGGCTGGGCCTCGTTTGGGTCAGCGGCCCCTCAGCCTCCTTCTGGGTCCCTGCTGCCTGTTTTCCTTGCACAGGGGCCTGTGGCCCCTGCCTTCCTCTCCAAGGACTTTCTGTATTATTGTGTAGACTTTGCTTGTCTAGTGAGTGTCTGTCTGTCTCTCCTTCCCCTCACCATGACCCCCCAGTGGCTAAGAAGTTGCTACCTCAGTTCCCCTTTCCCATATAGCAAGGTTCTCCTCGGCTTTTGCCCTTCTGGGGTTAGCTTGCTAACCCTTCCTCCCAGGCCCTTTGCCCACTTCCTGTCCAGTGTGTGTGGTTGCAGGCCCTGAGCTTTCCATATTTATACCAGACGGTTTTGTGGAGACTCCTGGGGGTCAGTAGAATTGAGAGAGGCTTAAAGCAGCTTCCTGTGGGAGAGATGGGCTCAGGCAGGTGCGTGGCTCAGGTAGTGGAGGGATCGGCTTGGATGAGCTTGTGTGAAGAGCAGTTAGCCACCTCTCCTGCCCTGGTGCTCCCCTGGGATCTGTGCCCGGCAGGGGCCTTGGTGGCCCAGGTGACCTTGTCTCTCTCGCCTGCTGCCCAGCGCTACTCCATCTGCCGGCAGAGCCGCAAATGTGGGGCATGTGCAGCGTGCCGGCGCCGCGTGGACTGTGGCCAGTGCGACTTCTGCCAGGACAAGCCCAAATTTGGGGGCTGTAACCAGAAGCGCCAGAAGTGCCGGTGGAGGCAATGCCTGCAGTTTGCCATGGTGGGTGCAGCAGCTGGCTCTGGGGAGGTCCTGGGTAGGCGTTGGCTTGTGCAGGTGCTCAGCCAAGTGTCTGCCTACAGAAACGTCTGCTGCCTACAGCCAGGTGGGCCAGCCCTGCTGTAGAGGGGGCAGCTCTGTCTCCGCGCCGGGCGCGCCGCTCACGCCGTAGGAAGGGTGCCTCTGCCAAATCTGGGGGCCTCCGGGGCCAGAGGCTGGTCACTGAGGCACTCAGCAGTGGGCTTGAGGTAACCCGACTTCCCTATGGCTCCCCTCCCTCCTTCCCCCCACCCCCTCCCCTCCAGGATCCTGAGCTGGACCATGCCCTGCATGGCGGCTTTGGCAGTGTAGCCACCCCCCCTCTGGTCTCCCTAGCTTTCAGCCCTGTGGACCCTGAGCCCTTGGAGGCCAGTCTAGCTAATAGCCCTTTGCCTCCCTCATGCTGACCCTGGCCCTGGCCTTCCTTAGCAGAAGGGGCTCCCTGTGCTTATGGAGGAGCTCAGTCCTGGCTTTATGTTGCCCCCAGGGACCAACTTGACCTTCCTGCAGAAGCAGGGGTGGGGGGGGACATTCCTCTGCTTGTGCCTAGTAGGAAGCCCTGGGGCTCCCTGCTCCCTGCTGTATCCATGCAGAGGTGGGCATCGCTTGCTGGGCCCAGGTTCCCCAGACCTTTTCATTGCCTCCCTGGTGTGGAACCTGATGGCTACTTTACTGGAGGGGCAGTGGAGCAGAGCACACCCTGCTCAGGATGGGCTGAGGTTGGCTCCTAATGGTAATCCTCAGAAGTTCAGAAGCAGAGGCTCATTTGGGTGGTGAAGGGGAGCAAGCCAGCTAGCCTTTGAGACAGACCGGGTGGCTGGAGGCTGTCGTGACCTCTCTCTTTGGCTCCTTCCCACAGGAGTATGAGTGTCCTGGCCTTGGGGTGTTCATCTCGTCCCCTGCAGTGAAGCAGGAGCTTGAGAGCTATGGGGACCAAGCTCCTGGAGCTGCCTCCCCACCCCCTGAAGGCTTCTCCCCTGGCCTCCCCAGCAAGGTAACTAGGTGGTAGGGCAGGGCAAGGGGGAGGGGTCCCCTCTACCAACACCTTGGCAGCCCTGCCACCACCCACACCTGGCTACCACGTCCAAGGCTACTTTATGCTCTTCTTGGATCCAAGTTTGCCTTCTGCCTTGCTGGGCAAGGAAACCCAACAAGGGGTCCTAGAAGTTCTCTGAGGCCTGGCTTGGCCATGCCACTGGCTCCCTCAGACCCAGCCAGCCGGCCCATGCTACTCGTTCATTTACCATGGGGTCTTTTTTGTTGTTTTGTGGGGCAATGAGGGTTAAGTGACTTGCCCAGGGTCACACAGCCAGTGTCAAGTGTCTGAGGCTGGATCTGAACTCAGGTCCTCCTGAAACCAAGGCCAGTGCTTTATCCACTGCGCCACCTATCTGCCCCTGCATGGGGTCTTTTTTTATCATTGGTTGTTTGGTTTGGTGTTTTCTTTAGGGAGCTAATAGGGCACAACTCCAGCATTCTCTGAAACAAGAGGAAAACTTGGGAAAAGGGGAGGAGGAAGAGGAGACAGAAGCAGCAGGGTCAGAGGCAGCAAAGGCAAACACTCCTGTGGTGAGTGACCAAGGGCTGGGCCTTGGGTAGCCGGGATGGGGGAGGGAGGGAGGGAGGGAGGCCAGCCAAGGAACAGCAATTGGCCTTTTTCTGCCAGATCATGGAGATTTATAGTTTGAGTGGAGCCACACCAACAGCAGCAGGCCCCTGTGGAGGCCTGGACAGTGTCCTGCAAGAGTTTCTGGGAGAACTGAATGAGCTGCCATTGCCTGCCCATTGGGAGGTGCTGCCACCGAGGGGCCCAGATTTATGTATCGTCCAGCGTTCCCCCCTGTCCACCATGGCTGCTGCCGTTATCCACATCCAGCCAGGCCTCTACTTTCACGTGGTGGTACAAGATGTCCCTGTGCCACCCACGCATGAGCTCTACTCAGCCCACCCCTTGCGGCTCACCACTGTGGATGAGGTGGTAGAACTCATCTGCAACCTGGAGGCCTACCATCTGTGCCCTGGCTGGCCTGGCAGCTGGCAGCAGGGCCCACGTTCTCCAGACTGTCATGTGCTAGTATATGGTGGCCGCTGCCAGGCCTGCTGCCGAAAGACTTGCCCCTCAGGGAGCAGCAGGAGCTGAACCCCTGCCTTTGCCCTGGGTCCCTGTGCACTGAGCTGGCCCGTGGGCTCCTTTTCCCAGCTCTCCCCACTACATTGTGTAGGAGTCAATCTACACTGGAAAGGCTGAGGGGAAAACAGATGTCCTCTCCCCGTGCCTCCCCACAGAAGCCAGCATTTACCCACCTCTCACTATGAATTGCTCTGGCCTGCCCCAGCCCTCTTGGGCCTCTGAAAGAGAACTTCATAGTCCATGTACCCCTCATCACCCCCATTCCCCCCACACACACACACACACACTTTCACCCTCACCTCAGGGACATGGGCTGGGCCCACCTAGAGAAGAGCAACGGGTATGGAAGCTTGACGTGAAGTCCCTGGGGAGGGGCATCTGCAGGGCCAGAGGGCCACTCCCTCCCATGCACCCCCCCCCATCCCCCACTCCCCCCAGTGAAGCAGGAAGAATAGTTTTATGTACCCTGCTTAGATGGCCTGCTTGGCTGGCCAGCTGGGCCCTGGCCTTTCTTTGCTGCCTTGACCTTTATTTTTCTAAATAAACTGGTGACAGTGCTCTGAGGAAGGTGGGTTCTCCTGGATGGATGCGCGTATACACACACAAAATCATACACAAGGGTTTTTAGACTTAAGGGTGGGGAGGCCCACAGAGAAAATGCTTCAATTCTCTGCTGCCATCCCTGAGGGGCTAAGCAGAGCAAAGCTCAGACTGGGTGACGGGTGAAAGAAGGCTAGTGGAGACCACCCACCTGACTCCCAGGATGGTAGAGGAGAGTGGAGCTTCTTAGCACTTTGGGCTGCCCATTACACAGTGGATGGAATGATTTATTCAAGCAAGTGTCAGGCTCCTCAGTTTACTTAAACCTGAATTAATCAGGGCTTGGGCAGAAAAGGAGAGTGGGAAGGCATAAAGCAGCTATGCCCTTAGCACAACCATAAAGGCCAAAGTAAGGTCTCCCTCAGCTTGCTTACCAGCATTTTTAGGGGGACTCCTGCTACCAGGCTCTTATGTGCCTGTTTCCAATCCCACTGCTTCTGTAGTGACCCTGGCCACCAGCTGCTGGGCCAGTGTGTGTGCTGCCCTAGTCTTTGGATTCAAGGTGAGCTTGGATTCCAACTGTATGTTCTGCCCCTTGGGTTGGCTCCGGTCCCATTCACCTCTAACTCATCCTCCCCCCACCCCCTCCTGGGATCTGGAATGCTTTCCTTACCTTCCCCAGAAAACCTTCCACCATCACTTTCTTCCCCTCAGGGGCAGGACAGAGAGATGAGGAAATGGATGCTGTTCAGGGTTGGGTAGTCTTGCCCAAAGGCCCACACACACCCAGACACATTTTTAGACAATACGTTCTTTTAAAAATCAGGTTAAAATGAAAAAAAATTTTTAAAAAGTCCCTACTGCCAATACTTTATTGTTAACTTGCAAGTTAAAGACTGATCCTGAAGCTTGTCAAGACGAAGTTCCTCGGAAGCTGTCATTGGGCAAGAAAGAATCTGGAATGGAACTAGATTTTTTTTTCTTTTTTGGGGGGGCAGTGAGGGTTAAGTGACTTGCCCAGGGTCACACAGCTAGTAAGTGTCAAGTGTCTGAGGCTGGCTTTGAACTCAGATCCTCCTGAATCCAGGGCCCGTGCTTATCTACTGTGCCACCTAGCTGCCCCCAAAACTAGATTTTTGCATCCTATTCCCCACCAGCCCCTTTACACTGTGCTGGCCAAGCTGAGGTTATTAAAGTCAGTTTCACAGAAACTCAGGTGCTGGGACCAAAGATTTTGGCCAGGAAAGGCTCATTTGGCCGGGCCTTCTTGGCAAACTTGTCTATCTGGGCTTGTAGCTGTCCTTCCTTGCTCTGGCTGGCCTGAAACTCTCTGTGCTTTCTGATCTCCAGCTCTGTGGGACGCTGGATGAAGCCCCAACTTCTCTCTTGGACTGCTGACCCCTCCCCACAAACAGCCAATGCAGCTTCTGCCTTCTTCAGGAAATGTTTACTCTTCTCCACGCTCTGCAGGTAAAAGTCTGTTTCCCGCTTGGCCTGAGAGATCTCTGCCCTTACACGCTGCTGCCGGACCTGCCTCTCATAGGCCAGGCGTTCGCTCAGGTGGCACCACTTGAATCTGTGCAAGTACTGGAAAGGAAGGCCACCAACAGGTCAGCGATGCTGTCCACCAGCTGCCCTGCCCTCTCTGTCCTGCCCCTCCCGTGCCCAGTCTCACCTTCAGGTTCCATAGGTCATAGCGGAAGGGGCTTCGGCGCTGGGCACCCATGGGCGTGTTGTGCAGGCTGGCCACCACCAACTTGGCCACCCGCTTGTCCCGGAACTCCACCCAGCCCTCGGTGTAGCTCTGCCCCAGGCGGCGCCCCCCAGAGGCGGTCGCGGTCTTCTTTCGCCGGCCCAAATGATCTGGGTGGCAGGGGAGGGCCGGACAAACAAGGGTCAGGGTCAAGGCCAAAGGCTGGAGGAGGAGAACCCCACCCCTCCACCTCCCACTAGGTCAAGTATGGGGTGGGAAAGGGTCCTTAGCTTACTTTATAGTTGGAGAAACTAAGGATCTTACCTACCCATAGCCTTTTTAAGGCGCTCATCCCGGCTTGGGGGGGAGGGAGGAGCTAGGACCAAGGAGCCCAGGCTCCGCCTCCTTGATACCCTCTTCCCCTCGCCCCCACCCGTCGCGCCTGCGCACTAGTCGCCCTCCCTGCCCGCCACACGTGTGTGCGTACGCTGAGGCTCACCCTCCGGCTGGAAGAACACGCGGCCGATCTCGCCGTGGGCGCTGAGCAAGTTCCGCACATGCAGGGGCCGGAAGCACGGCGGGATATGCCCCAGGTAGACGATGCCGGGTACTACTCGCCTACTGCTCGGCCCGAATTCCCCTGCAGTTTCAGACGACTCCGACGACGCCGACACCAACTCCGACTCTGTCTCCGACTCGAACTCCGGCGGAGAGCTGCCCCCGAAGACCTCGGAGCCCGGCCCCAACCTCGGAGCTCTCAGCGCCATCCGGGACACCGCGAGTGCCGACAAGCAACTACGCCCAATGGGAAACCCCGCCGGCTGGGCCTGGCCATCAGTGCTCCGCCCCCCCCCAAAGCCCGGGGCGGGGCACCGAGACGCTGGCCAGGGCGGCCAATCAGGCGAGGCCGGGCCACAGGGGCGGGGTCACAAGGGCCGCCAGAGCGCAGGCGCAAGCCCCGGGGACCGCCCAGGTTGCTCAATGACTTCCGGCCGGTTGTGGAGGCTCGCGTTGAGGGACGTATGCGCGCAGCACGTGCAGAGTACGCACGCAGGGGCGGGCGCGCACACGCACCCCTTTCTGCCCTCCCTACTGTCTGGCCCGGGACTATTCGGCCGTCCCCGCCACGCCTCTCTGGTCTTCGTGCGCCGCCCCTGGCCCCTTCCTTTCACTCCCCGCAGCGCGTCCGCGGGCTCCTGCCCCGCCCCCGGGGGCCGCCCGGGCTTTTTCTGGGGGGCCAGCACTGCCGAAATGCTCGGGGCTTGCCCGAGACCTAGGATAGGCACGTCGGGGCGGCGCCCGGGCCCTTCTCGCGCTTCCCGGCCCAGCCGCCCAGAGTCGGGCCTGGGGTCCGAGCTGGAGAGGCCGCGGAGAGGCCGGCATCCAGCTCGGGTGTCACGCACGAGCCCTCGGTGGAGCTCTGAACGAGTGCAACCATGCCGGGAAGCATTTGGGAATTGGCGCAAAGCAAGTCACCCAGACGAACTCCCGTGCCCTTTGACTCCCTGGGCATCTCCGCCCCCAGGGGGTCACTGTTTGCCCCCTTATGGAGCAAAGTTCACAGCTGTAGTAGCAAAAACCTGGAAACCGAGTAGCTGCTCATCCATGAAATGTAAGGAATGATACCCGCCGTAAGACGCGATCTGCCGCGTGAAGGCGGGAAAGTTTGCATGAACTTCTTCCGGGAAGTAAGAAAGATAAGAACTACGTGCATGACAAAGAATAAGATGACAGAATAAGCTTGGTGGTAGCACAGTGCTGGGCACGTAGTAAGAGCTTAATATGTGTTGATCCCCAAGAAGAGAGAATGGGGGGAGGTCAACAGTCGGGGGACGTTGCAAATAAGGGCGGAGGGTTCGTTTGTTTTTGATGTATTTGGTAATCAATTTTGCTGAACTTTTCCCCTCTTTTTTTCAACTTTTTTTTCCTTTTTAAATGTTTATTTTAAGAGATGGCTCTTTTGGAGTTGGTAGGTGGAGAGAGAAATCTGGGTAATATAAAATGGACAAAAGAATCAATATGGCCTACTCTAAAACTAAACAAAAAGGAACTTCCTCCCATAGACCCTCTGTAGACATAGAACATCATTCAATTGTCAGCCACCTCCCCTGGGCTCTGGGCCCTCAGCCCCTCCTCCCTAGCCCTCCCCACACCCTTTAATCTGGGGTAATGGTTGCTAGATGATAGGCCCCCCCTATTAATCCTAGGCCTTGCCTCTCCCTGGGAAGATAATCCCTTAAAGAGCCAACATAATCATCTCATCAAAAGCTTCAGTTGGGATGGATAGTGCTTCCAGCATTTTCTCCAGCCCCGCTACTTTAGAGAACTGAGGCTCTGAAACAGGCTGGGAGAGCAGGCTGTGCTCAGACACAGGTGTGGGTCTTGTGATGACTCGAGAGCGTTGGAGGCCCTTATTTTCCTTCTCAGGAAATCTCTAATGTTTAAGATGTAAAGTAGCAAATGCTAGAATAGTGGTGTCTCCATATGCACTAGGCCCTTAGACCTGGGGAACTTGGGGATTGTCACTGTTGTCCCAGCATTTCATAGATACTTGTTGATTGATTCTTAGAGTAATATTCCACATGTGGGGTAGAGATCCATTTACCAACGTGCCCAATCTAACCTTATTTCACAGCTAAAGAAACTGACCTTCAGGGAAGGGTAGATAGGGACTTGCTGGGGGGGGGGGGGTCACAGGACAAGTCAGGAGGGTCTTTGTAGTTGAATGACTGGTTTTTAATTAGAAAAAGTCGTTAAGCTAAGAGAAAGCTCAGAGATCCTCTAGCTCACTGTCTCTCATTTGTTAAAGCAAGAAACTGAGGGCCCAAGGAGGGACTCATCTGAAGGCAAGGTCCAAGATATGTGTGAGAGACCGTTTCTCCATTGGAACTTGGCCATGACTGAGGAAATAGAAAGAAAGGAAAGGGCTTTGAGATTCAGTCCCCAAAGACTTGGGGAGGGACTTGGAGGGAGGGGCAGAGTGCTTCTACTCTAGTTCCCAATCTCCCTGCCTGCAAAATGAGCAGTGTGTTTGTTACTTGTGTCTCAGGGGGATTTGCTGGGTTTAACCATAAACCCATTGCCTTATATTCCTCAACATCTGGCACCCAGGCCTGGGGCCAGGGAAGAACCCTCCCCACCCCCATCCCATCCAGCTGGCCAGAGGATGCCTGGCCCCCCTACTAGGCAGCTCAGTATCTTGTGGAGGAGCTCAGAGGACAGGGACCCAAGGAGATCCAGGCTTCCAGGCAGAGCTGTCCAGGAAGAGGAGGACAAGGAGGAAGAGCCGGAGCCTTGAAAGCCTTAACTGGTTAGATTTGTAAGCAGTGGGAGGGAGAAAATGAACCCAACAGGGCTTAGAGAGGCCAGACGCCAAAGCATCAGCCCAAGAGGGCTTCCCATAGGAGGCAGCAGGAATCTGCAAGCAGGTAAGGGTGGCCGGGGTCTTCATGGAGAGGAAGGGTGGGGGGATTGGGAGACAAGGTTAAAAACAAGCTGGGGAGGGGCAGCTAGGTGGCGCAGTGGATAAAGCACTGGCCCTGGATTCAGGAGTACCTGAGTTCAAATCCGGCCTCAGACACTTGATACTTACTAGCTGTGTGACCCTGGGCAAGTCACTTAACCCCCATTGCCCCGGAAAAAAACAAGCTGGGGAGAGAATCTCACACCCCTTTCACAGATGGGGTGAAGTGAGGTCCAAAGGAGGCATGGCCAAGGTCACCCAGTGAGCTAGCCAGATGGCTTTCATATACACAGGGCTTCAGGAGAGGAGGGAAGGACAGAGAATAAGCTGAGGAAGAGTGAGCTAGCCATAGAGGGAGCCAGGCTGACAGCCTGGATCTCCCTGTCCCCTCAGGACCTTGCTGCTCTTGCATCTTTTTCTGGCTGCAGCCGCTGCTGCTGTTGCTACTGCTGGGACTCTTGGCCTGCATCAGGGCGCAGCGGGCTGTTGGAGAGGCAGTGAGGCTCCCAGGGGATGTGACACTGGGTGGCCTTTTCCCGGTGCATGCTCGGGGAGCAGCAGGAGCTGCCTGTGGGCCAGTAAAGAAGGAGCAGGGAGTGCACCGTCTGGAGGCCATGCTGTATGCCCTGGACCGGATCAACGCTGACCCAGGGCTGCTCCCCGGAGTGCGGCTGGGAGCTCGTCTGCTGGACACGTGCTCCCGGGACACGCACGCGCTGGAGCAGGCACTCACCTTCGTGCAGGCGCTGCTGCGGCCAGCCTCTGGAGCCCGTTGCCCTGGGGGTGGACAGCCCATTGGGACCCTGCCCGAGCAGCGTGTGGCAGCTGTAGTGGGTGCTTCAGCCAGTTCCGTTTCCATCATGGTGGCCAATGTGCTGCGACTCTTTGCTGTGTGTGATCAGGGCTGGGATTGGAGGGAGGGTGGGTGTGTGTATGTGTGTGTTGGGGGAGGGGGATCACTCCCAACCCATTGATGGAGACCTAGCTCTTCCCCCCAGATCCCTCAGATCAGCTACGCATCCACGGCCCCAGAGCTCAGCGACAATGCCCGCTATGACTTCTTCTCCCGGGTGGTCCCGCCAGATTCCTATCAAGCTCAAGCCATGGTGGATGTTGTGAGGGCTCTGGGCTGGAACTATGTGTCTACTCTGGCTTCTGAGGGCAACTATGGGGAGAGCGGGGTCGAGGCCTTTGTGCAGATCTCCCGAGAAGCTGGTGAGCATAGCAGAAGAGCAGGGAGGAGGGAGAATCCATCTAGGGGTCCCAGCATCCCTAAGTTAGAACCGAAGCCACCAGAAAGGTCACCTAGGGCAAGCACCCCATTTGACAGAGGATGAAACTGGGATAGGCCAAAGAAGTACACAACAGAGGGGTGATTCGAACCCACATCCTCTAGCTGGCTTTCATCACACACAAAATGAACAATTACAAGAAAACAATGCTTAAGCCCCCCCAGTATTTTCTAGTTCCCAAGAGGATCTGTCTTTTGTTCCACCGTGTCCCTCCTATAGAGTAGATAGAGCTTATAGTTAGGGGATCATGGAAGACAAATGACCTGACTGCTTTTCTGCCAGGGAGGCCAGGGAGACCTTGCCCTACCCTTCCTCACTCATGAGATTGAGGCTTCTCTCCCCAGTACAAGCTACCACTGAGCTAAGGGCTCAGAGTCCACTTCTCCTTGGGAAACCAATGGATGCAAAAACTTGACCAGCAGAAAGCAACATATGGGGTGGGGAGAGAAGGCTGTGTGTGGAGTGAAATGGACCATATCTCTTGTTTGGGGTGGGCCCCAGGAGGTGTCTGCATTGCTCAGTCTATCAAAATCCCCCGAGAACCAAAACCTGGAGAATTTGACAAGGTCATTAAAAGACTCATGGAGACGCCAAATGCCCGGGGCATCATCATCTTTGCAAGCGAGGATGACATCAAGTAAGGAGATAGGGAGGGACTCTTAGCTCAAGAATAATGGAGAGGTCAGACCCAGAAAGTGTTGAAGAGAACTGTAGGCTTCTCCCAAGAAACCATTTTCTCTCTTCCCACTGGTCCACAAGGACTCAAGGACCCACAGACACACAGGGGTTGTTATTTACCTTACTGGTGCAATTCAGCTCTACCCACTTGGGGTGAGGTGCATGGGCTGGACGAAGGAGGGTGGAAAGTGATCTAGCTGAAAGCTATAAACGGACAGATTCAGAGATCCCACTCCCACACCCCAATCCTCATCTTCCTTTCGACCCTCACCTCCCTAGGCGGGTCCTGGAAGCTGCCCAACAGGCCAACCTGACAGGCCACTTCCTGTGGGTTGGCTCAGACAGCTGGGGGGCCAAGACCTCACCCATTCTGAACGTTGAGGACGTGGCAGTGGGCGCCATCACTATTCTTCCCAAGAGGGCATCCATTGATGGTGAGTAGCTTCTTTGAGCACACAAATGTAAAAAGGGATTCTCAAAAACAGGCAGTGTTGGAGATGAGCATAGGGGTGGTACTAGAAAGGCCAAGTGCTTTCACTTGGCAGCTTCTTCAGTCATAAGCCTGGCTTATGACTTATGACTGTCAAAGCACCTAAAGAGTAAACTTGTGAAGGAAACAAAAGACAATGTGATTTGGTACCTTCCCTAATCCTAACCATTTTCAATATTCGTTCAGTCGAAGTCAGAGAGTATCCCCAGCCATGAGGTTTTGCATCCCCTTGATTTATTTCCAGATCTCTCCTTCCTTAGCCAGAGAGTCATGCCCTATAGCCCCATAAGAGCAAGGAAGGGCACATTGAACCAACCTGACCTGGAAGCCCAACAGTGCACAGAGGCCTCTTTCACCCACCCAGGGCATTTCCTCTTCCAGTTCTTCTCTCCTTCACCTTGGATCTGGGGCTGTATCTATGACCAGTTGCCATCTTTCCTTCCGCCAACCAGGGTTTGACCAGTACTTTACCACCCGCTCCTTGGAGAACAACCGGCGTAACATCTGGTTTGCTGAGTTCTGGGAGGACAATTTTAACTGCAAGCTGACGGCAGGCTTTGGTGCTCAGTCTGATGATGCTGCTACCCGAAAGTGCACAGGTAAGGGGAAGGCCCAAGAGAGGGGCAGGCACTGTGGCACGGGACTGGGCCAGGGAGAGTAGACACATCACTTTGTCTTCCCCTGGGGGCAGGTGAAGAGCGGATTGGGCGAGACTCGGCCTACAAGCAGGAGGGCAAGGTGCAGTTTGTGATCGATGCTGTCTATGCCATCGCCCATGCCCTCCACAGCATGCATCAGGCTCTGTGTCCAGGCTACACTGGCCTTTGTCCTGCTATGAGCCCCACAGATGGGCGAACTCTCCTTCAGTATATCCGAGCAGTTCACTTCAATGGTAAGCTGGGGCCGGCCAGCCAACCACACATACAGAGCCCAGGGCACCCAGAACGGATGACTATGGGATAATCATTTGCCATTAGAAGCCTCACAAACCTAGAACCTTCCAGGAAATGAGCACGGAACTGGTGGTTATGAGAATTGGGTTCATGTCCCGGCTCTGAAAGGCCCTTGCTTTGGGAACTTGAGCAAGTCCTTTTCTCCTCTGCACCTCAGTTTCCTCTTTGGCAAAATGAAGAATTTGGAATTTCTGCTCTTGAAAGTCTGACATTATAGAATTCACACTCCCCTTTTCCCATTGTGATAAAAACTAAGGGTGCTTCTGGCAGAGCTGGGCCTTACCCTCAGGAAGCCTTAGCACAGTAGGCCCTTGCGTTGGCAGAGCTGACTTTTAAGAAGTTTATGTTCTACTCGAACTGAGTCTGTATGGGAGTTAGGGGAACACTGGCATCAGGGAGGCTTTTCTAATCATTCAGTTCATTTAAATAACATACACACATAAAACTCCCCATCAAAACATTACACATTTACATGGCAAAACTATACAAATGTTGTTACCTCATTGGATCCTCCTGGCAGCCCTGGGAGCTGAGTGCAAAAGTTCTGATCTCCATTTCAGTTGAGGAAAACTGAGGCAGAGGTGAAGCGACTTGCCCAGAGTCACACAGCTACTCATGTCTGAGGTCAGATTTGAATTTGGATCTTCCTTATCCTAGGCCCAGGGCTCTATCCATTGGGCCACCTAGGATGTTTACAAAGAGCTTGTAAAAAAGGTTCGAAGAGGCCATTCTGTGTGTTGGCTCTTTTGATTCTTCTAAGAATCCTGTGATGATCCACTTAGGCCTTGAATGGTCTACCTAGTCTGCCTCTGAGATAGAGTGGATGAAGCAAAGATGGGATTTTTTCCTTTGGACTCACTACTGGGCAGGCTCTGACAGTGACAGTAAGAAAACAGGGTGGGGAGATGTGGCTTCAGGACAACACTCCTCCCCATCCAGGAAGCGCAGGGACCCCTGTGATGTTCAATGAGAATGGGGATGCTCCTGGGCGCTATGACATCTTCCAGTACCAAGTGACAAATGGCAGTGGAGGCTACCGTGCTGTGGGCCAGTGGACCGAATCCTTGAAACTCAATGTGAGTGGGGATTGTGGTTGAGGGAGTAGGGAAGGGGGCAGGGGGCAGCCCCCTCTAATGGATTCATGCCTGTCTCTTTGTAGAGACAGGTGCAAGACTGAAAAACAAATGGATGATTTTGGAGTCCTCGTGGTCTCTCTGGAAATAAGTTAGATCCAGGGGGACACCCTAAAAGGCAGGTTTGGTGCCTTCCTTGCTAACAAAGCCTACGGTGACATCTTCTTTGGGGATGACCAGCAGGGGTCGGGAGGGATGGGGGGGGTTGGAAGCTAAAAAAAGGCTCGAGAAAGGAAGACCCATCGAGGGTTGAGGAGGAAGGGATGAGAAGATGCAACAGTGCAACTTGGCTGGCCTCCATGGATAGACTTCAGGGGGCTCTAGGAATGTGGATGAGGAAAACATTCCATCTTGATTTTCACTCACCTGTAACTCTGACTTTGCATTTCCTTCAATTATTTAAAAAGATGATCCTAGGAAGGGGTCCATGAGACCACCCAAAAGGTGAGGAAAGTGTGTTTGAGATGATTCCCTGTAGCCTCTGTCCTTAGGTAGAAGAATTGGAGTGGTTAGGCAGCCCCTTGCTGCCACCAGCTTCCCTGTGCAGCCTCCCATGTGGGCCTGGGGAGCGAAAGAAGATGGTGAAAGGCGTCCCCTGCTGTTGGCACTGTGAACCTTGTGATGGCTACCGTTACCAGGTGGATGAGTTTACTTGTGAGGCCTGCCCCCTAGGAGCCAGGCCCACACTGAATCATACTGGCTGCCGCCCCACACCTGTCATCCGCCTTGACTGGGCCTCTCCCTGGGCCATCCTGCCCCTCCTGCTGGCTGTGGCAGGCATTGTAGCCACTGCCACTGTGCTGGCCACCTTTATAAGGCACCACAATACCCCTATTGTTCGGGCCTCGGGCCGTGAGCTCAGCTACATCCTCCTCACAGGCATCTTCCTTATCTATGCCATCACCTTCCTCATGGTGGCTGAGCCAGGCCCAACCATCTGCGCTGCCCGACGTCTCCTTCTTGGGCTAGGCACCGCCCTGAGCTACTCTGCCCTGCTCACCAAGACCAACCGCATCTACCGCATCTTTGAGCGTGGCAAGAGGTCTGTCACCCCACCACCCTTCATCAGCCCCACCTCACAGCTCGTCATCACCTTCAGCCTCACTTCTGTGCAGGTTTGTTTTCTACAAACCCTCAAGTCCCTGCACTCTTGTGGCAAGACCAAAGTTCATGGGAAGAGGGTGAGGGCTTTTTCAGCAAGACAAAGAACCCATTTTGGTAAACTCGTTCTCGAGAAGGGTCTCACTTAAAAAATGATTAAGGCCCGAGAAAGTAAAGACTCTTCCTGTAATTGGGTTCTTTTTGAAGTGGAAAATGTGACAGATTCTCTGAACTGGCTTTCATGTCAAACTGAGTTGTCTTTTCAGGTCATAGGTGTAGTAGCCTGGTTGGGTTTCCAGCCACCGCACAGTGTCATCGACTATGAAGAGCAGCGGACCCCGGACCCAGAACAAGCTCGGGGCGTCCTCAAGTGTGATATGTCAGATCTCTCTCTGATTGGTTGCCTTGGCTACAGCCTGCTACTCATGGTAACCTGCACCGTCTATGCGATCAAAGCTCGTGGGGTTCCAGAGACATTCAATGAGGCAAAGCCCATAGGCTTCACCATGTACACCACCTGTATTGTGTGGCTTGCTTTTGTCCCTATCTTCTTTGGCACAGCTCAGTCGGCTGAGAAGGTAACGATTCAGCACTCTGCCAGCCCACTGGGCATTCTTGTGAAGAGTATAGAATTCTGTCCCTTCTCCATCTCAGTATTCACCAGTTTATTTCATCACACATCTGTTCATCTCATTGTTAACCTGTTCATACATGTCACCAATTGTTCATTTTAGTAGTGGCTTTTTATTCACTCATCCTTTTCCTTTTCCTCTGGCCTGCCCATAATAGGCCCTTTCCTGACTCTGAGCCTTTAACCTGAACATCCTTTCCAACTCCTAAAATGCCATCCATCCACTAGGAGAGTCATCTCTTCTCCTTTGGCCACTGGGGGCCATCCTGGGTTCAGGATAGGGAAGGAGGTGGATTGGCTGGTTTGGACCAAGCCAACACCCCTTTCCTTTGGATCAGATATATATCCAGACTACGACACTGACTGTGTCAATGAGTCTCAGTGCCTCGGTCTCCCTGGGAATGCTCTATGTGCCCAAGGTGTACATCATCATCTTCCATCCTGAGCAGAATGTTCAGAAGCGCAAAAGGAGCTTCAAGGCAACCTCCACCTTGGTATCCCCCAGCGAGGAGGGCAGTGCTACCAAGTAGCCAAGGAAGGCTGCCTAGAGGAAGAAGGCTGGGCCCCAGAAGGTGGGAAGCCTTTGGAACAATGTTGCCCCCAAGGCATCTCTGGGCTTCATTTTAGGCTGTCCTTTTGAGCGTAGCCCAGGGTCTGGCTGTGGGGATAGGGCTGATGGGTGTGGGCTGGGGAGGAAGAGAACAGAGAAGGAAGAGATGGGATAATAGGGGATGGGAAGGCTCAAAGCCAGGGGGCCTTAGGGGAGAACTGGGATCCCTTCATGATCACTGGCAGAATTCTTTGTTTTGAGGGGGTAATGTAGTCAGGTTCCAATCTTCCTAGTGGTCTCTGTGGAGGGTAGTACTCTCTCCCCAGCCCCCCATTAATCTCAGGAAAGAAGCAGAGCTGATGCCTTTATTGGTCATGTGACTGTGGGGGGCTTGCTGGGGCTCCCGGTGGCTTTCTGTTTCCTCCATCCTTGCCAGCACCATGCAGCATCTGCAGAAGTCCTAGGAAGGTGCCAAGCCTGTGGAAAGAATCTGATGCTCAGCACCCAGCCCTCCTCCCTCCCCTTGGACCCTAGGCTGAAGATTCCCACCTCTGGCCATTCTCCTGCTCTTCACGCTGGAGCAGCAGCGCCTGCTCCCAGTGCTTGTTGGCCTCCTCCAGGCGCCCCCTCTGGGCTTGGGCTCCAGCCACTAACTGCTGCCTTCGCTTTTCCTACGAGAACAGAAGCCTGACTGCTGCCATCCTGCCTGTGCTGCCCTGGCTTTCTCCCTTGCTCGGCTGCTGTCCCCTGCCCTTACCTGCTCGAGCCTCTGGCGGGTCTGGGCCATGTTCCTCCACTCCTCCAAAGCCTGCCTCTTGGCCTGGGCCTGCTTCAGAGCACTCCCCAATAAAGCCTGCTTCCTCTGGCTGGCCTCCAGTTGCTCCAGGGCCTGTGGCAGGGCGGCCTCAATGGCTTCCACCTGCTTCTGATGCTCAGCCTTCAGGTCTTTCCAGAGCTGTTGGGCTGCACTGGCTTCTGCCCCTGGACCAGGGAAGAAGGAAAGGAAGCTGGGTTTTCTCCCCGCTGTGAGCCTCTCCCTACTCCTCCCTCCGGGAGCCCTACGAGGGGTGCTGGGGCCTCACGGATCTCCTCTTCGGTGTTCACGGCCACGTCCATCTGCTCCAGGAATGCCTGGAGCGCATCTACCACCTGCAGCTGCCCCCACAGTAACTTCTCCTTCTTCCTGGAGTCCTGCGGGAGGGGTCAGGAAAGCGTTTCAAAACACTGAGCCCCGGGCCGCCCCCCCCCAACGCTACACGGGAGGAAGGGAGGGAGTGTTCCCTGGGCCCGGGATGTCAGTGGGCTTAACGTCCCCGCGGGAGGCCAAAGCGCTCCCTACGGACGGCAGGGTGGGGCGGGATCCCGAGTGCTCACCTTCAGGAACTCGGCCAGGAGAGCAGGTGAAACATCCTCCTGAAGGCCGGGGGTCGCTAAGGCCACTGAGGCCGCAGCCAGAGCCCTGGGGAGTGGGGAGGGAGGCTGGAAGAGGAAATGAGCCCCAGCGCGCACCCCCCCCCCCCCCCGCTTCGATTCCCGGCCCGGCCCCACCCCCTCCCCCGGGCTGCCGCCCCTGGCTCCCCTGGCCCACTTACTCGCCCGCGGCTATGGCCGCAGCCGCCACCCCCTCCGAGGCCTTCTCAGCCGCCATAGCTTCGAAAGCGCCGCCGACCAGCGCGCCGAATGCCGGAAGGGGCCGGCGCCGAGCGCTCATTCGCTGAGGTGGGGAGCCGCGCCCTCCCATTGGCTGCCGCTCATTGCTGCTCGAGCATTCATTGGTCGCCGTTGAACTCTCCCCCTCCTTTGATTCGGAACGACGGCGGGGGGAGGGGGCGCGCCCTTGAGGAAGGCGGGCTGGAGGCCGGCCCACTCCGCCTTGCGGGCTCCCGGGGGCAGCGGCGCCGCGCTTCTCAGTCTCATAAAACAGAATTCGGGGTGCCCATTCTGGCTGTCCCCAGCCCTTGGTACGGCCAGTCCTGCCTTGGGCCCCTGATCGGCTCCTAGTCATCTTTTCCTGGCACGCCTTGCTCCCGACCTGGGGCGGGGCTTCCACTCCGGCTCAGTCTCTTTGGGTTCCTTCCCCAATTTCTCTGACATCTTCCTATTAATCATTTCCTCGTATTCCCAGCACTTGGTACACAGTAGGCACTTAATGAGTGAGGGACAAAACCAAGAGAGAGCTCCGGTCTACACTGATCTTGCTCTGTTTGCCCTAAGAGAGTAGAATTAAGAACAACGGGGGACGGGTGCAAGGAAGGCCAGGTAGAATGGAGGGGATGCTGTGGTGGTGGATCCGGGACAGGAAGCCCCATCGAGTTCAGAAAGCTGACATCCTTCCTCCTTTCCTCTTCAGGGACCCGGGAAAAGCTCCCCTTATGATTTTCTAGTCTCAACTGCCTGAGGGGGGGGGGGAGGGCGGGGCAGCCCAGGAAAATCATCTTAGCTCCTTTTCTTCTGGTCCTTGAGAGGTGACAAAACGCTGCCCACAGTAGGGATGGCCTCTCTCAAGGAAAAAAAAAATGTTTGAGACTGTATTCTGGGGCAGCTAGGTGGTACAGTGGATAAAGCACCGGTCCTGGATTCAGGAGTACCTGAGTTCAAATCCAACCTCAGACACTTGACACTTACTAGCTGTGTGACCCTGGGCAAGCCACTTAACCCCCATTGCTCCGCAAAAAAGAAAAAGAGAGAGAGAGAGCGACATTGTATTCTGCATGTCATGCACAAGCCTACCAGAAATTTTTTTAACATTAATTTTTCTTTCATTTAAATTTAAATCCTATCCTATGAAACATTGTGAAGTAACAAATCTTGAACAAGGCAAATTTCACAATGGCTAGGGAAGCACAGTGGATAGAATAGAGAATACTGGGCTGTAGGGTAGGAAGGCCTTAGTTCAAATGCTTCATACCTTGGACAAGTCATGTGACTTCCCAGCAACCCTGGGAAGGAAGTGCTATTATTAGCCCCTTTTGGCAGAGGAGGAAACTGAGACAAACAGAGGTCGCACAGCTACTTAGTGTGAGAGTTAAGGATTGAAATGTAGGTCTCCCTGAGCCTTCATTCTAGTCTCTCACCCTTTAGCCTCCTAGCTGCCTAGGCTCAAAAGAGAAAACTAGTCTAACATGCTATAGCTACCTTAAAGAAGTCTACATATGCTTAACCTCATTTGGGTTAAGTTTACTTCTAGCAACTCAAACTAATGGAACAAGAGTCACTGGGAAACCACCCTCCCTAAAGTTTGAACCCTTCTGTAAGCATTCCCTTCCAGGACCAAAAAGGTCACTGAAAGAATCCAGAACCCTCCTCCATGGGCTCCCTCCCACAACCCCTTTAGAGCATGAAGGTTCTGCAGCTCAGACTTTGTCTGCTCACTGCCCTCTCAAGAAAGGAGGCATTTCTCTGCAGAGGTAAACAAGCATGCTATAGGGGAAATGAAGTGACCAGCTTCAGATTCCACAGTCAGAAAATATAGACCCTCCAAAGGAATCAATGCCTGCTTCTCTTGACCTCTTTGTGACTGGGGCCTTTGAAATGGTCGTTGTGCCAAAGGATTTGCAACGGGATTTGAGGCCGCTTCTGTTGTCTCCCAGTGCAGCCTTCTCTAGGTCTCAGCCTCCCTTTCTGTAAAATGGAGATGTTAATGAAAAGAATTTCCTCTAGGAAATCCAGTAAGCATACTTGGGGAATCCAGGCAGACTAGACCCCACCCCAACACATGCACAGTTCTTTCTCTACTAGCTCCAAATGTCACTTTCATTAGCTCAGTGGAGCTGTTCTCAGCCAGTGGTGAAGTGGAAAACAATGGCACTAAGGGGGAAAATTACTTGTAGTGCCAAGTGTGAGGGCTTGTAACCAAGTGGCGTTCAAACAAATACTGGCATTAGTGGAAGAAATGCCGGACTGGGTCCTATGTCTCTGCTCTGCCTATGTGCCCTTGAGCCAATCACTTTGCTCTCTCAGCCTCAGTTTTCTCTTCTGTTAAAAAAAAAGGGCAGCTAGGTGGTACAGTGGATAAAGCACCGGCCTTGGATTCAGGAGGACCTGAGTTCAAATGCAGACTCAGATACTTCACACACTAGCTGTGTGACCCTGGAGAAATCACTTGGCCTTCATTGACCCCCACAAAAAAAGGGGTGGGAGGTTTGAACTCCACGGCCTCAGAGGTCCCCTTCCCACTCTAGACACACTTCCACCTCTTGAGCACTTTTGGGATTAACCACTTGAAGAGAGAGGCCATAGCGAGGGGGGGGGGGGCTGTGGAGTGGATGAAGACAGGTGCCCCAGCTGACCATTAAACCCAAGAGAAACCTGAAGTGTTATTGTGAAATGCCAGTAATGTCAGAGGATTGAAACTTCAGCTTTTAGCCTGCCTGGCCTGGCATTTTTGAGGCAACACTGACACCTGGTGGCTATTTTCTTAATTGCTCTGGAGCTTTTCTGAAATATCAGCTATGTCAGATTGGATATACTTACTATATTCACCTTGGACTTGTGAGGCTGATTTTAACCCGAAGTTGACCTTTAGCCTATATGATTTCACTTCTTTATACCAAGGTTCTTGCCCACCCACAACTTTTAGCTCCTGAGTCTGTCCCAATCCTCCATGTCAACTCTCTCTCTGAACTGAGTAGTGAGTCACCTCCAAATCTGATGAGCCAACCCTTTGAGGCCTTTTTTTTTTGGGGGGGGGGCAAGGCAATGGGGGTTAAGTGACTTGCTCAGGGTCACACAGCTAGTACGTGTCAAATGTTTGAGGCCAGATTTGAACTCAGGTCCTTCTGAATCCAGGGCTGGTGCTTTATCCACTGTGCCGCCTAGCTGCCCCTGAGGCCTTTTTTCAAGTCACTTATAAAAACTGTGAAACACATGGAAACACTTTCCTGCACGGATGCAAAAGGAAGAAGCAGGGTCAGACAAATACCACACTCTTCCAACATTGTAAATAGAAGGAATCATAGCTCCTTTCCTCACCCAGATGATCACAAATGAGTGTTGTGAAATTGTGAAGAAATGCTGAAACCATCTCTCTCTCTCTCTCTCTCTCTCTCTCTCTCTCTCTCTCTCTCTCTCTCTCTCTCTCTCTCTCTCTCTCTCTCACTCACACACACACACACACACACACACACACCCTTCAATGAGGTGGGGCCCACAGGTGAGAAACATTGCATAGAATGTGAGAGTTTTTAATGTTCTGATTGGTTTTGCTGAATGGAGTTTTTTTCCCTGTTCCTCATTTTTTCTTTTCTTTACAAAAATTCTTTTTTATAATTTTTTTTTATAAGGGATGACTCTCGGGAAGGAGATGGGAAAATTAAGGCAATATAATGGATAATAATATCAGTATAATTTTTTTTTGTCGGGGCAATGAGGGTTAAGTGACTTACCCAGGGTCACACAGCTAGTGTCTGAGGCTGGATTTTCATTCAGGTCCATCCTGAATCTAGGGCCAGTGCCACCTACAAATTTTTGTTTTAAAAGATGTCACCCAGCACAGGAGCAAGCACAGATGCTGGGACTTGCCACTAGATACTCCCAATTGACACGAGACCTTAATGACTCTTTGGGTCTGGCCACTGGATTTCTTCTGCGGTCTAGTCCCCATATCTCTCCATCTTGTCCATAAGACCAGCATGAGGGTAGTTGACATTTTGCCAAGATTCTTCGGAACGCTGGTTTTGCCTACCTCTGCTTAAGGCAAGGCACATGCAAAGGGGGCTGGCGCTCGGCTGGATCTAGAAATGACTATGACGTCAAAGTAGCGCAAACGGGACTTGAAGGGAGCCAGGAGGAAGGGAGGGTGAGGAGATAGCATGCCAAGCACAGGTAGAGCAAGTGCCAAGGGAGGAGTAGGAAAAAGAGGTCGGAACGCCGTGTGGAGGGGAGTGAAGATGGGCCGGGGCAACGCTGGGCGCTGCCTCCTTGGCCCGCGGCTAGAAGATTTGGGGAGCGTGGGTTAATTGGCGACTCATTTTCGAGCGGCAGTTAGCCAGAAGAACACTAGGTGGCGCCATCGGCCAAAAAATCAGATCAGGAAACCGTTTCGCGCCCCCCCCCCTTTTGTTCCCGCTGGAGGCCGCAGGATGCGCATGCGCAGGCTGCCGCCGGGCCGGACAAAAGAGGTGGGGCTGGGGGCGGGGCAGCCGCAGGCCCAGCCTGACCTGGGCTGAGGAGGAGGGGCGGAGGTGGCCCCGGGCCGTGCGTGACTGCGGCCCCGGGCCGTGCGTGACTGCGGCCCCGGGCCGTGCGTGACTGCGGCCCCGGGCCGTGCGTGACTGCGGCCCCGGGCCGTGCGTGACTGCGGCCCCGGGCCGTGCGTGACTGCGGCCCCGGGCCCCGTGTGCCCTATGGCCCCCCCACCTTGCCCTCCTGCCGAGGCCGGGCCCAGGTAAGACGGGCCGGGGCGCGCCGCGAGAAAAGCCTGGCTCCACCCCGCCCCCTCCACGTGGGCTCTGGTGGGGGGCCGCGTGGGGCTGCGTGGGGCCGCGGCCTCCCCGTGGCCCGGGGGCCCTCCACCCTGCGCCTGCACGGGGAGGAGTTAGGCCGGAGCCTGGGGCGGGTCTCGGCCTCCCTCGGCCCTTTGGTCCCGGGCCGCGTGGCTCCCCGCGGGGGGGGGGGCAGGTCGCCCTTACTTAGGCTATCGGGCTCTGGCTGGGCCCTGGCCTTGGCCTCTCCATGACTTTGAAGGGTCGCTTTTTTGGGGGGGGGTGTCTCATTATTGCTCCCTGGCTTGATACAAATGCCAGTGTAGACACTGGGCTACTTTTGCTCTCCCATCTGCCATTTGCCAAGGGGGCAGGGGGTCCCTTTCTCCTCTCTGCTTTTTGTTGTCTCAGTCATCTGAATACTCTTCGCAGTGGCCCATGTGAAGGCAGAGTGAGATGGAGTTCAAAGGGACCCATCCCAGTCACTTGTTTCTGGGGAGCAGGGACCTGGCCCCTTCTCTTGTGACCTGGAGTTCACACTGCTCTGGCAAAAACAGCTGTGCCCCAAGCCTGGATGCTGCTACTTTAAACTGCCTTTGGTTTGGAGCATCTGATCCCACTCCCTTCACCCCATGCCTTCTTCCTCTCCACAACTGCACCTGGAGTGCAGCCAAAGCCAGAGATGGGAATAGGTCTGGGATGGACAGGACAGCGGTTAGCAGAATGGCCTCCTCCTGACAGAGCCGCTGCTACCAGCGGGGAGAACACGGACTTGTCTGACTGCTGAGGAACGAGAGACATCCCAGGTAAGCTTGTGGATGCTTACTGTGGTAGGCATTGAGAGGGATGCTAAGGAGGCAGTGGGATGTCATGGGAAAGTGTGCCAGATTTACTTGGAATGAGGAGAGTTGGGCATTGGAGCCCTGGCTTCGCTCCCTCTAGGGAACTGTGTGGGGGACCTTGGTTTTCTGAGAGGTGGGAGCTGTGCTACCTAAAGGCAACAGAGGTGGGGAAGGAAGAAAACATTCCAAGTTTAAGAAGCAGTGTGAGCCAATGTAGGGAGCCTGGAGGGCTTCTCTAGAGTCCAACAGTTTGGTTGGAGTATAAACAGAAATCGAAACGCTGAGCACCAGGTCTCCATGTGTCCTTAGCATTGCCCCATCCTGAGGCTGAGGCCTAGCAAACTAAAGGCAAGGCCTGAGTTCATGCTTAGTCAGCTATGCTACTAGAAGCTTGGGGGGGAGGAGGGGGAATCCCAGGTTGGTGCTCCCATTTTCTCTTGGCACCCGGGGATACCTCCAGTATCAAGAAGTAAGCAGCAGCTCAGAATGTAGAGCTCCATAGGTTGCAGAATAGGCTCTGGGAATCTCTGAGATTTCTCTTGGTCCGGGGCTGGGCTGGACGCATTTGTGGCCTATCTAGAATAGAAAGCAGCACTGGATAGATACCATTTATTTGTTTGTGTGTGTGTGTGTGTGTGTGTGTGTGTGAAAGACCAGTAGGAACACCGGCACCTTCTCTGTACCTTATATACTCAGGGAGCTGCCCCGAGTGCAGAGAAGGCAAGTTATTTGCTCAGGATCACACAGGTGACACTCAAACCCAGGGCTTCCTGGCTCCTAGGCCAACTTTGTAGTTGTTATCTAAAACCTTTCCAATCCATAATGAGGGAACCTGTGAGAGCCTTCCAATTGGCAAACATAAGGTGATAGCAGTAGAGGCTGGACTGGGGGTAGGCCAGACCTGAGCATTCCAATGTTGCCCAGTCTTTTGATAGCCTGCTTGTATTCTTGCAATGGTGAGATCATGAAAACTCAGGACAAAGGGTTTCTGCTGCATCATGTGGTTTATTTATTGCTGTACTATTCTTTTCAGTGTCTGATAAAAACAGAAATGATGAGTCGAACAACCCAAGTAAATTCAGTTCAAAAAGCACCTCTTAGACACATGCTCAGTGCTAGCTTCTGGAGGTATGCAGACAAAACCAGAAGGCTGATCTCTCCATGAGCTTCTTTCTGTTCAGCTCAGAGAGACTGTGGCACATCACTGTAACACAGTAAGTCCTTATTCTGCCAGAGAGAATGACCCATTTGTGGAATTGTAAGTGAGATTTTTAGAACAACAGAACTTGACAGAAGATCTTCTCAGGGCAGTCCTGTCCTCCGATAGCAGGGCAAGATGTCAAGGCAGCCAGGCCATCTCGTCCAGCTCGGCCCTGTCCTGGGGGCTGGAGCTCTTTCCTATGCAGGTTCTATTGGAAGCCCTTTTCTTTAACAATCCTTGAGAGCTATTGGGGCCCGCAGGTTTTATAAACTCTGCCAGCATCTCTTTCTCTTGGTTTGTTTCTAAAAAGAAAGGAAAAGGAAAAATGAGTGTTTGATTCCAGGGCTGAATGGAGACTGGAGTTCAATTCAATTCTCTTGATGATGTTGGAGCAGCAAAGATTTTAAAGCCTAACATTCATGGACTTTGATCCATGGTGAGAGAATTTAGATTGCTTCAAGAAACCTAGAAGATTACCTAGTGAACTAATCCCTACCCCCCACTAATTTTACAGATTAAGAAACCCAGATCCAGAGATAGGAAATAACTGGCTCAACATTGCCCAGGCTAGAATTTCAAGTCAGGAACTCTGTAAATCCTGTGGCTGCTTAAGTCCAAATAAAGGAAAGAAACAAAGGTCGAAAGAAAACCTTCAAACCAGTATTTCAGTGGCCCCCAGAGCTCATGATCCCGATCACAAATCTTCCCTCCAAAGGCAAGAGACTCATTCTCAGTGTCCGATTCAGTTCTTACTCAATGGCACAGAGGTTCAGGGAATTGGACTCAATGATCTCTTTAGGTCCCTTTCAGAAATTTTAAATCTTTATAAACTCAGGTGGTACCTGCAAGACACAGTGACAGACTGTGAACTCCCAAATTTCCCTAGAGCATAGGGAAAGGCAATCTTTACTGGTAATTTTGCTTTGTTTACATGGTTACTTTTATGTCACAGAAAGTAAGGGCCACATTTGAGTCAAAAGATCTTGCTCCTTTGTGACTGGTATAGTCACAAATCTTTTCTCTGGATCTACTTCCTCACCTATGTAAATGGAGGTAGCAGGGTGAGGTCTGGGGAAGGGTGGGCTAGAGGCCCTACAGGGTTCCTGCCAGACCTAAGTTTTCTGACAAAAGACAAAACAAGCAGACCTTCATCAGGTCCCATCTGGGATATGGTCTTCAGTTCTCATTCAGCACTGCATTTTGGGAAGGATGTTGGCTAGTGAAAAACAGGAGGCAAGAAGACTTGAGGGAGACATCATTTCTGTCTTCAAGAGATGGAGGCAGAGGCTGCAAAAAGGAAAAAAAACCACAGAAACAGTGAGACAGGAGGCAAAGACCATAAATCACCCCCCACACCTACCCACACACCCTCCCCTCCACCCACCCCCAAAATAACAAAAAGGAGAGACAAAGCTATAAGCAAGATTAAAGACTAAGGCTGTGTCTCCTTCCCCACAGGAGAGGCAAAGGTGGTATCTCCCAAAAGCCCAAACGGTGGCACAGGCAGTATCTCCCAAAAGCCCCTACAGAGGCACAGGCGGTATCTCCCAAAAGCCCAAACGGTGGCACAGGCGGTATCTCCCAAAAGCCCCGACAGAGGCACAGGCGGTATCTCCCAAAAGCCCAAACGGTGGCACAGGCAATATCTCCCAAAAGCCCAAACGGTGGCACAGGCGGTATCTCCCAAAAGCCCAAACGGTGGCACAGGCGGTATCTCCCAAAAGCCCAAACGGTGGCACAGGCGGTATCTCCCAAAAGCCCAAACGGTGGCACAGGCGGTATCTCCCAAAAGCCCAAACGGTGGCACAGGCGGTATCTCCCAAAAGCCCAAACGGTGGCACAGGCAATATCTCCCAAAAGCCCAAACGGTGGCACAGGCGGTATCTCCCAAAAGCCCCTACAGAGGCACAGGCGGTATCTCCCAAAAGCCCCCACAGAGGCACAGGCAATATCTCCCAAAAGCCCAAACGGTGGCACAGGCGGTATCTCCCAAAAGCCCAAACGGTGGCACAGGCGGTATCTTCCAAAAGCCCCTACAGAGGCACAGGCGGTATCTCCCAAAAGCCCCCACAGAGGCACAGGCAATATCTCCCAAAAGCCCAAACGGTGGCACAGGCGGTATCTCCCAAAAGCCCAAACGGTGGCACAGGCGGTATCTCCCAAAAGCCCAAACGGTGGCACAGGCGGTATCTCCCAAAAGCCCAAACGGTGGCACAGGCGGTATCTCCCAAAAGCCCAAACGGTGGCACAGGCGGTATCTCCCAAAAGCCCAAACGGTGGCACAGGCGGTATCTCCCCAAAGCCCAAACGGTGGCACAGGCGGTATCTCCCAAAAGCCCAAACGGTGGCACAGGCAATATCTCCCAAAAGCCCCCACAGAGGCACAGGTGTTATCTTCCAAAAGCCCTAATGGAGGCACAGGTGGTATTTCCCAAAAGCCCCAACAGAAGCACAGGTGGTATTTCCCAAAAGCCCCAACAGAAGCACAGGTGGTATTTCCCAAAAGCTCAAACGGTGACACAGGTGGTCTCCCCACAAAGACAGAGGCACAGGCTGTAGCTCCCCAGGGATAGAGGTACAGGCTACTCCTCCTTCAAAAGTGAGGCAGGCATAGGTGCTATTTCACAAAAGAATCCAGAGGTACAGGCTGTTTCTCCCCAAAGATTGAGAGACTGCGGCTATGCCTCCTTGAAGACAAAAAGATTCAGACTGTGGCTCTGCCACAATGGCTCCAGTTGGGGGCACACGTCGTGGCTCTCCAAATGGACATGGAAGCATAGGATGCACCTTCCTGGAAACAGAAAGGTACAGGCTGGCGCTCCCAAGAGATGTCTCCACAGAGACACAGGCTCTAATTCTCCCCAAGGAGACAGAGCCACCAGCTAGCTGAAAGTCCCCAAAGACAGCTCCAGATAGAAGAACAAGTTGGAATTCCCAAAGGCCAAGTTAGTGGCACAGGTGCTAATTCCCCAAGAGCGATCCGGCCGAAGGTGGTAATCCACAAAGGGCGAAGCTTCTGCAGATGGAAATTCCTAAAAGGAGATACAGGCACAGGTCATCATTTTGAATAGGAAGAAGAGGCATAGCTGGACCTCTCCACAGGGAGAGCTAGAGCCTGTCCCTCTCTTTAGGGGGAGAGGCTAAGCTGGCACAGGCTATCTCCCCCCCCACCCCCCATGGGAAGAAGTACAGCATGTACCTCCTCAAAGTGGGAGGCTCTGGCCCAGAGCCTCCCAAAGAGACTATGGCATAGGCAGTAATTGCCCAAAGGCAAGGAGACTCAGGCCATCCCCCTCCCCCACAAAAGATGGCCCCAGATACAAACACAGGTGGTGATTCCCCAAAAGGCAATGGCTCCAAGTGCAGGCAGGGTGGTAATTCCCAGAAGGCAGCAAACATACAACCTATAGCTCCACATGATGGCACAGGTGGTAGCTTCTCCCAAATCATGATGGAAGTTCAGGTAGTAATTCCCAGAACCAAAAACAGGCACAGGCTGTAATTCCCAGGTCATGGAGACACAGACGGCAATTCCCAAGAGGTCATTGAGGCAGAGGCTGTAAATTCCAAAAGGAGACAGAAGCATGGAGATTGATTCCAAAAATGGAAGACGGAGGCACAGATAGGTGATTCTCCAAATAGAAGACGGAGGCATGGGGAGAATGGTAATTCCCCAAATGGAGTGGATGGCACAAGGAGTGTATTTCACCAAATGAAAGATGGAATGACAGGTGGTAATTCCCCAGATGAAGAGATGGAGTCACGGGCAGGCACAACTGGCAATTTCCCAAATGAAAGATGGCTCTGACTGGAGCTCCCAAAGCTGGCTCCAGGTGAAGGCAGACTCTTAATTTCCAAGTGCTAGAGGCACAGGTGGTAGCTCCCCAAAGGTGGCTCCAGATGGAGACCCAGGCCACATAGATTTCCTTGCCCTCAACGGCAACAGAGGCCACTGTAGCTCCCCTCCCTCCAAGGACCAATACACAGGTTGGAGCTCCCCAAAGATGGCTCCACATGCAGGCACAGGTGGTAATTCCCAGAAGGCAACAGACAATACAGCCTATCTCCCTATAATGGGAGGCACAAGCTGTATCCCCAAACCAAGATGAAAGCACAGGTGGTAATTCCTGAAAAACATGCTGGAGGCACAGACTGTAATTCCCAGGTCATGGAGACACAGACGGTAATTCCCAAAAAGGTCATTGAGGCAGAGGCTGTAAATTCCAAAAGGAGACAGAAGCATGGAGATTGATTCCAAAAATGGAAAACAGAGACACAGATAGGTGATTCTCCAAATAGAAGACGGAGGCATGGAGAGACGAGTCTCCAAACGAGCTAGAGGCATGAATGGTAATTCCCCAAGTGGAGTGGGGGGCACAAGGAGTGTATTTCACGAAATAAAAGATGGAATGATGAGTGATAATTCTCCATATGAAGAGATGGAGTCATGGTCAGCGATTCCACAAACGAAGGGCAGGCACAAGTGGCATTTTCCCAACTGAAAAATGGCTCTGACTGGAGCTCCCAAAGCTGGTTCCAGGTGAAGGCAGACTCTTAATTTCCAAGTGCTAGAGGCACAGGTGGTAGCTCCCCAAAGCTGGCTCCAGATGGAGACCTAGGCCACATAGATTTCCTTGCCCTCAATGGCAACAGAGGCCACTGTAGCTCCCCTCCCCCCAAGGACCAATACACAGGCTGGAGCTCCCCAAAGATGGCTCCACATGCAGGCACAGGTGGTAATTCCCAGAAGATAACAGATATACAGCCTATCTTCCTATAATGGGAGGCACAGGCTGTATCTTCCCCCAAACCAAGATGAAAGCACAGGTGGTAATTCCTGAAAAACATGCTGGAGGCACAGACTGTAATTCCCAAAAAGGTCATTGAGGCAGAGGCTGTAAATTCCAAAAGGAGAGAGAAGCATGGAGATTGATTCCAAAAATGGAAAACAGAGACAGATAGGTGATTCTCCAAATAGAAGACGGAGGCATGGAGACACGAGTCTCCAAACGAGCTAGAGGCATGAATGGTAATTCCCCAAGTGGAGTGGGGGGCACAAGGAGTGTATTTCATGAAATAGCAGACTCTTAATTTCCAAGTGCTAGAGGCACAGGTGGTAGCTCCCCAAAGCTGGCTCCAGATGGAGACCCAGGCCACATAGATTTCCTTGCCCTCAATGGCAACAGAGGCCACCGTAGCTCCCCTCCCCCCAAGGACCAATACACAGGCTGGAGCTTCCCAAAGATGACTCCACATGCAGGCACAGGTGGTAATTCCCAGAAGGCAGTGCAGGCACAGGTGGTAATTCCCAAAGGTGGCTCCAGATGCTAGAGGCTAGCTCCCCAAATGATTCCAGATGGAGACCCAGGCAATAAATCTCTCTGCCTCCAAAAGACAACAGAGGCCACTGTAGCTCCCCTCCCCCCAAGGACCAATACACAGGCTGGAGCTCCCCAAAGATGGCTCCATATGCAGGCACAGGTGGTTAATTCTCAGAAAGCAACAGACATACAGCCTGTCTCCCTATAATGGGAGGCACAGGCTGTATCCCCAAACCAAGATGAAAGCACAGGTGGTAATTCCTGAAAAACATGCTTGGAGGCACAGGCTGTATGTAATTCCCAGGTCATGGAGACACAGACGGCAATTCCCAAGAGGTCATTGAGGCAGAGGCTGTAAATTCCAAAAGGAGACAGAAGCATGGAGATTGATTCCAAAAATGGAAGACGAAGGCACAGATAGGTGATTCTCCAAATAGAAGATGGAGGCATGAAGAGGTGAGTCTCCAAATGAGCTAGAGGCATGAATGGTAATTCCCCAGATGAAGAGATGGAGTCACGGGCAGGCACAATTGGCAATTTCCCAAATGAAAGATGGCTCTGACTGGAGCGCCCAAAGCTGGCTTCAGGTGAAGGCAGACTCTTAATTTCCAAGTGCTAGAGGCACAGGTGGTAGCTCCCCAAAGCTGGCTCCAGATGGAGACCCAGGCCACATAGATTTCCTTGCCCTCAATGGCAACAGAGGCCACTGTAGCTCCCCTCCCCCCAAGGACCAATACACAGGCTGGAGCTTCCCAAAGATGGCTCCACATGCAGGCACAGGTGGTAATTCCCAGAAGGCAGTGCAGGAACAGGTGGTTAATTCCCAAAGGTGGCTCCAGATACTAGAGGCTAGCTCCCCAAATGATTCCAGATGGAGACCCAGGCAATAAATTTCTCTGCCTCCAAAAGGCAACAGAGGCCCACTGTAGCTCCCCTCCCCCCAAGGACCAATACACAGGCTGGAGCTCCCCAAAGATGACTCCACATGCAGGCACAGGTGGTAATTCCCAAAGGTGGCTCCAGATGCTAGAGGCTAGCTTCCCAAATGATTCCAGATGGAGACCCAGGCCACATAGATTTCCTTGCCCTCAATGGCAACAGAGGCCACTGTAGCTCCCCTCCCCCCAAGGACCAATACACAGGCTGGAGCTCCCCAAAGATGACTCCACATGCAGGCACAGGTGGCAATTCCCAGAAGGTCATAGAGGCACAGGCTGTAATTTCCAAAAGAATACAGAAACTTGTGCAATGACTTCCTAAATGAAAAACAGAGGCACAGATAGGTGATGTCTCCAAGTAAAAGATGGAGGCATGGAGAGATGAGGCTCAGATTGAGGTGTAGGCAAATAAAAGATGGCATGAGTGGAGATTTCCCAAATGAAATGGAAACACAAGTGGTAATGTCCCCAAATGAAAGCTAGCTCCAGATGGAGACCCAGGCCCTCAAAGGCAGTAGAGGCCTGACTGTGCCCTACCCCCACCCCCGCCCCAGGACAGAGGCACAGGCTCCAAACACAGGCTAGATTTCCCCCAGATAGCCCTAGGTGGTGGCACAGACTTTGCCAACAAAAACAGGTCCAGATGTTAGTGAGGACTATACCTCTCAAAACACTGTGACAAGGGAACAGCAGATGGTGAGAAGCTATACATTTGGCCCACTGGCTTCCAGGGCAGAGAAATGCTGTGTCTAGACACTCTGTGTAGGGAGGCCTCACGCTGGGTTTTCAGTTCATTCCTTGTTCAGGTTCCACAGCTAGATAAACAGCGTATTGCTTTTGTCTTTTAGCTGTTAAACACACAATTGTGAGTAAGAAAGGGCTCCCCCAACAAGTTTGCTACAAAAGGACCCTGTTGCTTTAGTCTAATGGTGCTGAATGCAGGATGATGCCAGGCCCTCTCACCTCACTGGCTGCCAGTCTTCCTCTCAGCAAAGATGGCCTTAAAACTCCCAGTGTTTACTTTTGTAGCTCTTTTTACTGTCCTGAAAATCTTTTGGGGTATCTTTTGTCATTTTATGGTCCCCCTACAGTGCCCTCATTTGGGCTTCTGATGTTGGTCCTCTGGGGCCACAGTTTCCCACTTCTTTTGAGTTCATAGTCCTTTGACTGAGCTCGGCATTTTTCTTGCAGGTACCCTTTTTTTTTTTTAAATATACTCTTTTTCTTTTTTTCTTTTGCAGGGCAATGGGGGTTAAGTGACTTGCCCAGGGTCACACAACTAGTACATGTCAAGTATCTGAGGCCGGATTTGAACTCAGGTCCTCCTGACTCCAGGGCTGGTGCTCTATCCACTGCACCACCTAGCTGCCCCCGGGTACCCTTCTTATCAGGCTCTTTGGCCAGTTCCCAGCTGTACCTACCTGCACCCCCAGGGTCATGTGTTTTACTGCAGAATATTTCATTGCCTGTAGGTGCCAGGGTTTAGCTGGCTCATCCTTGGGCAGTGGGCATCCTCTATGTTTTTAACTGAGTTGTTCTGAGGGTCTGGGTACCTCTGTTTTGTCTTTGACTGCCCTGGGCTCCAAGCCCAGCAGAGAGAGCTGGGCCACCCACTCTGGCCAGGTGCCCCACTTTTCTGGGAGAATTCTAAACTGACATCTAGAGTGGATGGGCCCGCTTTAGAATGCCACCAACAGTGCAGCGGGGTGTGCCTGGCTTAAATTTGCCTGGTGTGATGTAAAACCTCCAGCTTTTGTCTTCATATTTCCTGTACCAGCAGTGTGCAGTAGGTTTTCATGTGGTCACCTATCCTTTGTGATTCTTCCTTGAAAAAGTGCTCACTAGGTGGCGCAGTGGATAGGGCACCCGCCCTGGAGTCAGGAGGGCCTGAGTTCAAATCCGGCCTCAGACACTTGACACTTACTAGCTGTGTGACCCCGAGCAAGTCACTTAACCCTAATTGCCTCACGCACACAAACAAGTGCTCACTATAGGGGGCAGGTAGGTGGTACAGTGGATAAAGCATTGCCCCTGGATTCAAGAGGACCTGAGTTTAAATCCAGCCTCAAACACTTGATACTTACTAGCTGTGTGACCATGGGCAAGTCACTTAACCTTCATTGCCCTACAAAAAACAAACAAAAACTGCTCCCTATTCTTTGACTTCATATCTCCTGGGGGAGTTTCTTGTGGTGGGTTAATTCCCATGGAATACAATGGCTGAACAGACTTGCTCATGTGAGGGGCAGCTCAGGTCCTCCTCTGCTCCAGAGGCTTTGGAGACTGAGCTAGACTCTGCATACTGTTATCCCCCCCCCCCCCACTGACCTCTATGGCCTTTCACTCCATGGCTCTCTGATTTCGGCCCACTTCAGTTGATAAAAATCTTGTTCACATACGTGGATTTCCAGTTTTTTGCAGTCCTTTACAGTGCTCAGTCCCTTGTCTAGAGAGCAAAGAAATACAAAATAGAGTTTAGGTTTTTTGGGGTGTGTATGTGTGTTCATGTGCCTTAACCACTCCCCACACTCACACTCACTCTCTCAAGTTGTAGATCTTGGACAGTTCCTCCTTCCTCTCGAACCCAAAGCTCAGGGATGCTGGGCCTGTCAGACTGCCACCCCACAATCCCCCAAGTGAGGGATGCACCCCCTTCTCTTCAGAGGAACTTGTCAGTGTGTACAATAAATGGATAGGAAGATGAAATCAACATCCAGGAAGGCAATGGGACTGAAATACAGGTAAAATTAAAAAAAAACAAAACCATTCACAGATTCCACTTTTGCTTTCATACGAACCTTGCTGGACTTATCATCTGCTGATTCCCTTGTAAAAAGGCTCTAGAAAAGAAACAGGCTTTGTTAGACCGCGTGACGCGGACATTCCTTTAGGGGAGGGGGGAAGGAGTGAGGGAGGAGCGAATGAGGCCTGGGAAGGGAGGAGCGAGTGGGGATTGACAGGGGTAGGAGGAGCAAATGAGGTAGGGGGAGGGAGGTGGGGTCTGGCTCAGGGCTCGCCCACGGAGGCAGGCCGAAGGGGGGGGAGGGGGAGGCAGAAGGGGCATGCGCACAAAGGGCCTGCTTCTCTCCCAACCGCCACAAGGGGTGGCCATGCAGCAGTCAGTGTGCTTGTTTTTTTCCAGAATGATCTGGCCCTTGGCTAGCCGGCGCCATTTTGGGGTGTTGTCCGCCCGCTCAAACCCACAATGAAGAGGACCTCCACCCGCTCCTTTCGAGCCTTGTCTTGCCCCAAGAGCAGTGTATGGCGGGGCCGGATTGCGGCTCAGCCCGACTAGCCAGGAAAGGCCTCTGCGTAGCCCTCTCCACGCTCCTATTGGCCAGGGGTCCCCCTTCCCTCCCGGTGTGGCTCCGGGTACCCCCCCAGCCCCCCGGCCGGTCACCTCCTTCCTACCTGGCTCCTTCTTCGTCCTCTGCAGAGTCGGGCGGTGCAGCGTTGCCACAGGCGCGGCCACCGGAGCTCGGCACATGGAGGACGGGCCTGTGATCGGACACGCCTCGCCGGGTATTGCGGATCTGTCCCTGCCACTGTGGGCTCAAGGATGGCCCAAGCAGGCTGGGTAGGTGGCGAATGGGGGCGGCAAGGGCCCTGAGGGGAGGAAGGGGACTGGGGGGGCAGGGATGGCGGTGGCGGCGGCGGCGGACCGCGGGACCGTGGCGGCGGCGGCGGATCATCGGTGACCCGATCTCCCAGTGCTACCGGCCTCTAGAGGCGGGATCGCTGCTGTGGAGGCCAGGGCAGGTAAGTGGGGGGGGGGGGGGTGCGTGGCCTGTGCCGCATCGTGGAACTCCGCAGCCTACCACCCAGCGACCTGCTGCACGGAGAACTCACTGCCCACTGCGGCAGACCCAACCCGATCAGGACTGACGTAGGCTCTGATGACGTTACTGAGCCCAGGGCGGGCTGGCGGGCTGGCGCCATAGGCATGCGCAGATCTGGATGGAAAATTCCAGCTGCCCCTCCGCCCGCCAGCCCGCCCTTGTGGAGGCCATTGCTCCCCTCCCCCACAGCCTATTGCGCTTAGCGCTCTAGGCCACCAGGGGCCACTGGTTGCATACCAGTGGAGCTGGCTCGCCATCCTTGGCTCTCTTGGCCCACGATTGCTCTTTTCTTTTTTAAAATGTTTATTAACTTTGGTTTTAAGAGTACCAGATGTAGGCGTGCTACATTTCCACCCTCTCCCCAATAATCAACAAACCAAATGGGTTTTACTCTTTGCAAAGGCAAAGATTCAAACCAGTGCCAGAAGGATCCAGAGATTAAAAGGAGCAAACCAATTTAGCCACAGTTCAAGTTGGCAGAATGCTCCCAACCTAAACCTAGGCAAACAGGAAAAGATCGAAAGTATTTACCAAGTCCCCGCTGTGTTCCAAGTACTTGGGGTAGAAAGGCAGAAGACAGGCCCTGACTTCAAGGAGTTCCCAGTCTAATGGGAAGACTATGCAAATAACTACATCAAGCCAATCTATATAGACGAGAAATTCGAGATAATTACTGAGAGGAAGCATTGGCATTAATGGGAATGGAGTGTCACTGCCTTGCTGAGTATATGTGGACGAGTAAGGCAAAGTGGGAGAGAGCCAGAGGGCCAAGGGTTTGAAACACCAGAAGATACATGAAGTGATAGGAAGCCCCTGAAGTCTATTCAATTGGGAGAATGACATGGTAACCCAGTGGTCAAATAAAAGATGAATTGAAGTAGGGAACTTCAATGTGAGAGAAACTGTAAAGATAAACTTGCCAGGCCTTGGCAATAGATTGTGGGGTGACAGAACGAAGAGGCGAGGATGACACCTAGGCTGGTGCACTTGATAGTAATAGGGAAGTGAGTTTGGGGAGAAAGAATGGACTCTGTTTTGGACACATTGAGTTGAAGAGGTTTATGGGAAAGCCAGTTCAAGATGTCCAGTAGGCAGTTGGAAAAGGGAGACTGGAGAGGTTCAAGTGACAGATTGCTCAGTGCCCCCTATCCTCCTTTGTTGACTCCAGGTTCCCCACTTTACTTTGAAACCCTTCCACATCATCCCCTACTCTCTCCTCTTTTGTTCCAGTGTCTGAGGGAGGGGTGTCTCTTTCAAATTAACTCAGACCATCTTTCTACCTGTCCCCTCCATTTATTATCTTCCTACCTCCTGGGAAACCTTGTTCCCTCAATTATCCCCTTTCTCCCTAATTTTGAACTTTTCCATATCTACTGATTCCTGCCAGGCTTGATTTCTTAGCCTGTGGTCTCCTTTAAGGTCATACTTCTGACAAGAACAGCTTAACTTACTAGCTCTACTCTCTCACCTCTGATTCATGTTTTAACTATTCGTAGTCTGGCTTCTGTCCCCACCACTCAACAAAACTTTCTCCCAGTCACCAATGATCTTTCTATAGCAATCGTGAATGCCATTTTCTCTGTCCTCAGTCTTGATTTCTCTGTACTGCCTTACCCTTTTGACTTCCTGTACAATTTCTCCTTCCTTGCTTATGGTGACCCTGGTCTCTCCTGGTTTTCCTCCCACCTGTCTGACTGTCCCTTCTTGGTCTCCTTTGCATTCTCTTCATCTTCTCCTTTAGGCCTCATCAGTATGACCTTTGACCCCACCCCACCCTCTCTTTCTTTCTCTTCTACATGTTTTCCCAATCGGAATCAATAAGCAGTGGTTGAGAGGCACTGGGGGCACAAAGACAAACCCGAGACAGTCCCTCCTCTTGGGGGCGAGGGCACATAAGGAGGCCCAGAATGCACACTGATTGATACAAAGCTATTTCAGAGAGCCAGGGTGAGGAAAGGTTTCCTGTGAACAGGTATCACCTATACTATGTTTTTTGTTTTTGTTGTTGTTGTTTTGGGGGTTTTTTTGGTGGGGCAATGAGGGTTAAGTGACTTGCCCAGGGTCTGTGTAAGCTAGTAAGTGTCAAGTGTCTGAGGCCAGATTTGAACTCAGGTCCTCCTGAATCCAGGGCTGGTGCTTTATCCACTGTGCCACCTAGCTGCCCCCTATGCTGTATTTTAAAAGAAACTAGGGATTCCACTAGGCAGAGGTGAGGAGGGAGATGGGCATATGGGGTACCCTATGCAAAGGTTTGGAAATGGTACACAAATATTTATGGGGACTAGTGAGTTAGGCCAATTTGGCCTGAGCACAGAGTGAATGATAGGGAGTAGCAAGGAGATATAAGGCAGCTAGGGGCGCCATGGAGAGCTGGGCCTGGAGTCAAGAAGACTTGAGTTCAAATCCATCATCAGACACTAGCTGTGTGAGCCTGAGCAAGTCACTTCACTTCTGTTTGCCTCAGTTTCCTCAACTGTCAATTGGGGATAATAGCACCTACTTCCCAGGGTGATTGGTAGAACCAAATGAGATCATATTTGTAAAGCACTTAGCAAAGTACCTGGTACATAGTAGACACTATAGAAACATTCCCTTCTCCTTCCCCTACTGAAGAGATAGGTTGGAAGCAGGGTTCCATGCAGGGTTTGATATGTCAAACATGAGAGATCAGATTTTGGCCTAGAGGCAGTAGGAAGCTATTGGAACTCCCTAAGTGGAAGAATAACTCAACAAGACCTCTATTTTGGCAATATCCAGTTGGCCACTGGAGGGTGAGGATGAGAGGGAACAGAGGCTAGCTGCAGGGAGACTAGTTAGAAGGCTATTGACCCTGGGCAAGTCACTTAACCCTCACTGCCCACCAAAAAAAAAAAAAAAGATTAAAAAGGGGCGGCTAGGTGGCGTAGTGGATAAAGCACCAGCCTTGGATTCAGGAGTACCTGAGTTCAAATCCAACCTCAGACACTTACTAGCTGTGTGACCCTGGGCAAGTCACTTAACCCTCACTGCCCACCAAAAAAAAAAGAAAAAAAAAAGAAGGCGGCTATCGAAATGTTTCAGGTGGGAAGGGATGAGGGCCTGCACCAATGTGGTGGCCTTGTGAGTCAAGAAGAGGGGATGGATTGGAGAAATGTTTTGGAGGTACCATTGATAAAACTTGGCCATTGATTAGCTTTCTATCCGGACTAAGAGAGATTGAAAAGGCAAGTATGACTCAGCTTGCAAGGCTGGATAATTGGGAAGATATCTTCACCAGAAAGAGGGAAGGTGGAAGTTAGGCAAGTCCCATGGGTTCATGTATTATACCTACACAGATGATTCCAAAATCTTTACATCCAAATGGAATCTCTCTCCTGACCTATTCTGTAGCATCACCAATGACCTACTGGACATCTCTCATGGGATCACAGATTTAAAGCTACAAAGGACCTTAGAGCTCATCAAGTCACAACATTCTCCTGGTTCTGCTCACTTCATTATATATCAGTTCATACAAGTCTTTCCAAGCCTTTCTGAAATCGTGCTGCTTGTCATTTTTTATAGCACAATAATATTCCATCACCACATACCACATCTTGTTCAGCCATTCCCCAAATGATGGGCATTCCTTTCATTTCCAATTCTTATCCACCACAAAAAGAGCTGCTAGAAATATTAAACTCATTCTTTTTTTTTTTCCAGGGCCATGGGGGTTAAGTGACTTGCCCAGGGTCACACAGCTACTAAGTGTCAAGTGTCTGAGGCCGGATTTGAACTCAGGTACTCCTGAATCCAGGGCCGGTACTTTATCCACTGTGCCACCTAGCTGCCCCCAAACTCATTCTTAATACACAGGACTGACCATGTTATTCTCCATATCACAAGCTTTTAATGGCTCCTCATTACCTAAAGGTTAAAAAGCAGAGTTCCTTAGCCTGCCCATTCAGGCCTCTCCCACCCACATTTCTAGCCTAATTTCATATTATTTCCTGTTAGAAATCTACATTCCAGTCAAAATGAACAACATGCTGAATTACCCACCTTTTCCATGCACTCACATATGCCAATTCCCATATTTTTGTAAGGTTCTTTTGCAAATCTAGCTCTCCAAGATCTTTTCTTTAAGATTTCACCTAGTTGCCAACTCCTCTGAAAAGTCTTCCCTAATAGTTGTCCATGAGAGCTCCTTGTTCAGTTTTTCTCATATTAACTGTCTTTGGGGACATTTGAATTTCCACCCACACCCCTTCCTCCCCATTCCAGCAATAGAATGTAGGCTCTTTGACAGCCAGGATTCCTCTTTGTCTTGTGTCCTCAGGGCTTTGCATACTATATGTAGGCATTTAGTAAATGCTTGTTGAATCTCTCAGTTTGTTCACCATGTAGTCTACATAGGAGAGAACTGAGGCCCAGAGTTGCAAGGAGTCCAGGGATGATCTCAAGATTATCTTATTTTAGGAGCTGGGAAGGGCCCTCGTCCAGGCCTCTAGGGAGCCTGTTGACCAGGAAGGTTAATGGAAGGAGGTCTTGGCAGAGAATGGAATTCCATGTTGGCTCCTGCCGAGTAGGGCCAGAGATCCTTTGAATCCAAGGGTCACCAGAGGAAGAATTCCCTTGCCCTTGCTTCTCACATGGGCACTTGGCTACCCCAAATATACAAGGGACAAGTTTTGTTGTGGCCTTACTCTGTTTATGTTTCTGTCACTGCCAGGTAAAAGGGAAGCTGACCCCTATCTTAGAGAAGAATGTGTTTTGATTTTTTTTTTTTTTGCAGGGCAGTGAGGGTTAAGTGACTTGCCCAGGGTCATACAGCTAGTAAGTGTTAAGTGTCTGATGTCGAATTTGAACTCAGGTCCTCCTGAATCCAGGGCCAGTGCTTTTATTTGTTTAATTTCAACATCTGAGATTGAGATCAAGCTTTAAGATCTTTCCTTCTTTTCCTGATAACTTGGTTAATGTACATTTTTGGGAGTAATCCATTTCCTTTAAATTCTTGATTTTGTGAACATTGAGTTCTGCAAAAATAGGTACTGATAATATTATTTTCTCTTGCTTGTGAATTCACCTTTTTCATTTTGTTTTCCAGGTGCAGGACAGCTACTTATTTTGTCTACTACAAAAAGGACACTTAAAATTCATAAGCATGCATTGACCAAGACTTGACACATGAAACAGTAACTCACAACGTGAAACAATAACTCCCAATCCCTGCAAGGATAGGACATAAAACAAGAAAAGAACAAAAGCTTTGCAATGTGGCTGAACTGCTAGCGGCTGGTTATCAAAGCCTCCCCTCCTGCCTCCCGGACACAAAGTAGCTGGTAAGCCTGAAAATAGCTCTGTCAGAGCTGCTTAGGGGCAAAGAAGCCATGTGCCACCAGCAGCAGGCTGGGGAGGAGCCCCTCCCTCCTCTGAGTCCAAAGCCACCCATTCTGAAGAGAGGTCGTCGGCACTAATTCATTAAGCATCTGCTCTCTACCAGGCACTGGGGATAAACAGAAACACAAAAGATAGGGTCCCTTTCCTCAAAAAGCTGCCAGTCTATTGGGAGAGACAACAAGCAAACACCAGGGGTGTGGGGGTGTGTGTGGGGGGGTGTAAGTGTGTATAACCAAGTAGATAAAGGTGATCTGAAAGGGTAAGGCCTGAACAGTGGAGGAGCAATGGAACTGAGTCTTGAAGGACATGGAAGTGAGAGATGACAGCATTTCAGGCATGTCTGTGCAAAGGCATAGAGATGGATCACAGAATAGTGTGGTGGGGGAAACCTCATAAGAACGAGGAAAAGGTAGAAAATAGCCAGGCTATGAAGAGGCCTGAATGCCAGAGGAATTTATATTTGATCCTGGAGGTCATAGGGAGCCACTGAATGGAGTGGGGAGAGGCTTGTACGATGACCTGTTATTTGGCTAATGGGAGGGTTGTGACTATCAGAAGAGAAAAGAGGACATATAGGAGAGATTTTTGTGAAGGTTAAATTGATAGGCCTTGACAACAGATTGGCTATGGGGGCTGAGTGAGAATGAAGAGTTGAAGCTTGTGAGCTTCAGTGGCTTTAAGGATGGTGATGAGCATTACAGTAATAAGAAAGGTGGAAGGGACTAGACTTTGAAGGGAAAGCTGAATAGTTCTGTTTGGAATGTTTAGGGAACATCCAGTTCAAGATGTCCAAGAAGCAGCTGGAGATGTACTACAGAGGAAATGCACATACTCATTTCTTTTGGGGGGGGGGCGGTGTGGCAGTTGGGGTTAAGTGACTTACTCGCCCAGGGTCACACAGCTAGTAAGTGCCAAGTGTCTGAGGCCAGATTTGAACTCAGGTCCTCCTGAAATCAGGGCCAGTGTTTTATCCACTCTGCCACCTAGCTATTCCAAAATGCTCATTTTTTTAAATAAAGTATTTTATTTTTTTCCCGTTACATGTAAAGATAGTTCTCAACTTTTGTTTATACAAGCTTTCCGGTTTCAGATTTTTCTCCCTCCCCCCTTCCCTAGACAGTAGGTAATCTGATATAGGTTTTATATATATATATATATACACACACACACACACACACACACACACACACAATAACATTAAACATATTTCTGCATTAGTCATGTTATAAGAGAAAAATCAGAGCAATGAGGAAAAACCTCAAAATAGAAAAACAACAGCACCAAAACCAAAAGAAATAGTATGGTTCAATCAGCATCTATACTCTGCAGTTCTTTTTTTTTTTTTCTTGGATTTGGAGATCCCTTCTCTCATGAGTTCCCTGGAACTCTTCTGTACCATTGCATTGGTGAGAAGAATCTAGTCCATCACAGTAGGTCAACACTCAGTGTCGATGATACTGTGTACAATGTTCTTCTGGTTCTGCTCATCTCACTCAGCATCAGCTCATGTAAGACCCTCCAGGTTTCTCTGAACTCCTCCTAACATGCTCATTTTTTTAAAAAAATTTGGATCATTTTCTAATTCTCTCCTTCCCTCTCCCTCACCTCATCTTTACATCACCTTTGAACAGGTTAGCTAAGGTTTGTGGGTTATGATACTCTTATGAAGGAAAAATACCTCATTTGGTTCATTCTTAGGTTTATCATATCTGTCATTTTTGGTTTTCCATTCTATCTATTTCTTTTTCCAGTTTTTAAGATTGCTATTTTAAAATGATGTGTTTGGTTTATTAAATTGCTCTTTTCTGATTTGCCAATGAACATATCTTTTCTGAAGAGTTTCCTGTAAAGACTTTTTCATTATTTTCTTTTACTTTTATTTCATCGATAATTGTGTCAGTAGCCCTGGATCATGTAGGCTCATGTAGTTTTCCTGCTCCTAATTTCCCCCTCATGAGAGGGATTGGCTAAGTTTTGCCTATCTGCACTGCAGCATTTCTAACAGATCTTGTACGGGGTATCAGTGTGCCTTTTTGGTGCCAGGTTTCAAAAGTGCTGATCTATGAACCAGTGTGCAAAATAAAACAAATCCAGAGGTTTGAAGGAGACATGCTCCATTTGTGAAAAGAGCTCACAACCTCCTGAGCCCTGATTACAAAGAGGCCTGGCTCTGAATGCCTTTTAAAAAAAAAAATAAGTAGAGGCAGTGATGTTACTTACAAACCCTTCTTGAAAATGAGGAAAGGTGGGGGGCACTTAGGTGGCACAGTGGATAGATAGATAGTGGCCCTGGATTCAGGAGGACCTGAGTTCAAATCCAGCCTCAGACAATTGACACTTACTAGCTGTGTGACCCTGGGCAAGTCACTTAACCCCCATTGCCCCGCCCAAAAAAAAATGAGGAAAGGTGATGCTGAGTGAGATGAGCAGAACCAGGAGAACATTGTATCAACAACATTGTGTGTTAAAAAAACAAAACAAAAAATGAGAGAGTCACAAGCCTCCTCAACGAATCAGTAACTGATATGACAAACACTTTATCAAGTGTTTCTAGCTTTGGGGCTTATGAGGGGAGACAATGTGAGGGGAAAATGGGGAAGATGGACACAACTTGACAGAACCAGAGGGTGTAATCCCCTTTGATAAGTAGACCTTATAGATAAAAGGGACAAAGGGAAAAAAGTACAACAGTAAAATAGAAATCTCATCCCTCTGACTCTTTGGAAACATCTGATGGTCTCAGAGCAATTCTTCTTTGGTTCAGGTCACCTGTAGAAATGTTCTTCTCTGCCAATAACCAGATCAGATAATGAAAGTTAGCTCAAACCTTATGTTTCTATTATTGGAGAATCAAATTTGGAGGGGTTTTTTTTGGGGGGGGTGAGGCAATTGGGGTTAAGTGACTTGCTTAGGGTCACACAGCTAGTAAGTGTTAAGTGTCTGAGGCTGGATTTGAACCCAGGTCCTCCTGACTTCAGGGCCGGTGCTCTATCCACTGCGCCACCTAGCTGCCCCAAATTTGGAAATTTTTAGACCAGAAAATTTCTATTTATAGGTTGGCCAGTTGTCATGTTGAGATACACACACACACACACACACACACACACACACACACACACACACGTATGTATATATGAAACTCAGATAAAAACAGAAAGTTAGAACCCAATTTTTATATTTAGCATTATTCATTCCCCCATTAGGAGGATGAGATTCCACTAAGAAATTAATAACAGAACACTTTTCCCCCCAGTTATTTTTTTAATTGCTTTTATTTAATTAAAAAATTTAAGGGGGCAGCTAGGTGGCGCAGTAGATAGAGCACCGGCCCTGGAGTCAGAAGTACCTGAGTTCAAATCCGGCCTCAGATGCTTGACACTTACTAGCTGTGTGACCTTAGGCAAGTCACTTAACCCCAATTGGCTCATTAAAAAAATTTAAAAAAAAATTTAAGGATATCTTTTGCTTATATAACATCTTCATTTCCAAATCCCTTTCCTTTTCCCCCAAGTCATCTTTTATTTTTTCTCAATCTTAATAGTATTTTATTTTTTTCTATTTACATGTAAAGATAGTTTTCAACATTCATTTTTGTAAGACTTTGAATTCCAAATTTTTCTCCCTCCTTCCCTTCCCTCCCTCCTTCCCTTCCCTCCCTCCTCTCCAAGACAGCAACCAATCTGATATAGGTTATATATGTAACATGTTAAACATTTCCACATTAGTCATGTTGTAAAAGAAGAATCAGAACAAAAGGGAAGGGGCCAGCTAGGTGGCCCAGTGGATAAATCACTGGCCCTGGATTCAGGAGAACCTGAGTTCAAATCCAGCCTCATCATCAATTCGTGTAAGTCTTTCCAGGTTTCTCTGAACTCCTCCTGCTTATCATTTCTTACAGCACAATAGTATTCCATTCCGTTCATATACCACAACTTGTCCAGCCATTCCCCAATTGATGGGCATCCCCTCAATTTCCAGTTCTTTCCAATTCCAACACAAAAACAGCTGCTATCTATATTTTTGTACATGTGGGTCCTTTTCCCATTGTTATGATCTCTTTGGGATCCAGTAGTGGTATTGCTGGGTCAAAGAATATGCTCAGTTTTATAGCCCTTTGGACATAGCAGATCAGTTTTTGTTTTTTGTTTTTTAAGTGAGGCAGTTGGGGTTAAGTGACTTGCCCAGGGTCACACAGCTAGTAAGTGTTAAGTGTCTGAGGCCAGATTTGAACTCAGGTACTCCTGACTCCAGGGCTGGTGCTCTATCCGCTGCGCCATCTAGCTGCCCCCAGAACAGTTTTTTACAAAAGATGGACTCTAATGCAAAAATGAATTCATTTAGAAGTTTCCAGCTTCAATTTTAACAAAAGATTTTGGGATGGGATGTATAAATAAATTGAGTAATCAACTTTAAAACAGTATATATCAAGTAAGTTATTTATAATAAAACATTTTCAACTTTTAGCCATGTTCAAATGAATAACCCCTAACAGAAGTTGATGTCTCTTTAAGGCATTTACAAGATTAAACCACAATCCATTCTTCTTCTAAGATACTAATAGTGATATTCCTTTCCTTAACCAAACTGAGACAGTTATGATATTCACTAAATAAGAGAATCAAATCCTGGTTTCATAGATCTTTGCATCATTTGCCTAATTATCTCCATGCCATTGTGAGAAATTAAAGGACCTTAACTTACACAGAAATATATATATAACTAGTAACAGAGGACAAGGGTAAATACCTTGTTTGGAATATAAAAAGGACTACAATTCTAGGCCAAATAGCTCAAATCTTATACCTGCATCTTATTATAGTAACTCAGATATGCTCCAATATTAGATAAAGAATTAATATTGTATTCATACTGATCACCTAACATGATTATGGAAATCTGCTATAAAAGAATAATAGGGAGGGGCAGCTAGGTGGCGCAGTGGATAGAGCAGCGGCCCTGGAGTCAGGAGGACCTGAGTTCAAATCTGACATCAGACACTTAACACTTACTAGCTGTGTGACCCTGGGCAAGTCACTTAACCTCACTTGCCTCACTAAAAAAAAAAAAAAAGAATAATAGGGACATAATTATTGAGGGAATATATATGAGGGAATAATGCTTCCCTAATTTCATGTCAATTCCAGGCAAAAGATATGTAGACAGCCAATTGCATTGAGCCATGCTTAAAATCAGCCAGGCAGGATGTTTTCCATTCAAGAGGAAATATCATATTGAGGAAATTAAGTCAGGAGAATCCTACTCTGCCCCATGGCAAGAGTTGTTCTCCCACCCTTTCCCATGAGAACTCTATCTGCACTTCATGGGGTTTACCCTTGAGGTTACTGGCAACATCAATTCATTGGCTCAATAGCATTCCTTGATGGTCTCACCTGGAGTCAGACTCAATAATATCAGTTATAGTCCCATAAGGTCTTAAATAGCAAGTTCCAATAATCAGAGCTTCTGGTGGATTCAGCTCTCAAGGATCACATATCCTAGATAACAAATACTGACTGTAGTTTCACATTGGAAACAGTAAGAGATTCATTACAGAAAAATCACAACTTTTTTTTTTTTAAGTGAGGCAGTTGGGGTTAAGTGACTTGCCCAGGGTCACACAGCTAGTAAGTGTTAAGTGTCTGAGGCCGGATTTGAACCCAGGTCCTCCTGACTCCAGGGCTGGTGCTCTATCCACTGTGCCACCTAGCTGCCCCACAACTTTTCTTGATGTAACTAATACTCATGGTAAGTAGATGCTCCAAGTTCAAAATTACACAGATGCTTTTGATTTAAGATGCTTAATAACAAACAACAAAAGACTTGGGATGGGATGTGCAAGTATGATAATCCTCAATTGTATACAGAGAACAGATTACATGAAACATCCTATGGTAAAACATGTTCAGTTATTAACCACGTTCCAATGAACATAAACACAGACTATTCTCAGAATTCTTTTAAACAATGGGAACATCTTTAAGATGACTTTTAAGTAGTTTGCATGCATTTGTACACATTCTAATTCTAGATTAAATAACAAATATAAGTAAAATCAGATTTCCCATGAAGTTGACACAAGCTAGCTCTTCACTAACATAACTGACTGTACAAAAAGAAGTTCCTGACTTTAACCTCACAACTTTAATAGAGTCACATCTTTGTTTCACAAGCTTCTCTACCTTTCCTTAATTATACCCATATCATTCTGAAAGAATGAAATACTTTAGGAATTGACCTTTTGCTTAGGCCATGGAATGACAACAAATTCAGATCAAAATAGCAAGACGTTCCCACTTGCAGCATATTACAATAATTAAGATGCCTCGATGTTAATCCAATAACTAATAAATTCAATTTTGCAATAACAAACTTCCACTGTTTGTCTACCCTGATAATAGAAATTTGCTATGAGAGTTATAAGCAGGGACATGGTTAAAAAAAACAGTGTCAAGTCCTACACCACTAGCATATGGAACCAGGTAGACAGATTTCTTGTATAGGAAAATAAGAAGAGTCCAACCTTAGCTTTCGCGAGGTAACCTCCCTACCTTATTTCCAGGGACAGATATTCACTAGCCTTAGATCTCAGATATCACTTTCATTGATCTGCTAAGTGCTGACTTTTTTTAAAGCATCTATTTAAGGGTGCTCCAAGGACACAACAAACCTAAAAATGAAGCTCCAAAAAGAATATTAAGGGTCCCCCAAAAGGCTTTCTCCATAAAGTCTCACGAATCACAGTGGATCTGGACACAGCTGTTTAATACCATCAAATTATTGCAATAAATTGGCTTAGAAATACAATTTAACAGGCCTTCTAAAACAAAACCAAAAAGTTTTTATAAAAGATTTTGTAACTTAAACATTCCTTCCAAAAGTATTTCCCTTTCTTAAAAACAGCTTCAGGGTAGGAGGAGCCAAGGTGAGGGGAGCTTCCACCTTTCCACTGCCACTCTCCAGGGCTGTGTGAGACAGCAGCCTAGCAGCATCCAAATGGCACGGCGAGGGAAGCTGATCGTGGTGATCAGAGACGAGGACACCATCACCGGTTTCCTGCTTGGCATCGGAGAGCTCAATAAGCACTGCCACCCGAACTTCCTGGTGGTGGAGAAGGACACGACCATCAATGAAATCGAGGACACCTTCCGGCAGTTTCTACATCGGGATGACATTGATTGATATCATCCTTATCAACCAATATATTGCTGAAATTGTACAGCATGCACGCTCAATACCTGCTGTTCTGGAGATGCCCTATGATGCAGCCAAGGACTCCATCCTGCGTCGCGCCCGAGGCATGTTCACTGCTGAAGATCTTCCCTAAGGGCCACCCCATATCACTCTTCCCTACATATGCCACATTCCTCTACTGAAATGAAAGGGGGAGGGCTCATGGGATTTGCTATTTATTGGGCCCTAAGACAGAATGAAGACTGAAAAAGATAAAGCCCAGCTCCTCTAATGTATCCCTCTTCTTCCGTTTCCTCTTCCTTCTCCTGGTTGATCTTGTGCTGTCTTTGTCTTATGTGGATGATAAATTAAAATTTATTTCCCCAGGTGTCTTGTGGGGGGGGGGGCTTGGGGAAAAAAAAACAGCTTCAAATTTATCCAGTTGTTAAAAAGATAATAAACTGGGGGCAGCTAGGTGGAGCAGTGGATAAAGCACTGGCACTAGATCCAGGAGGACCTGAATTCAAATCTGGCCTCAGACACTTGGTACTTACTAGCTGTGTGACCCTGGGCAAGTCACTTAACCCTCATTGCCTTGCCAAAAAAAAAAAAGATAAACTTTCATGAAGTAAATTAGCTAGAAACCTCTTAACTTACAGATATCTCTCCTATTCAACCTTAAAGCAAAAATAAATCTTTAAAATTGGAATTTATCAAAACTAAGTTTATGTAAATTGTCTTTTAAGTATCATAAATAAATCCCAGGGGCAGCTAGGTGGCACAGTGGGTAGAGCACTGGCCCTGGATTCAGGAGGATCTGAGTTCAAATCCGGCCTCAGACACTTAACACTTACTAGCTGTGTGACCCTAGGCAAGTCACTTAACCCCAATTACCTCACCAAAAAATAAATAAATAAATCCCAAAGGTCTAAAAAAACAAAATAAATTCCTAAAAATCACAAATTCTTAAGTTAACTTTGAGTTATTTGCTATGGGGAAGAAATTTAGTTTTTCTAAGCCAAATATATATATATATATACATATATACATATATATATATGCACATATATACACGCACACATATATATATACACACACATACATACATACCCAATTAAATTAACCTTATGACAATAAAAAAGTTCACTAGGCCTTTAAAAATTCACTCAAATTTTTTTTCTTCCTTTTGTCTTAAAATATGTTACTAGACAGGATTAATGCAGAAATAGGATTAATGTTAAGTGTATATATATGTCTGTGTATATATCTATATATGTATATGTATAGAGATATATAGACATAACCTATATCAGATTACCTGCTGTCTAGGGGAGGGGGGAGGGAGGGAGAAAAATCTGAAATTGTAAAGCTTGTATAAACAAAAGATGAGAACTATCTTTACATGTAACAGATAAAATAAAATACCTTATACATTAAAAAAAATATGTTACTAGAAATCAAGAAAAATAATTATATTCTGGAATCCCACATAGATAATGAATATATGATAATTCACTTAAACCCCTAGAAAAATAGCACTGAAGACATCCCCAAAAAGAGAAAAAGACCTATTTGTTTTTCTTTCTTTTTTTTTTTTTTAGTGAGGCAATTGGGGTGAAGTGACTTGCCCAGGGTCACACAGCTAGTAAGTGTTAAGTGTCTGAGGCCGGATTTGAACTCAGGTACTCCTGACTCCAGGGCCGGTGCGCCATCCACTGTGCCACCTAGCTGCCCCGAAAAAGACCTATTTGTACAAAAATATACATAGTAGATCTTTTTCTTTTTTCTTTTTTTGGTGGGGCAAAGAGGGTTAAGTGACTTGCTCAGGGTCACACAGCTAGTAAGTGTCAAGTGTCTGAGGCTGGATTTGAATTAAGGTTCTCCTGAATCCAGGGCTGGTGCTTTATCCACTGTGCCACCTAGCTACCCCTATAGCAGCTCTTTTTGAGGTGGCTAAGAATTGGAAATCAAAGGAATGCCCATCAATTGGGAAATGGATAAACAAGCTGTGGTATATGGTGGTGATGGAATATTATTGTGCTATTAAGAAATGACAAGCAGAATGATTTCAGAAAGTCCTGGAAGGACTTGTGTGAACCGATGTAGAGTGAAGTGAGCAGAACCAAGAGAATGTGCACAGAGATAGCAATATTGTTCGCCAAAAATTGTGAATGACCTAACACAATACAATGATCCAATACAATCCCAAAGGACTAATGATGAAGCATACTATCCACCTCCAAAGAAAGAACTGATATTGATGGAACAGACTGAAGCAGGCTGTTTTTCACTTTCATTTTTTTCTTTTAATCAAGTTTTCTTGTACAAATTGACAAATATGGTAATGTTTTACATAATTGCACCTGCATAACCCATATCTGACTGTTTGCCACCTCAGGGAGGGGTTAGGGGAGGGAGGGAAAGAGGGAGAAAAATTGAAACTCAAAACTATAAATAAAAATGTTTATTAAAAGAAATAGTACTGACCAATTGTTGTAAACCTCCAGATGAACACGCACACATATGTATATATTTCTATCTCTATCTCTGTATCTCTCTCTTTTTTTTCTTTTTCTTTTTTTTTTTTTTGTGAGGCAATTGGAGTTAAGGGCCAGTGCTCTATCCACTGTGCCACCTAGCTGCCCCTGTATCTCTTTATGTATCTAAGTATGCATGTATCTATGTATTTATCTATTATCTATCTATATCTATGAAACCTTAGATGAAACTCACTCTACATCATAAGCAGGCTTGAAAATTATACCCCATTTTGTTCAAGGATTCCTGTTTATTCAGTAGGAATTCCACAACACAGAAAACTCTTGCACAGAGTCGATAAGAACGTATGACTAGATGGTTCTAAGAATCATTGTAAGTTTACAAAAGAAATTTTCTGAGGTCTTTTCTTTGTACAATTACAATTTTACTATTTACTATTTATTCATTTATTTATTTGCTTGTTTATTGTTTATTTCTTTATTTAGTACTTGATAGGTTTTAACATTATAACAGTAACTCCAAATAATTTAGCAATCTCATAATTTTCATAAGTGATAGCCAAATAATTTTAGGTGAAATTTCCTCTTAAATATAGGCAAAACTGGAAGTTTTGTACTTCAGAATATTACAGCACATGGTCAGCAGGACTGATAAAATAACCTAACAGTTTACTAACCCATTTTTTTCTTTTAACAATACAATTCTTAATCTAACACCATCTAAATTATGAGAAGTCTGATAGTTTAACAGATTACACAATATAAGAAAATTTAGAAACATAACAATACCATAAATAATATGTATTTGAAACTTGAAACAAAACCTATTACCAATACTTTATTTACCATTAACAATCAGGTGGCCTCAATTCAGGTGAATGTGCTTCCAAAGTACCTTACAAAGAAATTCATCTCATCACCATTGACATTGTATACTGGTCACATCTAAAAACCCATATAAAGTTATCAAGTATGAAACAATTACATTTAATTAAAGAAATAATAAATAATAAAACAGCATTCATATGTTAAGAAATGTATTAAGTATTTTATTAAAATCATGTGATCCTAACAATGACCCTGGGAGGTAGGTGCTATTATTATCCCCTTACAGAACAGTAAACTGAGGGAAATAGACATAAAGTAACTTGCTTGGGGCCGCACAGCTAATACATTTCTTTTTTTTTTTTCTTTTTTGTGTGTGTGTGTGAGGCAATTGGGGTTAAGTGACTTGCCCAGAGTCACACAGCTAGTAAGTGTTAAGTGTCTGAGGCCGGATTTGAACTCAGGTCCTCCTGAATCCAGGGCTGGTGCTCTACCCACTGTGCCACCTAGCTGCCCCTAATACATTTCTTAATATCAAATAACAATTGTCTTTTGTGTTAGATTCTAATTTACCATAATTATCCTGATAGCAGAACTTACTCAGACCACATTCTTATTTCCTTCAGAACAGATTTTGGCTTAAATCCAGCATTGCTAATGGTAACATTTCAATTTCCTAGACCCAGTACTCTTTTTAAAACATTTAATAGTATCCGGGGCAGCTAGGTGGCGCAGTGGATAAAGCACCAGCCCTGGATTCAGGACAACCTGAGTTCAAATCCGACCGCAGAGGCTTGACACTTATTAGCTGTGTGACCCTGGGCAAGTCACTTAACCCTCATTGCCCTGCAAAAACAAACAAAAAATTTAATGGTATTTTTTCCAATTACATGTAAAGATAGTTTTCAACATTCATTTTTGTAAGACTTTGAGTTCCAAATTTTTCTCCTTCCCTCCCCCCTCCCCAAGACAACAACCAATTTGATATAGGTTATATATGTACAATCATGTTAAACATATTTCCACATTAGTCATGTTGTGAAAGAAGAATCAGAACTAAAGGAAAAACTACAAGAAAGGAAAACAAAAACAAAAAAAACCTGTGAAAATAGTATGTTTCAATCTGCATTCAGACTCCATCAGTTCTTTTTCTGGATGTGGAGAGCATTTTCCATCATGAGTCCTTTGGAATTGTCTTGGAATTGTCTTGCTGAGAAGAACTAAATCTGTCACAGTTGATCATAGTACAATATTGCTGTTACTATGTACAATAGTACATAGCTCAACCTTCAGATACTGAAGTTTTGAAATAAGGGCAAAAGAAAATGGGTAAATCTGAATCTCCAGGGGGCAGCTAGGTGGCGCAGTGGATGAAGCACCAGCCCTGAAGTCAAGAGGACCCGAGTTCAAATCCAGTCTCAGCCACTTAACACTTACTAGCTGTGTGACCCTGGGCAAGTCACTTAACCTAGGTCTAGGTTCTTGAAGATACTAATAAACTTTGAACAAAAGGGCTCAAGTGGACCAATGTGCCACCCCCGTAGTTCATCAGCGTGAGTTGTTAGTGGTTTTCAGTTTTGAATTTACTTAATAGATGCTTCCATATCTTGATGGCAGAGGAAGAAAGAGAGAAGGCTGGATTTGACATCTTAGGAAGCACCCCCCAATTTTGAACAATTTATGGGAGTGTTGGTAGACCTGGATGAACTCATTTTCTTTGGAAAGATACTAGAAGAAGATGGGGAAAGACTCGTCTGTTGGGCCAGCTACTTAATTGTCTCTGTCAGGTACACAGTAGATCTCAATCTGGAGTAAGCACTGATCCAAAAAAGAGAATCGCCCAAAGAGCCTTTGCAAATTAGGAAATTGTCTAGGATTCCAAAGAAGAATCCAGTTGTTGTCTAACCTCTCAGCACTCTCTTAAGCCAAAGGCAGAAAGACAACAAAGGTCAGTTTAGTTTAAACTCTAAGACAACAACTGGGAAGGTGGGAGGTGGGGAGGGTCTAGGGGGAGAGTGACTTCTGTCTCAGACATGGTGACTTTCAGATGTCTCCCAGACATCCAGGTGGAGATGTCTGGGAGGCCATTGGAGTTGGGAGATGGGTGGTCAGCAGAGACACTGGGGCAGGAAAGGGAGATCTAAGAATCCTCAGCATAGAGATCCCCTAGTGAAAGAGATCCCCTGCTGAAGGAGTCTAGAGGGGGAGGAGCACAGGGCCCAGGGCAGAGCATTTTAAGTCTGTGACCTCTCTGGTATGTTACATCTTCAGTCTTTTGGAATTGTAACATTGTTTTTGTTTCTTTTTTTCACCAGTCTATATTCTCTTCTTCCCATTCTCTACTACACCCTTTAAGAAGAAAGAAAAACAAAAGCCTTATTATTGTGTACATTGTTGTCTTGTCTATACTCTCTCTACTCTGCCTCATATAAATCTTTTGTTATTTTGTTGTTGTTTTTTCAGTCATGTCCAACTCTTCACGACCCCATTTGGGGTTTTCTTGGCAGAGATACTGGAATGGTTTGCCATTTCCTTCTCTGCCTTGTTTTACAGATGAGGAAACTGAGGCAGACAGGTGAAGTGACTTGTCCAGGGTCACACAGCTAGCGCCTGGCACTCTAGTCACTGCAGCACCCCGGGCAAGTCACTTCATCCTGCTGCCCCCTGAATTGGATTGAAGTGAGGCCAGTTGCACAGTCATGAGCCTCACTCTCTTCCAGAGTCATCAAAGTCCAGTGGCAAGACAAAGGTCAAGAAGACTGGTGATGGCCCAGGATTCAGGGGCTGACCTTGGCATCTCTGATGTCCAACCAAGCTCCAAGTGCTCCCCAGCCCCTGCTTCAGTCGCCTTCCTCAATGGAACAAACTGTTCTCATTCACTCATTCCACCAGGAGAAGTTTTCACATGCTTGGGGGAGACACCCCTCCTAACTCACCAGTGGGTTTGAGGCCTGTCCTTGCCCTCAAACTGGTTTAGCCTGTCTGCCAGGACGTTTTACTGGGGTGTGACCACTGCACATACTACAGCTTCTTGGAACCACAGGCAAGAGTTGGGTGAATCAGGTGGACACCAAAGGTTACCAGAGGGGCTTGTCCTCCCTAAACACCCCATACCCCTTACAGAAATAATCTTTTTTTTTTTTTTTGCAGGGCAATGGGGGTTAAGTGACTTGCCCATGGTCAACACAGCTAGTAAGTGTCAAGTGTCTGAGGCCGGATTTGAACTCAGGTACTCCTGAATCCAGGGCCGGTGCTTTATCCACTGCGCCACCTAGCCGACCCCCCAGAAATAATCTTAAAGCACAAGCTCGGAGGCTTGGCTATCCTGCCTCCTGTCCCAGTCCTACTGAGCTAACAGATCTGACTTGGCTCCCCATTGCCACAACTCCTCAGCTTGGCACTTTGAGCCCCCTCTATAGTCTGGCTCCACCCTGCCTTATAGCAGCCCTTGCTTACAAGCTTTTCTTCAAAGTTTGGCACCTGGCCCACCCCAGAGGGTGTATGTAGATGAGGAGGTGGTACAGAGGGATCAGTACCCCAGAGGGGAGAATGTAGACAGACTAAAATACCCCTAGGGACGATGTAGATGGGTTTCATATTCTGTGAGGAATAGTAGCATTGCTTTTTAGTCCCCTCAGACTTTTCCTGACCCCATCTGGGGTTTTCTTGGCAAAGGTACTAGAGTGGTTTGCCATTTCCTTCTCTGGCTTATTTTACAAATGAGGAAACTGAGGCAAACCGGGTGAAATGACTTGTCCAGGGTCACACAGCTAGTTAAGTGACTGAAGCCAAATGTGAACTCGGGTCTTCCTGACTCTGGGCCTGGTGCTCTGTGCACACAACAGGGACAGTGTAGATTTGATCTTTTGTGAGGGATGGAGTTGGCTAAAACCTTACAGGGAAGTGTAGACAGGCTACATCTGGCACAGGTCTGTGTAGAGGAGTTAATATGACACGAGGACTGTATAGATAAGATGCCCCTTACTGTGGAGGGGGGAAGGGGAGGCGGTGACCGACGGCCCAGCCAGGTGGGCCCCTCCCTCCCTCGGGAGTCAGGTGTGGCCCCGCCCTGGACCCAGGGAGGTGGGGAGGGCCGATCGGCCAGGTGCGTCCCTCCCTCCGAAGCTAGGTGTGGCCCAGCCCTGGCCCGGTGCAGACCCGGGCTAGGCCAGGAGCCTGGCCACCTAGGTTCTCGGAGGGGAATCGGGTGCGTGTGCACGGCCGGGTCGGGCCAGCCCAAGGGCTGCTCCCGCAGATGGCCCTACGGGGCCCGGCCCGAGAACCCCGGCTCCCTGGGAGGCGGCCTCTGCCAAC